>NC_041042.1:16157380-16460983 GCF_900634625.1 Parambassis ranga
CGATGATAAACAAAGGGACTAATAAAAAGACTGCGTTACTATTGACTTTAATGTGTCAAGGAATTTGTCGAGAGGTGATTCAATCAGTGCAAGAAAAAAACCGTCCAGGAATATATTTCTGCTGTTATTTAGCCTCATCTTTAAAGGAGTAGTGCAAAAATGTTAATGCATGGTTGTTACTTAGAGAGAAATAAGATTGTTTATGAACATTTAAAGTCCATCTTTGATTGTTTCTTAGATTTGCATGTATTTATAAATAAATTCTACTTTTAAGTCTTAGCTCATAAATAGATATGGAAATGATTCATATGTATAATGTACAAAAACTCGTTAAGTTTAGCTTAAATCAGACTGGTTACTGTTTTAAACTGTGGATACACAATTTTATTACAAGCATCTGAGCTTTAATGTTTTATATGTGAAAATCTTACAACGTGAATTTACTGTAAAGACTTCAGGAGATCCTTAAGTGCATTAGCTGTAGCATACACAATGTTTTAAATACACTTTTTTATTTACTGCAAAGATTTGGCCTAAAACTAAACCGCAAACATGTGTCAGGAAGTTGTACGACAGGTTAAAGGATACTTTAAGGTTCAGAGGTTCAGCCGCGTCCAACATGAAACCAAGAGGAAAACCAGTATTTTTGTTTGTTGCCCCTTTTATTTATCATCTCAAAATACTGAACCACTGTTATCTTTGGCAACAAATCAGAGCCTCCCATCATTCACTCCACATTCTCTCTCATTTTTTTTGCAGTTACAGATTTGACTTCAACATGAAATCATAATTGTTTAAACACAATGTGCTCCAGTCTAACACCTCCACAGCCTGACTACTGAAGAAAGGGAGGGTGGGGTGGGCTCAGAGTCACTGATATAAATACAGTTTAGGAAACTTCATCATTGTCTGAAAGGCCATTGAGTCATGGAGGGCTGGCTAGCACTGAAATAAGACCATGAAAAGGGGGTTTTCAGCATCACGCTCTCATGCATTACAAAGGCTCACCATGCTCCTGGTATAACGGACAGAACATGGAACATACATGTAAACAAAAACACAGCTAGTACTAGTGGAAAGTAAGTGAAATGTTTGGGGCACTTTTAAACTTTGCGTACAATCTTTTCATTGATTATAAATTAGCTTTTCATTAAAACATGTCATTCATTACTGCTGACTACTGCCATAAAATATTATTGAGTGGCTATAAAATGAAATCATCATCCAGAAAAAGAAGAAAAAAAAAGGATTATAGCGTGCAGATAGTCTGCCGTCTGCACTAAGATGAATGTGCCGCGTGGGGATCGATTGCACTTCGCTGACTACGGTGCCTCAAATATTCCATCAGAGTATTTGAATTCAAATTTCAAATACAGCGGTGAAGTGTCATGTGCGGGTATGTGGATCAGCCGCAGACTCAGATCATGCTCGGGGCCGCGCTGTACAGGACCACATCACCGACCACTCTCACCAGGGTCACCTCTTCCAGCCCTCCGGTTCTGTGCTCATACTCCAGCAGGTGAGTGCCGTCCACCGCCACTTTGAACATGTCCTCCTCCACCAGGATCTTCAGCTGCACAGACAGCAACACAGTGATGAGTCTCTTAATATTCATCTTAAATTACACGGCAATGGGCTGAAAAACATAAAACAACTTCCTGACATTTTTACACCAAACATGTGCCATATGAGTCCATAATCGGGCAGCAGTGGCTCAGTGTACCAACTACCAAGTGTCCAATAATCGGAAGGTTGGCGGTTCGATCCCAGCTCCCCTAGTCATTGCCTATGAATGTGTATAAATGAATCGGCAGTGGTCAGAGAGGCCATAGGTGCACCTTGGCTACATCTGTAGTTTACTACTGCCACTGTGTGAATGTGGTGTGAATGAATAATGCGTCTGTAAAGCGTCTTTGAGTGTCCTAGAAAAGTGCTGTATAAGTTCGATGTATTATTATTATTATTATTATTATTATTATAAAAAGCAGCATGTAACACTCCTGATTACTGCTGATACTGAAAAACACAAATCTTGAAGAGTGTGTTTGAGAATGGATGTTCTAGCTGGAGGACACCTCCACTGCAAAACTCAATATCTGACCCGTTTCTTCATTAAAAGCAACATAACTGTCAAGAGTTTTCTGTGGATTTAGACACCTGTTGACCCGCCTGCTGTGTCAGGTGAACCCAGTATTTACCCATGACTAACTGAATGACATGGAAACCACTTGATGATTATCTTATGTGACACATAGGACCAGTGTGCTAGAGAACACACCCTAGAGCTGTAAAACTTCACAGTTACATAAACTTTTTACCTCAAAACGGTGCCCTGAGGCAAACGGGAAGCCTCCTTCCCGCTCCTCTGGGCCCCAGTATCCACCGAGGTTTGAGTTCCTGACGACCGTTTGCTCGTTAAATCGTGGGTTGAAGTGAAAGACGACGTCTGAACCTTTGATGAAGTCAACATTGAACCTTCAACAAAAACACACACACATAAAAATCACCCTACAATTATATTCAACAGCTTATTTTCAGTTGTAATTGTGATTATAAAGAGACAAAAGAGTTGTGAGAAAGTAGAGAATATCCGGCCCAGACTTGGGTCATACCTGTCTGCACCAGGAAGCGGCTCCCCAGTTATTGTGATTAAAAGTCGTGGCATGATTCCTGCATGAAGTGGAAGATCATACGGCACCATCTGCAACAAATATTTACACGTTACTCTATTTAGAAAGACAATAGATTTCTCATTGTGTTTGTGTTGTGTGACAATACACACAGTCAGTGTTTACCCTGTTATCAGGGGCTGAAATACCATCAGTCACATTTATTATAACTAATACCTTAAAGTCGTTAATAAGCAGCAACGTAAATAATAAAGGAAGAAATATTATTTAAACCCCAGTGCATATTCTTACTGCAACACCCCAGTGAGTCATTATCTCCATTTGTCATTTCAACACTTCTTATGTAAGTCACAAAACATTTTTGGTATTTTCAGCACGACTGTAAAAATTGAACAAAATGTCAGAAAACAAAATACTTTTAATTTTAATGATGTACAGACAGAGGAAGACAGGAAGGATTTCATCAGAGATTATAAAGGTTATAATTAATGTGCGAAACATGGGTAGAGTGGATCATATTGCACTGAATGAAAACATCACATACAGCAGATTGAACACGGCCTTCATATGTTTACTGTGTGTTATGAATATGTTCAGTCTTTGGCATTAATCAAACCACATGTTGATTCTGGAAGGGATGTCCATGTCCGACTGAAAAGTTGAGCTCATTGCTTTCAATAAAATGGTGGGTTATATCTGGGCTGAAAGACAAAAATACATTTTTCAGAACTACTTTTGAATATTTAGCAATTCTGATTTAAATGTTTATTATGTTTGCTTTGCACCACAGCAGAGCCCAAGAGGTAGAAATTTTAAATATTGCTGTAGAGGCTAGCTGTCTGTCTACCACCTGAAGTATTATGTCAAAAAGAGATGCTCCACTCCCCACCAGAACCGACCCCTTTAGGACAGGAATGCAGCAAGCAAGCAATATAATATGTGTTGAAAGTGGTACTACTTACCAGTGTGCCTCCTGGAGCGGCAGGCCCACCATATGGACCCATAGGCCCGGGACCAGGGCCAAAGGGGCCAGGAGCAGGAGGGAAGCTTCCACCTGCAGGTGGGCCCCATGACCCAGGTGGTATTGGAGGAAAGCCACCGGCAGGGAATGCAGGGAAAGAGCCGGGTCCGGCCGGAGGAGGGAAGGCACCAGGACCTCCGGGTCCATACATGTCATTTCCTCCTCCTGGTACAAAAGGCACATTAGGATAAGGCCCAGGTGGAGCTCCGGGGCCAGAAGAAAAGGGTCCAGCTGGATAAGGGACAGGGCCTCCAGGAAGTTGCCCTGGAGCTCCTTCAGGTGGATACTGCCCAGGAAACTGCCCAGGAGCTCCAGGGCCACAGGGGAACTGCCCTGGAGCTCCTGGTGCGGGAGGATATTGTCCAGGTATCCCAGGACCAGGAGGGAACCCTCCAGGTGCTGACGGAGGTCCTGGATATTGTCCTGGTGCTCCAGGACCTGATGGAAACGGGAACTGCCCTGGTGCCCCTGGGCCAGATCCACCACCAAAGTCACCCGGAGCTGAGGGCTGGGTGGGAGCTCCTGGGGCTGAACCAGGCCATCCTGGGTTTGTGGGGGGAGGAGGGTTGCTGGCTGGGGCAGTTGGATTAGTGTTGCCTATTTTCCTCGCCTGGCTTGGGGTGTCATCTCCTAAAGCGTCAGACAGCTACGGAAGAGAAAGCAAAAGTGACTTCCTGTACAACGACACATCTGGTTAACCCCCGAGAAATCAAAACACCACAGAATGATGTCAGTGTGCCCTCATTTGAACTCACCGAGAAATCTGCCATGATCTGAAAAACAACACAGACACAACTTTCATCAGCTTTATTTGGAAGTTATAACAACCATTACAACAAGCTGTCAGGCACTGTGGGCATGTCACACAGAAGCAATGAGTAATAGCAGAGTAAATGTTTCCATCCTCGGGAGAACCATTCTAGCAGAGTGCTAACAGCTCCACCTAACTTAACCATTAGAACAAAAACCGACACACATGCTACTCCACACTGCGCAGGCTGCAGCTGTTAAAATCAACTGCTTTTACAGAGTTGGATACTGACCTAGCTAACAGCAGCTAACTGTTAGTTAACGCTGGCTCGTTTGGTTTAGTTTTAGCTTCAACGAGTCTGAAGAAATCAAAAAGAAGTGAAAGCTTCTTTAATTGTTATGCTCTACCTCGCTAGACGATGGACTCCTCTCGAAAGACGGTGACGGTTAATCCAGCTGTGGAGGCCAGCTAGCAGCTAAATTAGCTATTAGCCGAGGAACACAACTGAGAGCTAACGCTGGCTCCGCTCTGACAACTACAACTCTTGAAAAGGAAGCACGCACACGCGCCTCACAGATGACGTATTCTGAAGGGCGGGCGCGTTCCTGAGCAAACACACACATGCACACGCACGTAAGCGTCCGTACCTGCTATATTTGTGAGGACACAAAAAAAACACAAAACGGCTAAATCTCACCCGAACCCGGACCACCCAGACCCACATGTAACCGGAACATTCCAAACAAGCCTCATCCTCAAATCAGCCGTTTAAATTTATTTTAAAAACAGTCGCTGCCATGATGTAAATCTCTTCTAGGTCCTCACAAAGATAGAACTCACACACAAATGCCCTACTACAATAAAGCGAGTCATAAAAATCAAGGAACAAAAAGCAAAAGACACTAAAACAAGATCATAAAAATGGAAAATGATTAGTTATTATTAAAAAATATAAAATATGATACATAATAAACATATAGAATAATAATAACTTTTCTAAGTTATGTAGAAACGTCACATTACATACATAAAATAAACTAAAATATGCATAATTTAATATATTATTTCTTCTTATTATTATTTTTTATGAAAGGATGCAGTAAATAGAAATATAGATACATTATGTCATTACAAGGTTATTATTATTTAAATTAAACACAACTCTAATGGGTAATTAAATAATTATGTCCCAACGTTATGTCTTATTCTCTAACTTAAGTGAGAAATAAACAATTATTACATGGTAATAAGCACCAGAGACAAAGATGATATTTCCTCTAATAGTAGGGTTTTTTTAATACTTGGTAAATATGGTGAAATGTATTTGTAATAGTGTTGGATAGACGGGAGCGCAGAGATCCGTGGCTAAGTTTTGAAGGAGGGGGCGCCTGTATGGGAATAATGGGATTGGTCAAAGCAGTCACAAGATGATGTGAGGTGAAAAAACAAAAAAACATTGAAAGCGTCCCTGCCATTCAGAGCAGCAGCTGCAGCTTCAGGGAGATTTCAACTCTACAACAATGGTGAGTTCCGGACTCTACCGGCGACCATTTACTCCTTATCTTCGTTTCCGCGTTTTAATCGCTTGTTCTTAATAAATGTGAAGTTTCACGGACTAGTGAGAAAAAGTAACATCGCAGATTTGCTAGCGTTAGCCTGTTAGCATTAGTTCCACCCTCTGTCCATTGCGTCTGCGTCAAGTCAGTCAGAAGAGGAACAAACTGTTTCCGGCTTGGACTTTCAAAATAAAATCAGTGCCGTATATTGTGTTGATGAATTTAAAGAAAACTCTACAAGTCCAGGTGCCTTACTTCAAATATATTGTGTTGTTATATACTTTATTTATTTAATACTGTCAGATGGCGTATGTTTTTCATAATAACGTTCTAAAGCATGATCAATAACATTATGTGTGCCACAGTAATTCCCTCAAAATTGTGCAGATACCTAAACAAAATTAGAAAACTGTGTTAATGCAGATATATTTAGTTTTGTTTGGTATAAAACAACTCAACACTCCTAGTTGTAAAAAATAGACATTATCATAAATATAACACACTGTTCACTACAGCAGAGTTTTAGTATAAAAATAGTAGTTACATAATACTCAACTTATTACTTCACAAAGTGGATGCAAGCTAAATAGTACACTGAAAACTGATTTTCTGACATCTATTAAGCAAAAGTACTCCAAATGAATGCTTTTAGGTGTTGCTGTGAGTCATGCATGATTGTAAAGAATATCTGGCCTTATTGGTTAACTGTTTTGAACGTTGCTTTTATTTTGAAGGCGCAGCTGCCGGTTTCCTGCACATGCGCGCCGCTGTCTTGACGCAGCGGCTCGGGCTGATGTGTTTGAACACGTCTGGCTCCGGGGAGCTGCCTCCACGCTAGCTCGCCTGCTGTGTCGTGATGTTTGCCCCCGTGGGGTTTTCACTGCGTGTCATGACAGCTCGACTCTCTTCACCGCTCGTCAATGTTACGGCGACGTTTCTTTTCTTATCTCCTTCGTATTAACCACACAGTTTGAGTTCACTGGCTTCTTCTCATTTCCGGGATGAAGCTAGCTGTCAGTGACCGGAGGAATTTAACCCAGAAGTACAACCTGTGGCCAACCTCCGGCGCGTGACAGCCACGGCCCATCCTTTAACCGTGCATCCTGTTTTTCAAGAGTCCCACACAGACACTCTAGACTTAATCTGAGGAGCTCTGTGCCTGAGCTCAGTGAAATCCTGACTCCCACCAGCCATCTGCTCAGGAAGGTGTAATTATAGAATTCTGTCTGCAGAGACTCTTGGAGACTTTATGTCTTTGTAATGGAGTTATGTAACGTTAGACATGACACCCGCTCAGAACAATGGAATCCTGCATTGTTTTCTTCCCGGATTAAAGCATGTGGGTCATTGAGAATTGTAGTGGTGCACACTCTCACACAGAGAAGCCTCACCATTAAAGCTCACTAATCATCAAGAGACAAACCAGGAAGAACTAGTTCACGCCACAGAAAACCAAAGGCCTCCCCACAAATCTGCACACACACACAAACGAGAGCTGCAGTCTGTGGGCTGCAGCTGCCTCTGATACACATGAGCCCTCTGCACACGAAGCAGCAGATGTATTCAGATCTCCTATTGATTTGAAAATGACAAATCAATTACTAATATGTCCAATACTTCCGCCCTAGAAAGGCAGACAACAGGAGTGAGGGGGAGGTTTCTGTACATTTATTATATATGTATTATATATGCAGCTAATGTGTGCATCCCATACAGAGTTAAGAGTTAAAATGGATTGATGGATTTGCATTAACCCCTTTCAGAGTGAATCACTGGTGGTCTGTGATGTGGATGAAGAGCTGGTTAAAAAGCTGAGGGAGTTCCGTTTCCGGAAGGCGACCAACAATGCGGCCATCGTCAGTAAGTCACCAGGTCACCAGGTCACCCTGTATGACTATGTGCCATCTAAAATTCTAAATAAATATTATGAATTAATATGAATGAAGTGAGTGTACTTCTATTCTGACTCCTGCCTGTCTGCTGTGATTTCATCACACATTTAAACGCTGAGGTTGTGACCGAAAATCACAAAAGCCTGATGTCATCAAGAGAAGCCTGATAATTATTCAAATAGGGTCTGTGCTGAAAGACAAAGAGAAGCAGCAGCAGCAGGTGGTGTGAGTATCAGACAGAGTATCATGACTGAGCGCAGGCTTTATCCTCCACCATCTCTGGATCAAAATGTCATCTCAGCTGAACGGGATTAGCCGTGTGTTCGCACGACACGACTCAAAGTCACGCTCACCTTTTACACCAAAAACTACATGACTGTTTCTGTCCTTCTGTGCCCTTCAGTGAAGATCGATAAGGACAAGCAGCTCGTCATTCTTGAGGAAGAACATGAGGTAAGATTTATGATCCACTCTGTTTTAACTTGTGCATAAAGTGTAACTAAAGGTGTTCCATCTGTCCTTTTTTAGGATATTTCTCCTGATGATCTGAAGAATGAGCTGCCAGAGAGACAGCCGAGATATCCTTTTAATGGATCACCTGCTTTATGTTATCATTAACAGCAGTTATCTGAAGGGTTAATCAGTGTCTCCTAATGTGAAACACGTGACTTGTCCTTAGCACTGGGAACATTTGTCGTCTACAGTTATAAGTACCAGCATGACGATGGACGTGTGTCTTATCCCCTCTGCTTCATCTTCTCCAGCCCAGTGGGTAAGAACATCTCTTTATGACTTTATACTGTAAATCTGAGTGCAGCACTAAAGAGACGACTCATTTTTTTGGGCAGGTTGTAGACCAGAGCAGCAGATGATGTACGCGGGAAGCAAAAACAAGCTGGTGCAAACTGTGGAACTGACCAAGGTGAGTGGAGTCATGCTCCTGAGTACTAGGTGTTCATACTGCAGCATTGTAAAGCTTGTGCCATACTCCACGGGAACAGAGAACTCGCTCCACGCTCCACGGGTGGTATGAGTAAATAAGTTCGTTTCGGCACTGAGGTACCATACTCCACGAGACGTGTGTGTGCAGAACTCCTCATACGGCCCTCCCACTGCAGCGCACATCACACACAAAAGGTTGACAATGCAGTTGTATTGTAAATTGTGAGCACAGTCGTGGTTACCTGGCCTAACGAGCTGATAATGTTCAGGGAAGAGGGCGCACAGCATGACAATAGATAGAAGATCAGTGTAGCCGACTGTAGCAGACCTCTGCTCTGTGTGAGTTTAACTCTGTGAACGTGTGGATGACTGTCTGCAATAATACATCCCGTCTCCCGGTGTTTAATGTGCGTCCAGCCACTGTAAAGCCGTGATGAATACTGGGATTAATTTTTATCGCCACCTTTTGGACAGACGCTCTGTCCATCGTCGCTGTACTTCCTCCTTCTGTCTGTGTGTTCTGCACCAGAAGAAGCTCTTGCGCTTCACCACATTCATCACGCCCACTAAATTCTGACCAATCACAGAATTGTTCTCGCACAGCACTGAGAGAAAAAGTTCTGCCCGGGCCATGTGTCTGCGAGAGCTGCAGAACAGGCGCTCCGACAGAAAAATGATGTCATTTTGTGGGCGGAACGTCGGCAGCGAGGAGCGAGTTCTCTGTTCTCGAGTCTGGATCCAGCTTTAGAGACAATGAATGCAGAGTTATTGCAGTATCTGCAACATAAAAGTAAGAAAATCACATTATGTGCCACAAATGCTAGCATGCTAAACTTAGCAGAAGCTTTTAGCTAAAAGCACAATGCTGCTAATAAAACTGCATACTCTTCATCTGTCCATGGGTCAATGTGTGCATCCTCAGCTATTAACAGGAGGCAATATGCACATGAACAGAAGGGGGCAGTGTGAGGGTAGTAAGAGGACAGTAAAAGAAGCACACAGGGTTCAGCGGTAAGCTGTCGATGTTCTCTTACAGGTGTTTGAGATCAGGAACACAGAGGACCTGACGGAGGAGTGGCTGAGAGAGAAACTTGGGTTCTTCCGTTAAGGCTGCTTCACGCGGACGTCTGGGATGTGAGGAGGAACCAGATCGCACAACTCGTGTGGACGAGACCGTTTCCCTCCTCCCTGTACCAGGCCTGGTTTAAATGGTGTTTGCTGTGCTCGGTTTTAGGCTGGCGCACTGAAAACACTGTTTGATGCAGGTCTACTTTTGTCCCCCGTACACTCTCTCCATGTGCCAGTTACTATGTGTCTGTATTGGATTAACACTCCCCTAGCTCTTGAAGTGAACAGAGATCGTACTCACCATCCGCCCTGTCGCCACATGTTCATTCAGGAGAATTTCGAGGCATTTTAACAACACGTTCTTTTTCCTGAAGACGTTTACACTGTTTTTTTTTTTGGCCCCACCTTTTATGTTTATGTCTGTAGATCTTTCTGGTGTATGTTTGGTTAGAACTTTATAACATTCTTTTCCTTTGGCTATGAAAAACAAACCTCCTGCCAGAACCTCTGAACAATCCGCTGCAATCCAGAGAATCCATTCAGTGTTCAGCATAAGGGCATTTAAATCAGAACGACAAATTAACACTAATATTTCTGATGTGTGGCACCGTCTCCTGGCTGGCAGGAGCCCCTCAGTGGTGCTTATGTTGATGCAGATCTGACCCTGTTAGTCACGCCTCTGTTTAGAGTGGGAACGAGCTGCATCATTTCTACAACACTACAGGAAACATTCCAGACGAACATTCACACACACAGAACCTCTGACAGGGTGCCGCCACCTGCCCTCCGCTTCATCTGCCGAAGTGGGTTACCCTGTCTTTAGGGAGATTGTTTAGCTTCTACTGTTTATGAATGTCGTGCTTGATTCTGACATAAAGCCGCTTTGATTGCTTTGTGGCCGTCGTAGCCGTTTTAACACGATGGCTGCTACTACTCCACACGCCAGCTGTGCTTCATATTTTTTGGTGGGTGAGTAACTGGGCCAGTTAACATTCGGCACACAGGATGCTGAGATGTGTTTTTGTCTTAAATCTTCAGCGCTGTCTGTATTCTGCAACACATTTAAAGATGGAATCATGACTGACGATGACAATAAAGTCCATTCAATGGAGGAGGCAGACTCCCAGGGAACACCGGGTCGTGCCGATTTCAGTTCAGTAAAAATGTGACCACTGCTCTTTTTTCTGCTTGAGAACTGGCTGCCACCATTAAATCTTTCTGTGCTGGAGCACACAGTCAACCAAAACAACACACACGTGTCACGTTGTTAACTCTCTGCTGTCTTCATCATGCCCTAAAAAAAAAGGAAGACTTCAGCTTCCTGCTGAAAATCCTCTGAAACAGCATTCCAACCAGTGCAGCACACTTCAAGTGGAAATCAGTTGCTAATGCTTAAAGGATTAGCAGCTTTTATAACAGCAGGGGGACCAGCTCAGTGTAAAAGCTACATGAAAAGAAATGTGTTGCAGACGATGCAGACTGATTATCGGCACAAATAAATTCCACGTCATCAGCGTCGCGGCTATGATCGGAAAAAAAAATGCACATAAGCCAACAGCCAAGCCTACCAGACCACTGCCGTGTCTTACAGCATCATCTCCATGTCTGTTTGAAAAGGTCAGAGATGAAATTGTGACAGAGAAATGTTTGTTGACGGAGACTGAAGATGTTTTTTTTTTTATTATTATCTGAAATTTTCCCGAACATGTACGCACAATCAAATGTTTGTTGATGTCAGTGATTATATGTCAGGACAGGGTTAATCCAGCAGGACTGTAATGGCTTGTTTTGATGTCTACTGATAACGTTAAAGCTAAGATTTACACTGTCAGCTTAGTATCAGCCAGTATTATGCTGCTGCAGCAGAAATACACACCTGTAGTGTCTCTGTTGTTACCCGAGCGGTGCTTCTTCTGTAAACTCACAGTACATGTGGAGGTTAAAGGGTTAACGTTCTGGTTTGGATGTTCTTCTACATTCTTCAAAGAGCTACTGTAAAAACGGTGCGCTGGCCGTTTTCATGCTCAGCTACATGACTTCTGTGATATTTGCACATCTGGTTCCAGCTGTGTTCTTCCTCAACCTGAAGCATATTTACATCCTGACTCTGTGTTTCATACGAAATCAGTCTCCACCGTGTCGGATCAGCGATCAGAGAGCTCCCCCTGGGTCTGTCCTGTGGATCAAACGGCTTTCTCTCCTCTGTGGTTGTATATTTGGCCTCTTACTTTGGCTTTGTGGTCCTGATTCTGTTTTCTTTCCTTTTTACTAAAAAAAAAACCTGGAACATCTGTCATAACCAGCTGCCTCATGGCATCAGTGAAACTTGAGATATTTGTATTTCCCCCATTCTTTATACAAGTGTCTGTTGTCCTGTTGTCCAAATAAAATTGCAGTGATGTTTAACCCTGTTTTTTCAGAATGCTGACACAGAAACGTGACACTTTTGGGGTTAATTATTAATTATTTAAGGACACTTGTTACACATTCAACTAGAATCAGCTAAAGAAGCAACTCATGCAGTGACCCCTGGAACATCTATGGGCCGTTGGTTTCTTTGCTAGTAGCTCTGCTATCCATGCAGCAGATTTTTATAAGATCTACTACAGCTGAAATAAATTGTTGTGTGTGAAGTTCATCTACAAATGATGTAGACTTAGATTTTGGGCAACCCTCAGCCTAACAAATGACTTTTTTTAAATGCAAAACTAAGTTTATAACAGGCCTGATAGTTCAGAGGATCTGTAATAAGTTTGAACCTGCACAGAAGGAGGAGCCTTTGCTGAACAACTAATTCTGCATCATAAAGAACGAGAAAAGGGCATTTCCTGAAGAAAATGCAAGTTTGATTGCTGCAGCTGAAGCGTTGCTTTGAACGCTGATGTGAAGGATTGCTCTGACTTGCTGGAGAATCAGAGCAATTCAGAGCTCTGTATGCCTCTGTGTGTCAGCCTGTCACCATGGTAACAGCAGAGGAGACCTCAAAAACCACTCCAACTTCGAGAGCCTGGCGTGCGGAAACGATTCGGAATTAGAAAATTCTGAATACAAGTTTGATAGAGCAGCATCTGATGAGCGTTTTTAAGACTAAATGGAGTCTGTAGCTTTAAATTTGTAG
Organism: Parambassis ranga; assembly: GCF_900634625.1. NCBI lineage: Eukaryota > Metazoa > Chordata > Actinopteri > Ambassidae > Parambassis > Parambassis ranga. The sequence continues at coordinate 16,170,359 of NC_041042.1, forward strand.
GAGGAGATACATTTGGCAGATGACACCAAAATTGCTTAATATTTGAAAAACTATATTTTTTTTTAAAAAAACTTGCAGTGCAGTTTTCCCCACATCACTGTATCAAGTTGTTTCGTTATATTATTTAGACAGCAGAACCCTCAAAGTGCTCAAAAACAGTCAAGAAATGTTTGAACCTGGGATCACAACATACAGAAACAGCCCAGAAGATGGCGGTAATGCTCTAAAAGAGGATGTAACTTACCCGGGACTCACTGCAGAAGAAGACGCGCTGACAAATCTGCACTGGGTTGGGAAGCTGCCTGCATCATCCGCCGACCACCGAGCCAGGAACCGACCTGCAGAACCGGAGAAAAAATGGCGTTCACATTCGCGGCCTTTTGTTACATGCTAGCTCTGCTGCTCACGGCGGCGCTTATCTTCTTCGCTATCTGGCATGTAAGTACACATTTGGGGGGCACGGTCGGCAAACCTGCCCGACCGTGGCGGAAAAAAGTGGGTGAAAGAGCGGCGAAGGCTGGCTTAACCACACAGCTAACGCTAGGCCAGCCTGGCAGCCACAACCCCGGAACGCTTTCCGGGGCTAGCTCCATCGAAACTGTGCTAAGAATGAATGGCACACACCCTGCTGCTAGCTAGGACCAAAAGTGTCCCTGTAAACAACAACACTGGCACTGTTTATCCGCATTCTTATTGAACCCCTTCGTTATTTTACTCGTTTCATTTAAGATGTGATTATAGAAAATATATAGTCGTCAATACAGTGTTGCGCTAACAGCTAGCAAGCTAGTTAGCAGGCTAAGCTAACGGTTAGCTGTCATATGTTTGTCACACTTCTGCTTTTTACTGTGTAAATATTAGTTTAAGAGATTTGCTGTATGTAATATGTAGAATAAACTTTAACAGTATAACAGTTATTAAAATATAATGAGCCTTTTTGTTGCCAACACGAGATAAACAACAGAAAGTGTTAGGTAACATGCTGAAATGGCGAAGTATGAATCTGTAAATCCAGACTCAATGTACGATCTAATAATGATGAAAAGTAATAATTCAAAATTAATATTTGTTTAGTTTTTATCGTCAGTGGCACACGGGTTTTAATAAGAATAATAGTGGGTTGGTAACAGGCTCTGATGAACTGATGCAGATCTATAACCATTCATCTTGTTCCTCCAGATAATAGCATTTGATGAGCTGAAGACTGATTACAAGAATCCTATAGATCAGTGTAACACTTTAAATCCGGTAAGTGCCCCCTCCTCTCCCTGCCTCACATCAGTTCCTCGCCTCGGTGACTGCATGTAGATTTGCTCTGTTGAGAGATTCTTTATTTCAGTGTAACTTTTTTCCGCCTAGCGTCTTTTTCTCTTATCATTTGTCTGCACTGTTATGCTAAATATACCTGCCTGTTATGAATTCAGTGATCTTGTCAGCTGTCAAAAAACCTCTAACGCCCTTTTTTTGTTGTTTTTTTTCCTAATCTGCTTTTATTTTTGTTTACACCTTACTTTTTTTGTTAATGGCAAAAAGACAGTTGAAAAGGTCAAAAAGATAAAAAGAGTCAAAATTGCATTGAAGGTTTGTACCAATCTTTAAAAATGCCCGCTTAGTTCAACTCAGTCTGCAGTCTTGTCATTTTGCACGGGGAAGTGTTTGCAAATGTCTTTTCAGTTAACTAATCTGAGGGTTGATCTTGGGATTAGACCACCTGCCACCTGTGCTCCAGGGTCTTCTCTGCTGTGTTGTAGCCGTTTTTAATCCTATTTTTTTTGGGACCATTCTGAGGTGGAACATTGCAGTTATTCTCTCTTCTGTTGGTGCCGTTAGGGCTGTGTCAGAGCTGTGCTCCTCATTAGAAACATGAATACAACATGAAATGGTGGGACTTTAATATTCTCTTCTTATTGATTATAGAATCAAGTATAGCTGTTAACTGAAAAGACTTGCAAATGCTCAAAACATGCATGATCTTTATTACAACCTACCCTTTGTTTGCATATAATCTTACAGTGAAACTCAGTCAGGCCATTTGTCTTTCAGACACACTGTCTTGACGAGGCTTTCACATGTGTGTGGTGATAATCTGACAGGTAGATGATTGGTACAGGCTGCTTTCTGATTGATAATGTTACTTGTTTTATTTTTCGCGGACGTTGCAGTTTGAGTTAACATTTCTAGGCTTCTGTATATGAGCGCAGTGTTGGCTCTGATGTGCATCACCTGTGGTTCCTAACAGATGGCTGCAGAATCCCAACACTCTCCAGCTCAGCAATATTCCTGACCGCTGATTGGTTAACGATTTCACTAGTAGGAGGAGTTATTTTAGTCAGAACTCCAGTCCAGATCCTGATCTGCAGTTCTGAGCGTGGCCAGTCTTTATTTATCTTTCTGCTCAGCTGGCACCTGTTTTTGTGCTGTGATCCATTGTTTTGTATTTGGCAGCACAGTGCAGGACTTCAGCACATTATATATATATTTATATATAGTCCTCCCTGTCCCTGCACCTTCCTCCTCCCACACGCCCCTCACCTTTCCATCTGTGGGCTGTCGGTTGCCTCCCCCCCGCCCTTCCGGCCTCTGCTCTTTTTGAATGCATGGCTTCCATGTGGTGCCTCCATCTGCCCCTTCTGAACCTGAGGCAGGCTGCTGCATCAACACCGCTCACAGCATGGCCTCCTCTCCGGTGTTGTCCAGAATGTTTGTGGGGAAGTGGGATGGTCTGTGGTCTGCACACACAAAGAGTTGATGTTAAAGAAGCAAGCTGTCGATGGGGTTCCCCCCTTTTACTGCACCTGTGGTCTGACCCCATAATGCATGATGAAATAACCAGGGTGGGAAATTAACCCTTATCTGTCCACCTGCAACAACAGATTTGGCTGCATGCTCTTTGACTGTATCTGCTTCACGATATCTTATATTGATGCATACAACTTGTAAAGTTATGGCCTCACCTGCATTTTTTTCTGTGGAGCTGACGGCAGTTTATAGATGTCGGTCTCCTTTAACAGCTCAAAAAATGACGCTCTGCCTTTAAGGAGCTGTAGCGTCACAGTCCTGTGTCCCCCCGGCTAGCTCTCTTTAGCTTTTTAAGTCACTGCATCTGTTCCACTCCACACTGTAGTAAACAAACATGTGCGGACAGTTTAAACACTCATACAACATCTGATTATGAGAGAGGAGGAGAGAGATTAAACAGGTAAAATGCAAGCTGTTGATGTTTTCTTTACCTCCTTTCAGTTGGTCCTCCCGGAGTATCTCATCCATTTCTTCTTCTGCGTGATGTTCTTCTGTGCTGCTGAGTGGCTCACCCTCTGTCTCAACCTACCACTGCTGGCTTATCACGTCTGGAGGTCTGTATACGACACGTAGAGCTGTTGATAACCAAATACAACAAGTCCCTTTTGTATTAAATGACTTGTTTTTTTTGTTTGTGCTGCAGGTATATGAGCAGACCTGTGATGAGCTGTCCGGGACTCTACGACCCGACGACCATCATGAACGCAGACATCCTGGCGTACTGTCAAAAAGAGGGCTGGTGCAAATTGGCTTTTTACCTCCTGTCGTTCTTCTACTATCTCTACGGGTACGTTCTTACAAAACATCTTTTTACACATCTACACTCAAGTTCTTAACACACAACAGTTTATTTTGTTTAAATCTTTTGTCCACAAACGACATAACTAGTTCTGACATAGAAATGTACAGCCTGTAATCTCCAGAAACTACACACAACCTATAATTTTGTGATTATTATTCAGTATATTTCCTTTGGATGAGCGAGCCGTTTCCAGACTAACACCACCTACTGGTCTAGAGAGTGATTCTTTCCCATTTAAGTGCAGAAGTGACACTAGCTGGCTGTATTCTATGTCTAAATGCCACCTTTAAACAGGCTTGTGACATTTAATGTGTTAAATGACCCTTAACCCTGTCCCTCCTCCTCCTCACAGGATGATCTATGTGCTGGTGAGCTCTTAAACAGTGAAGGAGAAGGACCTGCATGTACAGTAGACGACCAGACACTATGACTTTAGTTCTGGAACACTGGGCCTGCTGGAGACCACCATGCAGCAGCAACAAGACGGCATTTTCAAGTGGACGAACTCTCGACCTCCAACACACACACAGTCATTTCAGACACATTTAGGCTCTGTTAAGATGATATCTCGGCCGCAGCGTTCCTTCCATAGCGCTATAGGAAAACATTTTATGAAATCATGGACAAACCTGAATGGATGAGTTTATTTTCGTCCTTTTTTATTTTTAATGGTGTGATTTTTGATGCTTGGGATTTAAATAAAAGATTTTTTCATCAAGGTTCCCAACTGTTGAGTGTTTACAGACTAGGTAGACACATGTATCTGTGAGAATCCTACGCTGCGTGCTGAACTGCATTAGCTTTTTTTTTTTGTGAATTAGATTCTGGGCTGTAACGGCTAGTTGACACCGGCCATGTGACTCATCACCATCCCTGGAACAAGTTAAAACCAGACTTCTGTTCTTGCCCATGGATGCTGAACACTTTGGGGACTTGAATGAACATTGAAGGCTCGAAGCGCAGGGGGCTATTATCACTTAGTGGAACATGTTGCACAAGGACAATCACAGTCTGGTTGTCAGGATGTGTGGACTCCATACTTCAGACGTATCTTACATGTTATCCCTGTTGAACCCTTCTGGCAATATTTGGTTTAAGTGTAGGCTGCCATGTGTGTGTGACCCGTGTTTCTGTTAGAACCACCCCCCCCCCCCGGCGTTACCTAAAAGGTAAACTCAACAGTACGTTAAGAAGCAACAACACTTCATCTGCTTTCTGCATTAGAGCTTGGATGGGGAACAGCTGATGTGCCATACTGTTGAATGTACCTTTTCTTTTTGTGTGTTAAATTTCAACACCAAATATTTCATGTTGTTAGAAAATCTCCACTGTTTGTTTTATTTATACGATGTTTTTAATTTGAGGAATTCTCCAGAATATCAAGCACTCCTTGCAGTGTCGCTCATTTCCAGGATCAGAACCTGGAAAGTGCTGTTTTATTTTCTCTAGAGGCCATTAGACAGAATTTCCCATTAGAGTATTTATTGCCATTTCCAACATGTAAATTTATCAGGGAAAAAGATTATCATTGTCGCTTAATAATAAATGCAGTTTTTATGTATTAGATCCCCATAATGTCACATCTAGGAAATGATTTATTTGAATCTAAATAAAGTTATCCCACTCTGTTAATATGGACCGCAGTGTTGTTTTGATGCAGAATTAACTAAATATCCTGTAGCAGTACTGCAAACATCAATAACACAGAAGCAGAATCTCCTCCAGTTTCCACTTTTTTTAATTTTTCGATTCTGAGGATGACAGCAAGCAATATATTACAGTATTCTTTTTAAAGTGCAGCTCTTGAAGAATACAATTTATCTCACACACAATCAGAAGAGCATCACCGAGACACTGAGCGCTCTGTGGAAGCTTCCCTGCTTTCTTGGTAAGCTGTGTACTTTTCCCGAAACTCATGCAGAAAGTTGTATTGCTATAGAAATATGTAAAACATGTTGATAAGTTAAAAAAAAATCAGCATTGAAACAAAGGGAAGGAGAAGAGTTCAGTCTTACCTTCACTGTTTGTATTGCTCCTCCTCCTCTGTGCTCCCGCAGGATTTCGATGGCTTTGTTGGGCGTCATCGTTAAAGAGAGATGAAGCAGGAGACAGGCGGCGACTGAATGGCGGAGAACAGCCGTGTGTTATAGCAATGGAAGAGGGGTTCCACATCAAGGTAAAAAGAGAATATTCTTACTTAGTCCAGATCGTCCCAGGCCTCCGTAGCAGCTGAAGAGGGGAGAAAAAAACCCATCAAATACAGAGCAAACTGTTCTGCTGTATAATGAGAGGTGTCCTATGGATAGCTGGAAGTAGATGTCTCTGTGGAGAGAGGCCACCTGCTTCAAAATCTAAAGACTTCAAATATTTAAAAAATATCATTTCTGGATCTATGTTTAACCTTTAATGGGCCTAGTGAAGTTTTGAATATAGCACTGCTTTTCTCATTTATATATTTATTACTGTAAAACTTTAAATAATAGCCGAGTCCCGAACTGAACATGGTCCCGTTTACAGGCCCAGTCCGGTTATGGATTTGGACATATAAAGGCCGGGCTCAATTATAAGCCGGGTCCGGTTTTCTCATAAGGTAAGGGGCAAATGGAGACACATAAACACTGCTAAAGAAATGTACGATGATCTTTAGCTTTTTCGCAAGAATAATTAAAGGCCTGTCCCAAATATAAGCAGTGACAATTTTGCGATTTAGGCAATCATTTGAAGTTTTTATGGTACACATGAGGCGAGTCCAGGACAACCAGTTTCTTCTTGTTTGTTGAGCAGCTTTATCAGCTTGCTTGGAGGTTTAAGAGCCTCTCAGGCGACATTCAGCAGCAGCAGCAAAATCTCTGCTGACGTATGATTTTATAGACCCAAACACTGTTTTATAAACCTTCTGTGTATCTGTGTTTACAGGGCGCCTCTTCAAAATAAAAGCTCATGAGATACAAATTGAAGACATGGTTTCATTTCTATGTAGACCTCATTCTGAAACTGTACTCACTGGATCACTGTCCTCCTGTTGTTCTCAAGGCTGACCTGCAGCTCCTCCAGAATCTGGCAGCACTGCTCCAGTTTAGGGACGTCCCCGTCTGGAAAAGGCGTGTGGTGAACCTTTAAGCCTCGCTGCTCGTAGACCTCCAGCAGGGAGGGGACTCTGTACTTGTTAAGTTCTCCTCTTGTGCAGAAAACAAACACGTCCTGCACGCCCTGGTTCTGGAGCTCTTCTGTGGACAAAAAGGAAAGTCAAGATCTTTAAAATGTTTTTAAAAGTGCAGCTTTTATCTTCACAATAGCTTCACTACATAGACCGTAGGTAGAAGCCCGCTACATGTACATGGTCTGAATGCTAAAACACAGGCAGCAAAATCAGATTCTGGAACCTAAACGTTTGTTACAATATTTCTTAGCTGAATGGATATTCACAGGTGTCTTACCGATGTCTCTTTGCAGATTCCTGCGGATATCTTTGTATTTGCAACCTAAAGGGAGGAGAAATAAAGATTAATTCAAAGAGATACTTTAAAACATAACAAAAAAAAGCAGATATACTGTGAGTTTACCTGGTAGTGCACAAATCCCAAGAAACTGTGAACACTCTACTATAGTCAGAGGCAACCTACACCGACAATCAACATAAGATATTAATATATTAGCACAACTCTGGATTGAAAACATAGTAATCTATATCCAAACATTTAGACGCCCAGAAGAAAAGAACAGAAAACTCACCAGGAGATGTGTAACGGAGTCGTCTGCTCCTCTCCAACACCCTCATCCTCAGATGAGGAATCAAACTCACTCGTCCTCATTTCTACAGCCGACAATGAAGCCTTAGTAAATTCAGTCCTTGGTGCCACAAACATGCATTTTTCCTCTCCATTATACACTTTCTAAGCAACATTATAGTCACATTAGAGGTCAGTAACTGACATTACATTACTGTGCCTGTAAATGTAAAGTTACAGAAAACTTCATCAGGTTAATAATAAACATGATTTAAGCCGAGTAAAAGCATTCATGTCCATACTAACTACAGCCCAGGCTAGCTAATGTTAGCTAGCAAGCTAATGACAAAACAAGAAAGAAAGGAGATGAGAATTAAACAGTTACCTAACCGTCACCTGAACAAAACAAACAAGTGTTTAGCTTTTTTTTTTTTTTTTTAAACGAAAAAAACATATACACGTTCTAAACACTCAGTATATTCGTGTGCTTCGGTTGTTTTTTCCTTACCAGCCACGCTCTCTGCTCCGGTCGTTTGTTTTGACAGCTCCGTCAGCGGCTGCGGCGATTTGAAAAATCCAGGAAGCCAGCAGCCAATCAGATTCAAGAACGTCAGAACGCGTAGCCCCGGCAATTTACAATATAAAACAGAAAACCGCTCGATTTACGCAGCGGGGTGATCAAGGCGGGCGGAGACAACCCGGTTTTCTGGGGTTACGTTACGTCCCTGGAAATAAAAAAAAATCCCCAAATAAGAATCCAACGTTTTTTCTCTAGCGCAATGACAGAAATTGTGTATTTAATGATCAATATGACGTTTAAAAGAATCATACATTAGCCGGATTGGACCTGCTGAAAAATGAAACACCCCAATACAATTAAATAAACACAGTAGATTGTCCATAAATAAATATATATACATAAATATGTGTCTGAAAACTGTATAATTATAAATACAGTATTGTGTAGTTTATTGCATTAATATGTTCCATTTAAAAGAATAAGATCTTTTACACACACACACACACACACCGCTCAATGCTTCCTTTAACACACTCAGCCTGATTCCCCTGTAAATCACAGGACTGCTCACAGAGCGTCACGCAGGACATCTGCTGTCAGCACAGAGCAGCACACACGAGCCCTCAGCGCGCACACACACACACACACACACACACACACACACACCGCAAATGACTCCAACCAAGTTCTGCCACAGCGGAGGAGAAGCTGTGCACTCTGATGCTTTTTTAAGGATTCACTGCGTCTTTTTAATGTTTGGAGAAGTTGTATTGAGGAGATTTAACTGAGGTGAGTTTGTTTTACATTAATTGCTTCAGCAGGCAGGTTAATGCAGGTTTATGCAGGTTTTATGTACGTTTTTAGTGTGTTGTGTGAGCGTCCATTTATATTTTAATGTACTATAAGATGCTTTTAAGTAGGAAGAATATAAATAAAGACTTGCAATAAAAACATATTCCATTAAATTATAATTAACATGAGAGTTGTGATAAATGATTATATTGATTTTATCGGGTTTATTTGTAGTGTAAAACATGATTTCTGTTTTCTGCTGATCTCTGCCTGTCCTTCTGTCAGCAGACTTATAAGGAGGGATCTTGGCTCCTGCAGCCATTTCCCCTGCAGGGCTGAGCTCTTTGGCTGGCTCGCTACTTCCTTAGCAGAGGGGCTGCTGGCAGGGGCAACATCTGAGCAGGTACTACAAACAAACAAGTGCATCCCTCAGGTTCAAAATGTTAATCAACGTCTTTGGAAAAACACTGATTATAGAATTTGTCTTATACTTGTGTTAATTTCTGCTGATGTTCTCTGGTTTGTCATCACTTTGGTCTTCTCTTCACAGTCTAGCAGCTCGCTGACTGCTGAAATGATCAGAGCGGCTTCATGGGCTGCACAGTTTGTGCACATTAATTGCCGAGTGTTTGCCAACAGGCTTGTTTGTGTCTCTCTTCGCACAGGTCATGAAGCCCCAAGAGGCAGAGATAGTCACTGAGATCTCAAAGGTACCTCCTCTCATTAGTCAGCCTTATTAAAGAGACAGATCACGTTAGATTCTGAGGTTCTTCTTCTGTATGTGTCTATCCCTTCAGCTACAATGCATGGTGTCGGAGCTGAAAACTGGCTTCACCAGTGCCCTGCTGGAACTCAGTCAGATCCAACATGGAGACACGTACCTGAGGGAGGAGATGGAGGAGAACAGGAGGAGCTGTCAGAAAAAGGCTCTGCGGCTGGAGGCTCTGGTGGAGGCGCTGAGGGTCAGACTGAAAAACAACACAACACAGCAACAGGTTTCTAAACAGCATTTCACAAACAACTAAACACGTTGTCAACCTACAGGAAGAACTGGGTGTGATGAGGTGTCAGGTTGTTCAGATGTACAGCAACAGAAACAGACCCCAACAAGATGGGAAGAGCTCCACGTCCAAAGAAAGAGAAAGGTAAACACATGTAGACATATGGCCCTATGATTTCCGCCATCACAGAATTGCGGAATTGGCCGATTAAAAGGGAATTTACATTTTAACGCGGAATTTGACATAATTTGACTGTAGTGCCATTTTCATGCATAAGAGGAACGTATGTCTGGGGAAAACTGCACAGAGGGAAGCTAATCCGGGTGGCACAAGAAGCCCCTCCCACAGACTGAGCCCCTCCCCTTTCGAAATACCATAACCATGGCGAAGTGGCTGCGTACAGCTCTGCCTTCGTCACCGAAAAAAACTGCGAAACTCTGCGCCCCTCAGTACAGAGCCGAGCATTGTTCTGTGAACTGTTGTTTTACAGATTCTGTCAACACTCCGTTGGAGTTTAAGATTAAGATTAAGATTTGTCCCACAGTGGGGAAATTACGTTACTGCAACCACAGACACAGTAGAATTAAAAGTAGGACAAGATAAAAAAATAATATACAGTATGAAGTAAAACTACCGATAAAGATACAGGAGAATTAAAATAAGAACATATAACATATTAACAGATGTTGCACAGATGAGGTGAGTAGGTAGGAAACCTGTAGAGAGGGCAGCTCACAGGGACTAACTACAGCTGGAATCACTTGTTTAAGTTCCCCTTGAAGAAGTTTCAAATGTTTGGCTGTTTTATAATAAGTCAACTAAAGTTTCATCGCCTGCTGCTTGTTTTTGATACTGTAAGTTACCATATTGAGGAAAACGTCACCTCAATAAATTTAAGTTCAATTCAATTTAGTCATTTACATTAAAAACGCTTCTGGTAGTGAAATAAGGTCAAAAAATGGGATTCCCAAAAACTATACTCTGAAAAACTGATGTCCCCAAAATTAAAAATGGAAAAAATGGAATTTGGGAAAAAAATAAAATGGATTTTATAGGGCCCTATAGACACCACAACACTCACACTGCCTTCTAGACACTTAAACTGCAAACTGTGCTTCCAATTACACCACAGGATGTACCTCGAGAAGTCCACTGTACAGATGTATATTTGGAGGTTAAAGTACAATAAACAGGTGGTAATAATACAGTAAAGAGACGTGTAGTTAACTGTGTGCTGTCCTGCAGCAGTGATCCAGCAGAGCCAGCCAGCGGCAGGAGTAAGTGTGACTGTTCATGTGCTCCACCTGCCTGTCTGTCCAGAGGGAAGCTGCTGCTTCACTGCTTCCTGCAGGGACTTAAAGCCGGGCTGAGCGAAGGCACAGGTCAGCGCTCGCATCACTGTGGGAAAATCACACACATCCGTCATAATTAGGACAGAAACAGTCAATTCAGCTCATTTTTACAGATGCACGGCATCAGGTGGCGATGCAGCTCCTGCATTCTGAATGGGAGTACGTGTCGACTTTGAACCAGCTCTACGACAAATACAGAACGCCGCCGGCACACCAGATGACCGTGGAGCCATAGTGAGTGCACTGACAAACTAGTAAACACAGAATCAGAGAAGTTTCTGCTGCTTTTAAATGATTATTTTCATTTTACAGTCAGACCTATGTGAAGTTTGTGGAGCAGCTGTTACAGCGACACCTGCTGTTCAGAAACACGCTGCAGGAGCGTCTCTCTGCTGAACACTGGAAGTCGCTGGTGGGTGACATCCTGGTGCAGCTCATTGGGCAAAATGACGTGAGTACTGTGCTCTTCTCATTTCACTTCATAATGCTGACGGGCTGCTGACATTTCTCCTGAACTGGGTCGTCCAGACGACTTTTTCAGATATGTATCTTGGATACACGACTACCCTGGCATCATTCATCTCACTTGAGTTCAACAGACTGAATCATCCTGAGAACAGTCAAAACATGCAGGTAAGTGATCCAGAATTACTCGGATAAATGTTCCTAAAACAGCAGATTTGCAGATGGAAGCTTTTTGTCTGGTTTACAGAGTGGACAGATGCAGAGGGAGGAAATGAAACTGCTCTCCTTCCTGTTGGCGCCTGTAGCTCGAATACACAGTTACCTGAGTCACATTCAGGTGAGTCCACAGATATTTAGAAACACTTTGCGTAAAAACAGACAACTTACAGATGGATTATGATTTCCATCTTTAGAATCTGCTGCAGTGGACGGGGAAAGAGCATCCTGACTGCAGCCTCTTGCTGGGCACTGAGCGAGCGCTGAGGAGCATCTTGTCTCGTTGTCATGTGATCCTGGAGGAGGACGTCAGATGGGAAGACAGAGAAGGAGTCGCTCAAAGGTCAGACCAAACTTCTTTCTCATTTTTCTCCACACTTCTGACACATTTTTGTGTTGTCTCAAACTCTTAGAGCCCAACATATAAGTGTATATTAACATGTATATTTCTTGCAAAAACAGCAGCGGCTCTGATGCTGCAGCATCTTCTGCAAACTGTTGCACAAAGAGCCAGCAGACCAGAGAGGAGGCAAACACTGCTGCTCAAAGGTGAGTGTCTCCCTCTGCTGGCTTTAAATAGCACAGCAGGAAAAAGTGACAGTCTTTTTACTCTTCTTCCAACAGAGATTGTCAGGCCAACCTCACCAACGGGGTGGACGGCTGCCACTCAATGCGTCTGGAGTGCTTGTCTTGCAGCCCAGTGAGAAGGAAGGGATGTATGAGAGACTGGACCGCCCAGAACCAAACAGCCCATGACTGCGGACACGCATATTGCTCCCTCCTCACCCCGGACACTGCGGGATGGGGAGAGAACAGTGACTCAGGCCAGGGAACCTACAGCCATCCAACAGGGAAGAGCACCAATGAGCTGGAGGTGCCTCACACAAACCACAACCTTGAGGACTGCGAGACAGACCCTGATGACACCTCTGCCTTCGACTACTCCTCCGTCACCTCTTGCAGTCCTGACGGCACCTTGCGCAGAGACACGATAGGCAGCAACAGCGGAGAGGATGAGGAAGAGGACAGCCAGGTGCCGGTGCTGTTAAAGCCATCATACAACCACCAGCAGCAGCAGCCCAAAGAGGCCAAAGAGAGGACAGTGTGTCTGAGGTGGCAGATTCCCAGACTGACCCCTCACCCTCCACTGAGGAAAGCTGCAGGGCCATACGTGGACGGGCCGACACCATGTCTCGTCAGCTCCTATGGGAAGAGGTTGGTCAGTGTCAGGAAAGGGTCCCCCCCTCTGCATCCGAAAAGTGCCTTCAGGCCCATCTGGGATGATCCATCCAAGCAGGTATTCATCACACACTGGGCGCCCACACAAAAGCCAAACAGCCCACAGTACAATCACATGTGGAGCAAAAACAAATCCACTGATGACAGTGTCACTTTCTCTTGATACCAAAAGCTGCTTGACCCCATGTTCCTCTCATTAATTACTCCACGTGCCAGGTGGATTCAGCTCCAGAGAAGGACAACAGACAAGGCTTCATACCGATTCAAGCTCCAGTGAGGCAGAACTTTCAGAATTTCAACCCAAGCAGAGAAAATCCGAGGTAAGAGCCAACTTTCAGACAGGATGATGTTCCAACATGCCCACAGATACTCGAATCTACATTAGATGTGATCAATGAGTTGACCTTTACCTCCGTGTCCTCAGGCAGGGCCTGGCTCAGCAGCGAGGGACCCACGCAGCCGTAAACGGCGGAGGATTGTGGGACGACAGCGAGGACAGCGAGGGGCCCTGCAGCACCGTCTGACCTCCGCTGTTACAGTCTGGATGGGTTTCCCCCAAAGGCCATGACACACATGAAGTGCATGAATCGCCAAAAGGGACTCAAAGGGGAAATGTTTTTCATTTCATGTGAAGCCAATCCTTGTAGAAGCACGGCAGCCATCTTTGTTTCAGGAAACACTTGGGAAAAGTTAAAGAAGAGGCGGCGGTCAAACCGAATACCGAAACTAATAAAAACATTAGTAGCATGAATCCGATTTTTTTGTAGGTTCAAATACATTTTAAACTAGAGCTTCGTTGGTATTTAATGAGATAAGACGCATAGCGAAACTTTCGCAATCACACTAATTAGCTAGGTATTTAGTCAAATATATAGCTACTACAGCTAACCGCCTATTAGCTTAGCAAAAAAAATAAAAAATAAATAGCTTACCTGGCTTTGTAAAATAATAACAAGTCACTTACCAGCCCCTGTAATGTTCACTACGCAAAATAATTCTTAGTTTTCGTTATTATTATTTTTTTTAAAGGTCAAGGACCAATTTGTCGTATTATTTTTAGACAGGCACTACCAACTTAACTTCCGGGATGGTCCGCTGGTTGCCTAGCAACTGATCAGAAACTCTTCTTAGCTCCTTTTGCTACCGCTGTCCAACGCCAGGCTACGTGTTTCTCACTTTTTCATATATTTATAATTTCCGCACACCACTTTTATGCTAACTTTGCCAGAAAGTGACTAAAACTTATTTTTTCATCCTATAGGTTCATTTCTGTCACCTGTAACGTAGAGAATAATGTGAATTTGTAGTAAAACAATAAAAAAAACAAGTAAAATGAGTAGTTCAGTACAAAATAAGACTGGGTGATTTATTAATCTCATCAAGACCATTAATACAAAGCAGTTAAAAGGCCACATACCATCAAATAAACTGACTGCTGGATCAAGCTGTTACAGTGCCACCAGGAGGAAAACCAATCTCTTACTGTTACTGTCAGACTTGGAGTTTAAAAATAACAACACAATATCTTAGCAAAAATTAACCCCACCAATACTGACATAGGAGGCTTGGGAAATGGACGGGGCATACATGAGCTAAGACACAGTGAAGTGCTGTCACTACAACTGCTGACACAAATCGCCAAAAAGCCCCTTTCATTACTAGTAGTTTGCTCCGTGTCATCAGAGCAAAACAAGGAGACAAAGGTTTGTTTACTCGTGGTGGACGAACATCCTCAGGCATTTGTGTCGTTTTACAAACATCAGACCCAGCAAAGCAAGAGGAGGGGATTAAAAAGCGAGGTGGTAGACTCGTGTTTTTTTTTCTGCCCTGATCCATGTAGAAAGTGAGTTTAACAGTTGCATAGGACCACTGCATTTACAAACATGACCTATAACAACTGTGGCTCTTCAACAGTACAGCCTAAAGTGCACAAAGTGTGTTTCTCAGAAAAAACAACATGTCCAATTCTTCACTATGCTCCAATGCAACTGAATATATGTCTGTATATATTCAACTGCAACTTTAATACAATTCCAACCTCTTGTTTAATGAGTGTAAGCATTAAAAAGTCTTTGAAAAGGCAATTAGTAGGATGTACAAAGTGAAGCACACATCTAAGTAAGTGCTTGGCATATTGAACTTGTATATTTCATTGCTTTAAAACACCTAAGGGGGCAGGGAAGAAAAAAATGGCTTTCCTCAGTTAATACTCCCAGTGTTTCAACTGGAGATTGTCTGTAAGTAAGTTAGTGACAGGGACCAGTTTTTTCTTGTTTTGTTATTTTTTTTTTTATCCGACTGTAGCAGCATTGGATTATTAGGCAATATTTGACTGAACAGATGCGGATGAGAGTACAATACAACAGGGAAAAAACTTGTCACTTTATACAAATTATTTAGTTAGTGTATACAAGTTATATATACACAGTATCCACAAACATGTACAATTTCATAGTGTATAGCTTTGTTCTAAACATTACATAGGCAACTTTATTTTTTAGCATTTTAGACACCGTTTGCTTATTTCTGTAAAGTAGAAAAAAACAAAATAAAAGGCACATCTGAGCATGATGCATGGATTATTTCAGTCTTTCCAAAGTGAAACAAAAAAAATGTTTCAAGCAGAAAACAAAAAGAAAGAACGAAGGGTTAAAAGTTCCTCTTTTTTTTTTCCTCGGTATTTGGAGCAGCCACTGGGGGGAGCTGACCCAGCTTTGGTGGGAGGATGCGTGCTTCCAGTGCTAACTTTTAATACCAACGAAGAAGAGTTTGAGAGGCAAGAATGAGGGTGGGTGGCTTTTAGAGAGGGGCACAGTGTCAGACAGCAGCGCACGTCCATAAGGGGGGGGGGGGGTTGGTTAAGACATCAGCTTTCATAGAGTAGTCCTTATCTTGGACCTGGATCCTGGTGCTCTTTGATACCGTGGCAGACCTTTTTTAATAGTCTAATCACAACCTGCTGACTTTTGCCCAAACGTCATGTGCAAATGGAGTGTTCCTGACTGGATCCTGGGGTCAGAGGTCACCACTTTTTTTTCCTTTTTTCTTTTTAAAGGCAACGTTTTGTGGCTGCGGAGAGGCCTGTCTTCAGACAAAAAAAAGGAAAAAAGGACAGTTTGTCTCACGTCAATACAGTCACAGTGTACAGTTGAGATACAAGGTGGGGGTGGTGGGTGGGGATTCAGTGTTGCCTCCGTTGTGTGTTTCTCTTACTGTCACTGTCACATTTGTTTTTGTTTTTAAAAAAGAAAATCCCTTATCCCCCTGCATAAAATAAGACTTTGGCAACTGTTTGTTTTTAGTTAGTAGGAAAAAAAAACAAGTCAGTGGAAATGTCTGCTGCTCACGCACACCGTGAAGGAGCTATGTTGATCGTTGAGGAGAAGATAAAAATCCATGAACTGCAGCAGGACTCCAGATGATGTCAATGCCCAAAAGAAACAAAGCATGACAGTTGAGGCTACAAAGTCCAAGCCCCCCCCCTCTCACATTCATCCCACCCTGAATGATGGAGGCGTGGGGCAAGTTAAGTGTGTGAGGGGTGAGAACTTTCATCAGGAGCAGATGCTCCTGCTTCTGAACAGACACAAACACTGGTTTGTGGTTTATTAGCTGGCACGCCGGTGTGTGGGTTTCTCATTGGCACAGAGGGTATGATGGAGGCGGAGCTACTGATCCCCTGAGAGGCACAGCGGGGGCGATTGATGCAGAGGAGGGTGGGTGGAGTTAAGAGTGTGGGAGCAGTTATTCTTTCAGATCAGTAGCTTTGAGTCATACTGTGTCGTAGTTTCAGGTGACAGTTTGAAGTTTGCATTCTCATAGGAAAGAAACAACAGCGCAGACTCACTGGCTGCTGTTGGTGTTCTCCACCAATGAGAGGCCTTGTAGTGGAGGCTGCAGCGGCTCCCTTTTGTATGTCTTTGGTGGGAGTTTTGGGAGTTGTGGGCTGGAGTTGTGGCGCGGAGGGACAGGCGGAGCGGTGATGGAAACAGGTAGAGGGCAGAGGCTGTTCTGACTGGCGCTGAGTGGGCAGCTACGCCGAGGGATACGCGGGGACGGCGTGCTAGGTGGCGTGTTGGGGGAACTCGGGGAGCTATTGAAGTCCCAGTGGTAACGGCCCACAGGGGAAGGCTGCAGGTTGAGGGGGTAGTTAATGAAGATCTCAGGGGGCCGGTGGGGCACCGGGGGAGGCGTGTCTGGCAGAGGGTCACGGGGTGGTGGAGGAGGAGGGCTGGGCAGGGGTCCATCGATGGGCGGGCCGTTGTAGACTAGTGGCCGAGGCTGGTTCCTGGGGAGAGGTGGAGGCAGCCGAGGAGGGATGGCCGGAGGGCTGTCAGACCTGGAGCTCAGCTAAGACACAGAGATCAGAGATGTGTCAGAATGTTTCCAGAATTTCTGCGTGTGATAATGGTGGGAACTGCTCTTACTTTAGCTTCAGACAGGGCGTCTTTCCTCCGAGGTGGCAGAGGAGGTGGCTTGAGCTCCTCTCCAAGCTGGTGGAGGCTGCCACAAGACACAGACTGGAACTCTGTGGAAAAACACAAGACAGTGGATGAAAAGTCAAAAATGTGCCTCATTGTAAAATTGCAGTAAAACGGACATCAACACAACACAGAGAAAAAACACTTACTTGAAGGTGGCAGCAGAACTGGAGCAAATATGGAGTTGCTTCCTGTAAAAAGTCAAAGATGCAAAAGATTACAACATCATTTCTCAACAAACAAATGTGGCTTTTGTAGGAAATAAATAAGATCCATTTACTCACCGCCGTAGGAGCTGCTGAGGTCGTGCTCCGTAAAGACTGAGCTGAGGTCGGAGGAAGCTGACTGCGGAGGGGTGGGTGTGTTTGGAGAGGTGGGCACAGAGGCTGACACCAGTGTTTCCGGCTCAGTCTCAGCAATACTCCGGAAGGTGATCTTATGCGGGGGCTCTCTCTCCAGGGGGACGGGGTGGGCCCTCAGGGTGCCAGAGGTAGACGTTCGCACAGGCCGGATCCCCGGTGATTTTAGAGTGTACATGGTCTTCCTGGGCTGCAGGGTGGTAAGAGGAAAGGAAGTGATTAGCATCATGGAGGCCTATTACCACACATTATCATGACCGTCTGAACACTTACGAATCGGGGGGGCTGCCTGCAGTTCCGTGGCTCGATGTCCAGAGACATTTTGAACAGGTAGTCAACAAACTCCTTCTCTGTCATGTTACCCATGGGGTTCAGGTTCTCGAAGAACTTCTGTGGAAGGAAAGTCACATTTTTAATGCAGGATTTGTGTCATGTATTTGAGACATTAAAAGAACAGGGACTGCAGGAAGGAGGCCTCACCCTGATGTCTTGCTCCACCTTCAGGCAGTAAGGCTGGTTCTGGTACTGCTGGATCTCTCCTGTGATTTCAGCCACTTTCCTCCTCTTGCTGAAGTTGATTAGCTCCTTGCCATGGCGTTTGAGGAAGTCAGGGTTTCCTTCCTCCGTCTTCAGGATGTTAGTTAAATAGATACCTGCCATGGGGAAAAGTTAGAAGACAATAAATAAAATCACTTTAGCGTTGTGTGACGGTGACTCACAAGAAGAAAGGATCAGTGTCCTTGTCTATTCCTACTCGTATACAGCAGAAGACTTACCAAAGAAAGGCACACAGGGTGGGTTTATTGACTTGAGTTTAGCCAAGTATTTCTTGAAATGGTCCTGGCTCAGCTCCACAGCTTCTTCCAGGATTCTCTTTTTCCTCTCTGGTATTGCCTGCAGAGGAGGAGGAACAGATTACAGTCTGATCATTTTTCAAATTTAAATGCTCAAAATGAGGAAAACACACAGGTAACAACAGTTCAAGGCAGCCAAAAACAAGTGTTTGACAACGTATATAAGTTCAATATCTATGTGAGAATTCTACCCTTACAATTAAATCAGAATTATGGCATTATACTATTAAAAAGCCCCTGGATTCAGAATAGTACCTGCCTACATTTCCCAAAATGCAGCTGGACCCAAATGATGATGAACAAGTATTTGTGTATGTAGTATGATTTTTTAGACCTTATAAACTTCAGTGATAGTACAGATGAAAACTCGACCCAACTTTTCCTAACAGTAGTCTCTGTAGCCTGACTCACCTCGAAGGTGTGGTCGAGCCTGTAGACTGGGACAGAGTTGATGGCACTGACCACCTCCAGCACGCCGTTGAAGTTATTGAGCTCCTGAAAAACCTGCAAGATCTCTATGACCCGAGATAACACAGCCACCCTCTCCTCCATGTTCATGGTCTCTACAATACACCTGAAACACAAACAAAGGTTGATTTTAATTTCACAGAAAGGAAGAAGAAAGATGGGCTTATTTCCTGGATGAAGGTGACTCACTTCTCAAACCACAGCGTGAGGTTGGTGGTGTGTCGGATCATGCGGAGCAGGTTTGGAGAGTTCTTCTCCTTGTCCTCTTTGGTCCAAACGCTGCCGACGAGCTCAGACGGTCGAACAGCTCTGAAGAAGACAATCTTATTATTTCACGTGAATGTATCAAGATCACTACACCTAGACTTCTGATTCTGACCCGCTCCTCTTCCTCGCTCTGTCACCAGCTTACCTGTAGAGCTCAGACTCAAGCAGCGTCAGCTGACGGGCGATCTCTATGGGGTGAAGGGTCATGAGGTCAAAGGCGTCTATTTGGCCAGCTCTGCAGATGTGCCACTCGATGGGAGGAGGCGAGCTCCCGAAGGTGATGTTGTGGCTGACACCATTTGACTGAGTTTGCAGCTTTCTCCTGATGATCTTATTGATGGACTCCACCCACTTACGCATGGACTTGCCTGAAGAGGAAACACACAATATGTCACGCAAAGACACACTTTTAACATCATTCTATGAAAGTTACTCAGGTATAAAGACACAGGGGAAGAACTGGAAGCTTCAGCTTAAGAAGGGATGAGAGGAAAACATCTATTATTTTATACATCAGCAACTGACCTCGTAGTTGAATTTTGCTGGTGATGTATTCCTCTAATCGACTCCTCAGCTCTGGATCATTCTCAAAGTCGTAGAAATGATGTTCGACCCACTGACGGAAAACATTGAGAACCCTGTGAAACAGAAACAGAGCTAGGATCAAATCTACAACCGTCACATTTTTTAGTGTTTGACGTTCAAAATATCAGATTATGCATATTAAAAACAACGAGTTCAGAGACATTTATGGTCAGGGATTTGGTTGGTAGATTGTGTGTAAAAATAGAAACAGCAGAAATACTTTGTCATGTCTGAAACGGTACGATCACCTACTCTAAGTGTCCTGGTTTCAAAATAAACAGCAGAAGTAACAACAACCCACTCATGATTTCTTAAAGGATTTTATTACTGCCACTCGTCACCCTGTCTGATACAAAGAAGGTCTCAGTTTTTAATGGCGCTTACAAGATTTGTCTCGACTCTGTTACTCCTTATAAGGACTCGGAGTGTAACACAAAAGTAATCATTTGGCTCAGTGAAAACATTCAGGCCTTAACAGGAGAGTGTAAAGAGCGATATCTGTTAAAAGGCCTTGTTAGGAAGCAAAAACAAAGAGGTTACAATGACTATTTCCCACAAACTTAGAGCCTGAGAAATATTTGTAGCTGTGTTTGAGTGTAAGGTGGATTTCTATCTTCACAGAGTTCAATATAAAAAGTTGCTCAGCTCAGTTTGAGATCCTAAAACGATGATACATGTATGTTCTTTGTCATTAAGAATACCTCATACCTGAGTTGGACCGGCTGCACGTACTCCTTTCGAAACCTCTGGAGCTCAGCCGCCAGTGGCTGATCGCCGTTCCAAAGAGCCTGCTGGTCCTCCTCAGTCGGTTCTGGCTCAGGAATCTCAATCCTGAGAAAATGAAAGATAAGCAATACATTTAAGAATCGCATAAACATAAACACAGCCTACAGCTGTTACAGTGATCAGTACCTGTCTATCAGCAGGGTGAGAAGCTCCTGTGGTTTGCAGAATGATCGGTATGTGGTGAGAAATGTGCGCACGAAGTTGGGGTCTGGAAGCCAAACAGATTAGATCGTGAACACAGAATGAAATAAACCTGAAATCCTTCTTTCCACGGGTGAACGTCTTGTAGCAGCTTACCAGCATACATATGGTAGGTGAGCCTCTCTATGAGCTTGACGACCGTGCCGGCCTTAATAATGGGGATGCCTGTTTTGCTCTGCACCTTGTCCTCAAACACTATGTTCTCCTCAGAGTCCTGCACGGCGAAACGATAAACCTCCGGGGAGGGCAGTCTTAATGGGTGTGCCTGTTCCTCGTGCTGCAGCACTGTGTCCAACATGCGGTCCAAAGTAGAGCGGTACTGCAGAGTCACCAGTCCTGCCATCCATGATGCCTTCTCCTCTGCTGTCCGTGCGCAGAAAACTGCACAGTTTTCATCCTTGCCTATCAGTTCAAAGGCGTGCCGCAGCTCTGCCGAGTCCTCGCGGTCCACGATGCGGATCTTCCTCAGCACAAACTTTTCCTTTAGGCGATACTCCGCCCCGCTGCCTGACCCTGGAAGCCGTGAACTCTGATTTGCCTTGCAGCTGATCATCAGGCCGTCAAACAGGAAGTTGTGTCTCTCATGTTTGGCGCCCGCTCGTAAAAGCGGCCCCTCTAGGATGAACTCGCTGCAGCACTGACCGATGTCTTTTCCCTCCCAGCCATCAATGCTCTTCTGGATCTCGTTCATACGCTTGATGGCTAATTGTTTGCTACGAACCTGCCTGCTGTACAGGCGGTACATGGGCTCACTGTGAAGGAGGAGCAGAGATTAACATGGACATATTAAACTAAAATATCACAGAATAGATTCATGTAGCGAGGAGGAGAGAAGAAGAAGGAGAAAAAGACAGGGAGAGGAGAAGAAGGAAAGGAAGGAGATGATGGTTGAGCGGGGGAAGATAGAGAACGAGGAAGAGGAAGGAAATGATGACGTACCCGGGTTTTCGGCGAGGCTGGTGCTTGGCATAGATGCGCTCCACGCTACTCTGAAGGTTCAGCAGAGCTGTGATGGCCTGTTTCAGACATTCTCTGTCATCCTCGTCTTCACTGCGCTCCTGAAGTTGCTGTCGAAGCAAATCCATCCTATTTTAGCCATGTTGCTGTACTACAGCTTTCATTTATTGCTGTCATGTTTCCATGTATAAGAGCATACCTGCAGCAGCTCAAAGTAGTGCATACAGTGGTACACTGGGACCATCATCAGCTGGGGGAGGACGTACTGAACGGCTTCTTTAAAGCCCTCTGCAACTGACTGGAAACACAAAGACACACAAGTGACAACTGTTAGTGATGAGGACATTATGAGTAAATATGGAGGCACCAAGCCGGGAAAAATGTGTCAAAGACACATTACAGTACTAAAAATACCCCACGTAATATACAAGATAAAAATAAACTTTCATTTTCATTTCCAAGTAAGTATTCTATTTTCCACTCATCTAAACTTCCAAGAAAGTTGTTACGGTGGATGCAGACGTGTTCAAACATGTTTACAGCCCTAGATTTATGGCTCTACTTGCAGCTATTGTACAACTATTTTTAGATATATTAACATGTGATTATAAATGACAACAAAAAAAGAACCAAACTCACAAGACCAAGACAGTTAAAATGTGCCTATTTTAGTCTATAACTAGATCAGACAAGAAAGAGGCCACAGAGTTGACGAGCAGACGAGAGAAAGAGGCAGTTCAGATCAAAGAAAGGCAACAGGGTAACCGGAGAGAGAAGGGGGCGTCATGGTATCCATTTAAATCTCCTGTTCCCCCGATAGACGACTCGGAATCAATATGCTAGTACTCAGACTCCACAGCAGTGGCCACACTGTCTGTGTGGAGGGAAGAAGCCCGAGAGGAGAGGAGAGGAGAGGAGAGGAGAGGAGAGGAGAGGAGAGGAGAGGAGAGGAGAGGAGAGGAGACGAGAGGAGGGGAGGAGAGGAGAGGAGAGGAGAGGAGAGGAGAGGAGGAGAGGAGAGGAGAGGAGAGGAGAGGAGAGGAGAGGAGGAGAGGAGAGGAGGAGAGGAGAGGAGAGGAGAGGAGAGGAGAGGAGAGGAGAGGAGAGGAGAGGAGAGGAGAGGAGAGGAGAGGAGAGGAGGAGAGGAGGTTTTTGGTTTTCAAAGTCCTTTTAATGACCACTTACCAAAACTAACAAAATTTCAACATGTGAGTAAAGAACAAATACAAAAATTTTCAGGGTACACAATCAATCCTGACCAACACAAATGAAACAACTCTCAAATCATAACTTAAAGGTTAACTCCCCGTTTTCTGCCACAGCACACAGTACCCCTCCCATAGTCCATACATGTACGAAGTCCTGCAGCTTGTCTAGTGTTTTGTGAAAGGTGTACTCCACCCGAAGGCGAGATTTTAGCAGTCCTTCAAAAACTGGCACTACATCCACACACCCAGAATCCTGGGTTTTGTTCCTGCGTGTCAGCCAGATAGCCAACTTTGCACACCCAGATACAAAATTCACCAATGTACACACAGATTTCAACAATGCCTGATATTTTGGGCCAAAAATAAATAAATCAAAAGAAAACCTCATCTCAAACCCCCGAAACAGCCTTTTCACCAACTCAAAGAGTGGTCCTAGCCTGGGACACTCTACAAACAAATGTGCGAGAGTTTCAGTTTGCATGCAAAAGACACACTCTAATCCCACCCCAGGGTCCATGTGCGCTCTGTATCTGTTCGTAGCTATTGCACCATGTATAACCCTCCATTGGAGATCTGCTGTTCGCTTCTCAATGGGCGGCTTATACAGGGACCGCCAGCTGCCCTTCGGGGAAGCATCTGGGCCAAAGAACTCAGTCCACCTCGACTCCCTGACTTCCGAGAGGGACTGGAGATGGAGAACTTTCACACAGGTTGTGTACAGATCCTTTTTCCCTGCATCCTTGAACTTGTCCAGGTGTGGTGTTTTAAAAGACAGCAACCGACCCCCCCTCCTCCCGCCACTCCCCCACTGCAGGAGAAACAGACAGAGCAGGGAAGCCATACTCACTGCCTTTGCTCCATTGCTCACACAGGGTAGAGTCTCTTACAAAAAGTCTTAAAGGGGGTGGAAAAGCCTCACAGACCTCCACCACCACCCTGTTGAACAGACGAACAGAGGTGAGTTTACTCCTCTCTCTCAGAACGTCCACCGGTAAAGCAGTCAGCTTCATTAAATGACCAACTTTAGTGCAACCGGCACTTCTGAGGTTAGCCCGCAGGCTAGCAGATTCCAGGGATAAAGTCTTTAAAAAAGCACTGCAAAACAGTGGCTCTTCAAAAACCCACATGCCCGGAGTCTCACTTCTTGCACGTTGAAATTTAAAAATCCTCCAGGACTGCAGTACAGAGCTGTAGAATGGTGTAAGTCCAGATAAGTCAAGAACCTCGCTCTGTATAAGGAAAAGTTGTTTATCGTAATCCAGCCGGCCAGCTCTTCTCATGAGGAGCCGAGCTGTGTCTAACCAGCTTGGACCACTGTTGTAGAGGATCTGTTGCGCTGTCTGTAGTCTGAAGGCAGCAATTTTGGACTGAATGTCAATTAGACCTTGCCCACCCTCGGCTACAGGTAGGTATAAAACTGCTGCCCGAATCCAGTGCTTTCCAGACCAGAAAAAGTCCAGGATTATCCTCTGGATGTCCTCTATGAAGCCCCTCGGCGGTGTCAGAGGGATGAGTTTGTGCCAGAGAGTCGAGGCAACCAAGGACCAAGGAGGAGAGGAGGAGAGGAGAGGAGAGGAGAGGAGAGGAGAGGAGAGGAGAGGCAGCGGGCCGTGTGCACTGAAGAGAAAGACATTAGCTGCCTGATGCACACTGATGGACAGCAAGGAAACAATGACCTAAGTTTAGATCATGTTATTGATACGTCAGCATCCTGCAGGTTTACAAACTGAAAGAACCTAATTTAGATGGACTGAGAGCATGATGTGCGTAACAACACAGGCACACTTTGTAAACTTGTGTGAATCATACACAGAATTCTAGTGAACCTCTCTAATGCACATTTGATTTGAGCATCTTCACATAAAAAAACCAAACCCTGTTTGGTTGAAATGTCAAATGAATGCGAGCACAATCATTTAAACTTTCTTCCCTCCTGAGATTTTTCACCATCCTGCATCACTGTGGCAGCAGCCTAAATATAACCACACAGCGACACGGTGCACGCCAGCTATGAGAACAACATGTTCCCATTTCACCGAGGCACAGGGGCTGCTTAAACTAATGTCACCATCTTCTGCAGTCTTAATTCTGACGTGAAATGTGCCCTAAGCCGCCTCCCCCTCCTCCTCCCACAACTGCCCCCACCCCCCCCCCAGGAGAAAAATGGCCTGCAGTGTGGCTGCCTGTTCTATTTTTAAAAGGCAATGTAATTTACACACAATACCAGGCGCTGCAGAGTGCAGGGGCTGAGTGCTCGACGGACACATCTATCTGACAGGGGAGGGAGGGGGTCAAGAAGGAGAAGGATGGAGCAATGAGACAAAAGGGAGCAGCCACAGGTTTGACACCAGGTGCTGGTAACCCAACGGCTTGTGTTGCACAGAGAAGAAGGTGGTGAGATGATGGGATGGGGTGTCAGATGGTGAAGAAATGGCATTACACCATCCACCCCAGGGACCACTGACAACCAGCACACACACACACACACTGCTGCGCTTTCATTCTCAGGCAAAATGGATCAGTAAAATATCCCCCGCTGACAGAAGGCGGCGCTGATGATTATCAATTAATTAATTGGTCCCGTGGTTCTCTCTCTCTTCAAAAGCCCGTTGGACAAAACAAGGTGTCAGTGACACATTTGAAGTGAAGAATCTTTAAATTTCCTATTAGAGACACTCCAAAAACAATCACTGTCTGTCTCAACAAATCTTAACTACCATCTCAAATTCTAGCTCTGATAATAAATATATAGAAATATATAGTATGAGCACACATTTCTGGAACCAAAGGTGATGTCATCCAACCTCTGGTTTTAAAGGTGATACTGATATATTCACACCTGTGCCTACAACATGGCACAGATATATATATATATATATATATATATATATATATATGCATGCTTGCACCAGTGTAAAACCTCTGTTTACATTCACAGAAAACAAAAGGTGGCAGCTCTCCGTGCCAGAGAAGCTAACAGCTAAAGGTTCACAAAACAAAACAAGGTGTACCGATGCAGTATTTTTGACCCCTGCGCCCCTCCTCTCACTCTCACAATAATTATATCAAAATAAACCCTGGGTGTGGATAACCAGAGGACAGTGCCAGTAGTGTTGATCTAACTGGGGTTAGACTGGTGGTTCGTGGGTAAACACAGCAAGGCCTCAACCTGAGGTCGAGTTAAGCTGCAGGATGGTCAGTCAGGAGGTGGATGATCTAAAAAATCAAAATGTTTAAAGAAAATGAGCAGAAAATTGCAGTCAATACTTGTGCATTGAGCACTGAGGTCCATGTGAACAGCCGGCCTCGTTGGTCTTTGGCCTGAGAAAACACCAGCAAATATTTCATCTTCAAAGGCTGCCAAGCTGCACCCCACCGAGCATAATTCAATGCTATTCTTGTGAGGAATGTCCAAATAAAACAATGCGGCAGCAGTGAATAAACTGTACACAGGACGCAGAGTATGTCATGACATGCCCTCAAACGATATTGGGAGGAATTCCACCCGGCGCTCAGGTTTACTTCAAAGTAAAACAGGAACAAACAGTGAGACGCTGTTTGCCAGGTGTAAACGCATAAATGACCTACATGTACCTTCATATTAAAAACAAGCATCTCTAATGGTCATGGCTGCTTAAGCAGCTGGAATCAGCAGCTTGGGTTACATATTGACTGAGAATGAAAACCTTTTTTTTTTTTTTTTTTAATACATCTTACCTGGAAGTAGAGGCCGACTGTCGGTCGTGCCATCAGGTTGTTGAAGTGCTCGTGAAAATCTTTGTTGAGGATAACCTGAGACAGGGTCTCATACGGGTCAAACGCCTGCTCCTAAATTACACACAGAACAATAAATAGTTAATACAAACTGTGATGTGATGATGTGGTGCTTTATGCTATGACTCCATTTTTAAACTGCTCGGTGACTCTGTACCTCTGCCAGATCTTCAAAGCAGCTGCCCACCAGTGGATGAGGGCTGCCCTCGGCCGTCATCTCCACGGCGTCCTCGATCAATCCGAGCAGTTTCACCGTCAGCTCGTGGATATCCAGGATGTTACTGAAGATCACCTCCACATCCTGAGACGAGGAGACCATGTCAGTGACAGAAACTGATACAATTAAGGACACTGCAGTGTTGTTCCTGCACATATATGACTGTAAACATCCCCATTAGGGTCGCATGGCTAAACCATTATGTTCCTGTGTCCATATAGTATATGGTAAAAGGTACAGGTGTGTGCCAGTGTTAGATTATTACAGTTTGGCTTGCTGATTGAGCCCACTTATCAAAGCAGGTCCATAATCAATCTAGAAAATACATACCGTATTTTCCGGACTATAGGTCGCACCGGAGTATACGTCGCACCAGCCAAAAAATGTGTAATGAATAAGACGAAACCATAGATAAGTCGCACCGGACTATTAGTCGCATCAGCGGGCCAGGGTGAACCACTACGTTTTTAGCTTAAGGTTGCCTCCAGAATTCCTCTTACCTTAAGTGGTGCGGCTGCAGGGCATTGAGACTGAGACACACACATTTCAACAAGTCCTCAGGTGGAAAAACGATCAGCTTCACCACAAAGAAATTCCTATAAACATCCCGTAAATGAGTAAAAAGCAGACTACTGTGCGCTCATATAGCTGTCTGGAATTAGCGACTATCGACCACACGCGTCACCTATGTTTGGAATGCAAAGTGTGGACAAGCTGGAGGTGGAAGAGAACAGCTGCCATTATATTTGTAATGGGACATCAGGACGCAAGGCTAACTAGTTGTATATTTTTTCATATATAAATCGCACCTGAGTATAAGTCACATACCCAGCCAAAGGATGAAAAGAAATTGCAACTTATAGTCCGGAAAATACGGTAAATTCTGGAATGAATACACCTGTTTATACATGCACTGCAAACAGGAAGTAATGTTTCTGCAAATATTTATCAAGTCATCTTGCCAAAGAAAAGTGGCAACAACCAGGTAACTTAAATGTAAACACCCTGAAGGTGCTGAAAGAGCTCCCACTCCCAAGCCAGCTTCCAAAAACACAAAGTGAGAACAACAACAACAAACAGGCTAAATCTGCCCGAGGAAATAATTAGTCAAGCAGATGAGAAGTCCTAAAATAGCAGTGGAGTGATTACTGTCTGCTCAAGTCTGAATAGAAGTGGAGCTCTGTCATTATTTGACCGTAACACTTTCCTGACATCTCTCCGCAGTAATTTCGGATTATGCTGCGTTTCGACAGACATAATTGAGGTTATTCTGGCGGGGGCTGCAGATGTTGTTGCTGTCTCAACATAATTACATGTTCTGCATTCCACTGGGCCTCACAAAGGTTTATCCTCCTCACCCAAATGATACCACAAATTACCCAACCCAAAATATGCAAAACCACAGCGACCCATTAAACTCAACTTTCCACTGAGTTCTCCTCAACCCAGATACGCTGTTCAGTTCACGTACCTTTATTATTTTTCCTCCATTTCTGGGGATTTTGGAGCACTTAATTGCCATATTAGATGTGGTGAAATCAGCACTATGTCTATTTGGTGGGGGTGAGAAGGTAGCTCTAACTCCATTATTACCCTTTGGGTGTTCAAATACACAAGAAATTCTGCTTGTAGGGAGATGGGACCATCAGAAAAGACTGAAACAGGAGAGAGGCAAATACACAGAGAAGCAAAAGAGCCCTGTAAAATCTGGTTTTTCCACACTGCTTCATGACTCTGATTAGCCGATTACAGTTGTAATCTTTAAATGATCTTAGCTTAATCTAGATTAAACTTGACTGTTTTGCTAATAAGCTGGCTTTTCAGCAAAGCCGTCTACAGCTGCTAAAACAACACAAGAGTTGGAGTTAAAGCTTTACTCACCTGAGCTGTGAAGATTTTTGGGTTGGACAGGAAGTGACGGCGAAACACTTTGATGATGAGGTCGAGCTCTCGCAGGTACTGCCGCTCCTCTGCGATTTCAAGCCTCACCAGGTCGTCGTAAGTGAGCTCCCCGGAGGACGACGGCTCCTCTGTGCACTGCGACATCAAGCCAATGTCCTCCTCCTGGTCGAACATGTCCATCAACACCTGAAGGAAACGACAAACAATCAAGTCAGAGCCGTAGAAAAACATAAATCCACCCTTCCCTTGTGACGTCTAAATGACTTTCTCACCTTGTCGGCACACATAGACACCTTGATGTCTTGCTGGCTGATTTCATAGTGGCGAATGTTGCCGACGTAGTTGCCCGCCAGTTTCAGGATATCTGCCGATATGTATTCCAGCACTGCCACGATGTACAGAGAAACATTGTACTCCACTTTGTAGCCCAAAACCTCCTGCAGAAGAAGTAAAAGAGATAAAAACATATTGATTAATCCACGGCGGTAATTCTTTTAGTCAGAGCAAAGCTGGTGAAACTGAATTAAAGATGATTGACTTTGCCTGACGCTGCCAAGGATGTTCACAAGTCTTTACCTTTAGCAGTGGGTGTATCTTATCCACAGGGAGAAGCAAGGGGTTCCTCCTCTTGCGTTTCTCGATAGCTGACTGGGCATCTGCAATGGCCCACTTATCTATCGGGTGAGGGAACGTTTTCTGGACACGCTCCTGAGTGTGGAAGAAGGTAAGTTATTTGTTTCTCCATAATTTAAGAATCAGTTCTTAGAGAAGATATACTTTTCCCTCACCTCCACATCCTGCACCGAGCGAGGCTGGGCCACACACAGCATGTTGAGCAGCTGCAGGATCAGCTCCTCGATGTGCTGCAGGGCCTCCTCCTCCGCCATCAGGTTTGGGTGGACCTGCTTCTGTACCTGGGACAAAAAAAAAGGACGAGGACCAGTCAAAAACAACAAAAACAGTAGCAGTGAAACTGCTTTGTTATGGTTTCCAGAGAAATGCACTGCTGACGTGACGTAAACACATGAAACTGGTGATTATTACACCTGGTATGACGCACCTCAGTTCTACCTAGAACACATTTAATGACATCAGCACCACAGACATTAACTAAACATTTGCACTTTTCTTGGTCTTAAAAACATTTTGATGTTTTTTTTTACATCACATTTTTTAAAGTATATCACCCAAAACAAGCCTTTACATTATCAGAAACTGGTGATTCACTTGTGAAGCATTTAAGTGATTCATTCTTTGTGCTGCCTTCAAGGAAGCTCAGAGATCTGTGAGTCAAAACTAAAACTATATAGATTGAAGCCCAGGCTACCATGTCTGAATGCCCCATCAACACAAAGTTTAAAGCAGTATCAACTCAAAAAACTACAAATTACATGAATTAATCAGGTTAACTACATACACACCACATTAAAAATCATTTCTTAAGAAAGCTTGTTCAGTCTTAATGCACTGAAATGCCCACGCAAAGATGATAAAGCTACACCACGCAAATCAACAAGCATTATCCTATAATCTGGCAGCTCATAACAGATAAAGTTCCTCTCTATGCAGGAGATAATTCAGCATCCACTGAAGCTGCCATAAACTGCTCAACAATAAAACAAATATAATCTCATAAACCAAAGGATTTAACGCTTTCCTGTGAAGGTTTGTTTGACAGTGGGACGCCTGACGGTGGAGGCAGCCTGACAGGAGGTGTGGTTTTTAGGTGCACAAAAAGGTGTGGCTTCATCAGGTCTGCAAGTGGAAAGAGAAGAACACCCCCTAACAACAACCCTGCAGCCTCCCAAAAGTAGTCGTCATTCGGGCCGTGCCCTCTCACAGGAATGCTGTTAGTTGAGATACTATCATAGCACCCAAAGCAGACCTGAAGGGGGAGGAAAAAAAGCTGTAGGAGGGAGAGAGGGAGAGGAGAGAGGAGAGGTGGATCGAAAAGACTCTTCTCCCTACAAACGCCTGTTCACATGCTGGTGATGGAATTACCCTGGCATATAGTAAAGTGGGGCGTAATGATGACAAAACATTGCCCTCGGATTAAGGAATGTGAGGAGAATTCAAAGGTCAGCTCAGAACGGGCTCCGTGCATTCTTGCTCTCTGACTTAACAGAGATGAAGCGTCAAGCAGGATGTCCCCTCTGTGTCCAAGTCTGTCTCTGTTTGTGTGAGAAAGAATAATAAATCAGGGTGACACTGACGTCTTTTGTGGGATTATAAGAGACGCAGTTCCTCGGTCTGCTTCATATTCTGATTCATTAACTGCATTCAGATTCCACTTAAAACAAGAGGAAAAACTGAACCGCAGCCTGACCTCGTTTATGTTTCTGTACGTCATTTCTGTTTTGATGCATGCTCACAAGACTTGAGAGTTATAAATAAGTCACGAGTATAAACTTTACTCTGGAAAAAAAACAACATATCAAAGCAGAAGTAGGTTATGAGATGGATCCTTTTAACCGCAAATAGGCATTTGACCAAATTCCACAGGACACCAGGAGCTGTGAGTCACCATGCTGAAACTACGGGGGTTTCCCCTGACTCCATTCACAGAATAGTTGGCCCGTTTCTAAGAGGCCCACATCCAACAAGTGTCGTCTATCTCCAACAATGTCAGGATGGGAGACGGAGGAAGAAAAATACACTAAACTCAACCTCATTCGAAATAATACAATCAACTGTGATACAGCTAAAAACCAGAAAGTCCTGTGTAAAAAATCTATTTCTTGAAGAAAATAGAAAATAATCCATCAAATAACAGCACATTAGTGATAAATTAGGACATTTGTCTTTCACTGTGAACCTCTGGGATGAAATGACACATGAAAACATCCAGCGAGTGAGCTCATCTCAGTGAATCTGTCAGCTCTGTTTGAGAGTGAAAGCAGAGCAGGGCCCTGTGTGTTGTGCAGGTATGGCTGCGGCTCGGTGTATTTACAGTGCGCCTGCAACTTGATCCTAATGGGTGAAGCGCGTAACGTGGTCTAATATAGTTGGCGGCGCACTCTGAAGTATGCAAAGAGCCAAGCGAAAGCAATCGAGTGGAAAAATAGCAGGGGAACTCCTGAATCTGAAAGGTCAGGTGAGTTTCTCGAGGTCGGAAAAAAAAAAAAAAAAACTTTTCACCTTGTAGAAACACTGCAGCACTGAAAGACTGTCCACAGGATGTAATGAGAAAATATGTCTATATGATTCTTTGAGGCAATAAACTGAGCATCTAATAGCCAATACAGTAATCTATTATTCGTATGCATCAATTATTAACCACCAAATACTGATCTGAAATGTGGGGCTTTGCAACTCTTCTATTAGCTGTTTCAGCTGCGACCTGAAATGTATGTGATATATTTAAACTGAGAAGCTGTGACTACATCAATGAATAATGACAACATAATGATTTTGTTTTTATAAGCATGTTAGAAAAAAAGGAGTGAATGAATGGCAGTAACCATTTAAAGCTAAATAATTAGCAGTTATTCTCATGTGTTTCTGTTCAATGGGTATTGATCATTTTAGGTATTTGAACTGTTGATGAGACAAAATACATATTAGGTATTATTAACTGCCATACAGCTACATGTAGGCAGAGATATTAAAATGTAACCTATCCTGATTATACGCAAGCTTTCATGCACATCCTCCTGTGCCGTGTTAAGGTGTTCAGTTTCATGGGTCAGCTCCATTAAGAAGAGAAAGGCTAGTGTACAGGAAGTCCCAGCGCTCGTGCTCACTCTCACTTTCCCTCCTCCACCCCTCTCTCTGCTGTGTTCTCTATCCACACACAGCAAAGCCCCCTGGGAGAGCAGATCATAGCAGCAGACTGAGAGGTATTGATGTGCGTGTATGAGGAGGAGAAGGCGGCAGCAGCAGCAGCAGCCGGCTCACGCTACACACAGACTGGAGCTGCGCCAAAACCAGGATTCACACACAAGACAAAAACCAGCAGGAAAAAATATGGTTTATCCACAGAGCCCTGAGGTAGCATAGGAGGATCTGTGTCTGGCAAAGGAGGAGACCACACACACAGAGCAGAGAGCTTCAGAAACAATCCACATTCAAAGGTCACACACCTTTCATGATGGTGGAGGCCTTATTTCTGAAAGAATGAGCAGTTCTTCCATTCACTTTAAACTGACAAATATCATGTGTAATTTAGAGTTTAGCAGATAGAACATGCACTAGGATATGCATGCACCACATTTGATGCCCCTTTTGGCTACAGTTGGATTTGTTCTTCAACTTCAGGTAGACAAAATATTTAACAAAACATCCGGCTGTTGTATTTAAAAGTAGGGTAGGAGATTTCATTCTGATGCACTTTTTGTTAAATCTCTTTACAATCCGATAGCAACCGATTAGTTCGGCAGTTTCGCTTTAAAATGAAGAATATGAATCATCTGTGGAAGCTATAAAACACTAAAAACATCAGCCAATCCTCCGGGTGGACCCTGCACGGAGTATTGGCTGGTTGTCACTCTCTTCCTGCTCTGCGCGCACCAGAGAGGTACGTGCATGATGGCCGAAGTCACAGACTGCAGCTCGTCTTCAGGTAATGCGCGCCCATGTGATTGGGAGGCGTGGCTTCGGGGTGAGCTAGGAGAGAAAGGGGCGTGTGACATCTGGCTGACTCTCACTGAGTTTTCAAAACCTCCTACCCTACCTTTAACACTGGCAAATCCTACCAGTAAAAACAGCTCTGTGAGTACAATACAATGCTGTAACGGCCAACGTGCTAAAAATACCTGCAATTCCTCAAGTGACCACCTAAGGGGGGGGCTTCAAAATTTGAGTCACGCTCCATGGACCTTCATATAAAAATGCACAACACTACAGCAAAGATGGAACATGCCTGACATATTTATTGTGGTGACAACAACACTATCACTATTTCAACACCAGAAAAATTACATAAAAGATCCTATTGACCACAAAACATGAATGAAAGAAGGACTCAAATATTCTATTGTGCTACTTAGCTTATTAATCTAAATCCTGGCTGGGTGTTTTAAATTGTAATTTGTTCCTAGAGTTAGTCCATAGGCAATAAAACTTCATTTTGAACAGTCTTCATAACTATTCTTTAAATTCTGTTAACAGCTGAGTTGTGTATTAGAATATTATCACAATATTTTAAAACACAAAACTGTCACAGTCGGCCTCAAACTACAAAGAAAATCTAGATCTGTCCGACGCCGTCTATAAAACAGAAAGCTGAGGCTAGTGGAAAAGCACACGCAGCATTTTCTTCAAATATTCAGACCACACAGACGTTTTTACCTCTTTGTACCCCAAAAAAATGCAGCGTCATTAAAAAAGCATCAGACAGAGATATGAGGAACTATTAAGTAGCTGCCTTAATAATTCAAAATGTGGAGACAGAGAGATGCAGGTCACAGTACACAGCTGCTTTTCATCAGCTTGCATCTTGTTTCATCATCTCAACAGCAACACACAGTGTGATCAGGTGTGTGTGTGTGTGTGGACAGAAGGAGAACAGAGAGGCTGGAGGTAATAATAGAGGCAGGACAGTGTTAATACAGGGTTAACATTTCTAATTTGATTGATTATTCTCCCTGCTGTGTATATGGGGTTGCATCAGGCTCAGGTTGCAGGTAATATGGGTGTGTGTGTGTGTGTGGTGGAGAGGTGGGGGTGGGGGCTTGTTATTATACCCAAGCATGTGTCACTGTTTGTGATTCATGCTATGACATCATCTGCCATTACAACCAGACTGTCTGGGGAACCATAGGGCAGAGATCAGCTCAGAGACAACAGGCACACGCACACACAGAAAGATGCATGGAGCACACAAAGCAAAGGGGCATAAACACATTCTCAACCTGCTCACAGTCCCATTATAATCACAATAGCTGGCGGATGTACAGCCAACAGCACGTGGCCTCGCCTTGACCCCGCTCTTCAGTGACCCACAGACCCCTACCTGTCCCACCCACTCACCTATCCTCTGTCTGAACCCCCTCTGAGGACAAGCTGATGTCCAAAGACCTGATTCAATATTACAGGAAGGGTGTGGAACCTGTGTGTGTGTGTGTGTGTGTGTGTGTTTTAATAAGCCCAATTTATTCTTTATGGACACAAAGGAACTTACCACCTGTTACCAGAGATGTCCCGTCATCAACACACATGCTCATCCTGGACATGAAGCCAGCCACTACCCACTGCTGCATGAGATCAGCAGGTGGACATTATGTCACTTTTACTACTATTTGTGTGCAATCCTGTAAAACCTTAGCATGTCTGCAAGTTCATACAGGCAGGAAATGACTTAAACTGACTTTGAACTTAATAAAGAGAACAAATTTGTTACAGCTGATCCATCACTATTAATAGGCTATTGATTTTGTCTAGCAAAACGTATCTTCTGAAAGAATGAATAGAAGACAAAAGACACTGCACACAGAAACCCACTACTTAGGGGTTCTTGTTATTTAATATTTAATAGTTATGATTTGTCTCTAAAAACCCGCTAACATCTGGCTGTTGTCCTCAGTGAGAAAGAGCGTAATCTACATGCAATCCTGGGTCAAGTCACTGTAGAAGTTGTGAGTATAATTCTGCTGCGATGTCAACATGACGGCTGGGCGGACAACCTCATTTTGGGCCCATTTTCTCTCTAATGGCTCTACACATTAAAATGCACGCACAGCAGAAAATAAACATAAGAGAATTGTGTGTATCTGCATTTCAAAAACTATACAGACATAGGTCTGGTAAAGAAAGTAAAGAGACATCCTAAATTACCCAACTTAGAGCAGCTGAGTCTGATTAGTTTACTTTCACATTTGTGAAGTGAAAGTTCCTCAAATCAGTGTGATGACAGATGTTAACATGAGACAAATAAAAGGTGGAGTTAGGGTGATAAAAATAAGCAGACACAAAATCATGTGATATGAAATGATTGGTTTCTGACAGTAGGAGGTTCTTACGGTCTCATATTGAACATCACTGTCGCGATAATCAGTTAATTGCACGATAACTTTAAATGGACTCAGTACGTTTTCCCGCCGCGATAAATTACATTTGCATGCTCGTTTGTTTTCCTCTCTCTCTCCGTCTTCATGCCAAAGAGACTGGATGACAAAAGGCGTCACTCCGGTGCGTCGCAGGTGTGCAAAGTCCGGCCGTCGCAGTTAATATGGCCCGTGGCTTCTGTCTTTAAATGTGTCAAATCAACAGGTAGTTCTTATTTTTTAACTCACTGTGTAACATGCAGACACATGTGCGCTCTATACAGGTGAGCCCACTCCCACCAGCAGGTAGAGAGTGTGTGTTGTTCGGCTCTCTGTTGCTCATGACATGCTGGTTGGTTTGACTTAACTCCATTGACTATGCTAAAATAAGCCATGGTAATAGGCCACTACTCATAATAGCCGGTGGTAACGACTAAATGTTCTTTAGAAATTAAAGTTTATTGATTTTTGAAAGTGTGCATTTGTGCACTTGCATTATTATGTCGTTATCATATTAGTTGAACGTGGTCTCAAACCGACAATAATATCGCTTATCGCAATAATTTCTTGCCCAGCAAAATTTGTTAACGTGACAGTCCCAGTCATACTTATCTCTATATCTTCTAGATCTATGACAGCGCCACAATAACAAAATGGTTAGAATAAAAAAAGCTGTGGGAAACCTTCAGAGGAGACGTGTTCACAGAAATTGTGTTTTCATGTCTCACTTCCTGCTTCTTTGTCACTTTCATTTACCACTCAAGTGTTTTCTTCAGCAGGTCTAACCCTGCTGTGTAGACTCCAACACACAGATACAGTGAGTTCATGAGGCTTCCAATAAATCACGGTCTGATACTGAAGTGACAACAGCTCTGTCTGTTCCAAAGAAGCAACCAAACCATCTGACTAAAATAATGCAGCCATGTCAGCTTTGGCCCAGAAGTGAAGTCACCCTGTCAGAATGTAACCCACCGCTCAGGTTAGGAGGATTACAGAGGCAACAACACACAAACTGAAAGCCGGCTTGTAATCTGACCAATCTCAGCTTCAAACGTTGGCCTGACTGTTCCTCATGGAGCGAAGCCTCGTGAACTGAGCAGCAACACACGCCGCTCTAACTCAACATGGCAATGGAATGAAACCGTACCCAGCTACAGCTCAGGCCGTCTCTCACTGCCAGCAACACAGCAGAGCCGGGGAATGCACAGTTATTATTAACATCAGCATGTTGGTGGCAAAATGACGCTGCTGCATGGCACCAGGCACGAGACGCATGGGTCGAGAACAGCCCGGGACGCACAAGCAGCAGGGAGGCTGCACTCCTGTCCACGGTGAGACATCACAGTGTGAACATCACCATGCTTCACCGTGAACTGTCAGAGGTGTCGTCCATCATGTGACTACCTTCACTGAAGGATTATGCCCATCAGAAGCTGACAAACAAACTTGCTGCAAACTTAAGGGCTTTACCAAGCTCCTCACAGATGCAGAGAGGCTTTGTTTTCAACCCCAGAAGATTACAGAATCCAGGCCTTTATAATAATAACAATATTGTAAATAGAGGCTGCAGCTTTTACCTCGTTCATGAGGTGCTTCTAGCAGTGAGCAAACACCATCTGTAGGTGACACTTCTTAAAATGACCTCCCTCTGTGACCACACAGTTTCCTGCTCCGGTTCAACAGGTTTCCTTCAATTTTTACTTCTTAATAATCATTCACTAAAAATGGAGTCATCCACCGGTGATACGTTCTGACAAGGAAACCCCCCGTCATTGGACAGCTGTGAAAAACAGCGAGTCACAGTCTGTCAGAACCATAACAAACCATACCTACGTCAATGTCTTGATAGGCTTTCCCTCCGGCAGTTGGGAGGCAAGTTGAGACAATGAAACTGTGGCACCGTGGCCCACCACCTGCTTTCTCAGTTTCACCCGATTCATCACACACACACACTACTGTAATGTGGATAACTGACAATAGTAGGGCGGCGTTATTTATACACACAATGTTGCTACATGACAAAATCCACAACAGGTTACCTCTAAAGGGCGCTAAACCTCAGGTAGGTTTAAAAGGTAAATGTCATAACAATGTTTGATTAAATCACAGTCAATGTCTCACACACACACACACACACTTAAAAATAACTAATTCACTAAAAAAAGCCCAGCAGAGGACATGATGACTGGTCATACATACTTCATGCTGTGAGAATAAACTTGTTCTGCAATACTTTCATCTATTTTAGGAACACAAATATGTCAGTGTTTCCAGAAACTTTCCAAAGAAGTCCACATGCTGTTAAGCTTCTACTGCAGCACTGGGTATTATAAAAGCATGCATACACATGTAGTATTGAGCTCAACCACAACAACCAACAGAGGAGTGCTAGTAAAATAAACAAGGGGACGTCAAACTGCTTACAGAAATATAAACAGTTACCTACACTATTCTAATGCATTATGCCCTGATAATATAATGCCAGTATGGAGACTGGGAAGCTCTGTTTTGAACAGCAACACTGCTTCAATGAGTGACTCTTTTAAGCTTTCACCACATCAAAGCACTCAAATTCATGAGAAGGTTTACATACACAGCATCATTTCAAAGGAAAAGTGGCACGCAGAGCTTCACGCACCTTCTAAACAACCTGCCTTTGCATGTAACCTTGAAGCCAACAGCAGGACAAAAAAAAGAAAAGTACTGTTAACTTTTCAATTAGCAGTCAGCGCCGGTGG
The DNA here is from genome assembly GCF_900634625.1 of Parambassis ranga. Classification (NCBI taxonomy): domain Eukaryota; kingdom Metazoa; phylum Chordata; class Actinopteri; family Ambassidae; genus Parambassis; species Parambassis ranga. Next base: position 16,209,053 of record NC_041042.1, read on the forward strand.
ACTGTCATGACTGAGCAGAAAGAGGGGAGGAGGGGTGGTGAGAAAAGAGAAAATAAACTCTGTGATGACGGGGGAGAAGCCAAGATGGTGCAAGAAGAGGGAAAGAGAGGAGCAGTCAAAAAGGAACCGATACAGGTCAGTCCTGCTGACCAAGGACATTAAAAACATTTCCCATGTAAAAGTTTCAATAAAATGCATGAGACCAAAGCTGCATTTCTCAGGAAAGAGTTGACATGCAGCGACGAGACATCTCTGCTGATAAATGAGGAACAGAGAAAGAAGCTCTGAAGTGATGTTGCACAGCTTTTCTGGCACAAAATCAGAATTATGAAGAACACAGCTGATAAATCTACTGCAGAAACTGGTCACATCTGAACATCTTCCCTAAAATCAAAAGTCATTTAAGGAACTTGTAAGAGAAACTTTTTGTGGACACTGAAGTCAACAAATCAAGAAACATTCAGCTTTTCTCCTAACTCATACTCCAGTTAAGCATCTTATGTTATATGTAAATATAAAGTACTGGCTGCTGACTGACCTGCCAACCTGTCAACAAAACCTTATCTCCTTGGTTTCCATGCAGAGGACACGGCACTCTGATGGGCGCTCGGAGACATTCGGGGATAAACAGTGTTGTAATTGTGATACCTTTCGTAAAGCTTGCACGAAGAGGCCTCTCCATTTGTGACTGTTCTCGTCACTTGAAAAGTCGTATATCTGTTGGGGCTGCATTGCTGTAGCGGCTCCTGGCGTTGCCGTGATCCGGGCTGAACTGTCAGCATCGGCCCCGGATAGATAGTCCTTATGGGTGGGTCAGTCCGGGGCAGGCACGGTGGAGTGGGGGGGGGAAGTCACACTGGCTCGCTTGCAAATGTGAAGATACTAAAACCACACTGTGGGTCCAAGTCTGAGTCTGATTAAACAGCAACAAAATGAGCTACAAAAGGAAATAAGCACATGTAGCGATAAAGTTAACTCGCTAGCTTCGTGGCTAAAGTCGCCTGTCCGCTGCTGCTGCTGCTGTAAACACTGGGCAGCGGCTAGCTGAAAAGCTAACGGCTAATAACAATGTTGCTAAGTGTTATACTTGCTACTTGGCGTTTGCTAAAAAGCTTAAAATAGGCACGTTTAGTTCAATGTTAAGTCAAGACGTGGGAGCACAGCTTGTTGCCAGCTAGCTACAGCTACAAGTTACGTTTGGTTATTCGCTCTCTAAACACCTGTAACGTTAGCAGGCTAGCGCTAGCCGACTAGCTAACTGCTGCTACAGGCTGCTGCTGCTGCTGCTGGCCTTGATGCGCTCCGACTTCTACGTTGTGGCACACGACCCGTCGAGCTCCAAACAAGGCACACTTTCTCCCTGCGCTGCTGGCTTCACATCCAGGCATCTTCTCCGCAGCGATCACACGCTAAATCCAGCTCCCCTCGGAAGCAGCGCGCAGTCCGGGGCATGTCTGTGAGCAGAGCAGCTGAGGAGCTCCGAGGTGTTTTTGGTTCGCTCTGAGAAGTCGAAGATGTTCGAACCAACTCCGCTGCTGCTGCTGCTCCGTGCGCTGCGTGTCCTGTCAGGCACGCACGCTGCGTAATTTCACATTTTATTGGACAGAAGAAAAACGAGGCTGGACTTCTTGTTTAAATACAAACATCACATCAACTACTGAATATAAACCACCTTTACTCAATGATCATCCTGATAAATATGTGTACATAATTTTACTAGATGCATTTATTGACGTTAAGAAATAAAACCCACATTTATGCAAAAAAAATCACCTTTATTTCAATGCTATCACACAGGCATGACATTCAAAACATTAAGAACACACGGTTTTCACACACAGCGTCTAATTTTGGCATATTTTTGTGCTTTTACATACATTTTTCTTCTTCTGTGATTCTGCCTCCTTGTGGACAAAATCCACAGATGCTTCAGCTCTCTCTCTCACACCAGACATGATGAGCTGCACCTAAATAAATGTGCACAAACCGCAGACTTTGTTGCATTTTAATCCCAAAATACATATTTATATGAAAAAAATAACATTCATTTGTCTACAAAAGAGCAAATTGTGGCATAATTCTATAAAACTCACCAGCCAGACACAACACAGACCTCTGCTTTAGTGTGAATATAAAATAAGACGACACCTTTCGTTTTGTAAAAAACACACAGCACCCAAACGACAAGAAGAAAATCAGTACCAATTTAACCATTTAAATCCCTCATTTAAAATATCAAGTAGATATTTCAGTACACATAATTTAAAGTTATGATAATGTTATTGCAGCTAAAAGAAAAAAACTTTAAATCATGCTGCACTTAGTAGTTAGTAGTGCATAAAGATCACGTTTTCCTGTGAAATGAGGTGGAGTAAACATCTTACACAACCCGAAGAAGCACCACTGCAGTAAAAACAGCTTTAAAAATATCATTAGTCAAAGACACATAAGGCTTGACCTGGTATAAAAAGTGATGTCAGTGATGCTGAGGTAGTACGAGCTCGACTCAGTGACTGAAGCTGGATTCCCGACCCCCCTCCACTATAGTGAGAAGCGGCTCTCCACCTCATCCGCAATCATTTCAGCTATAGCGAGGGAAGAGGTGGCCGCCGGTGACGGAGCGTTACGCACATGAAGCACCCGGCTCCCCACGTCTCCCACCCCGCCGTCAAACACAAAGTCGTCCACCAGGTTTCCGTCGCGGTCGAGGGCCTGAGCTCGAACTCCTGAAGGGCCCCTGGAGAGAAGAGGAGAGGAGACATTCAGGGTTACAGAAAATGACTGTGAATCGTAGCATCTGTGCAACAAACATCTGGTCACCTGAGCACGTCACTCAGGGAGAGCTCTGGGATGTACTTCTGCAGGTTCTTAACCTGCGCACCGATGAAAACTCCTCTATACATTTCTCCAATTCCATACGTTATGTTCCTCATAATCAGCTTCTGAAGGCCACTGCAGCACAAAGAGACAACGATTACACACACAGCATGCAGCTGCACCGTTACCCTCACAGTCCTCCACGCTGTACCTGAATGACAGAGCGTCTGCTAAGTCCCGAGCGTTGAAGTCGTACACTTTGTAACCCTCTCTTTTGAAGGCGAGGACGGCGTTGGGGCCGAGCCAAATGCTTCCGTCCATCCTAGGGGTGAAGTGGACTCCGAGGAACGGGAAACGAGGGTCAGGAACCTACAAAGTATTTTAGAAAATACACCTAACATCAGCTGAGACACAGGGATCAGACAGAAAAACGAGGTGCAGCTCACTACAAATCAGACGTAATTCATCCTTCTGTCACTTGAGGGCCTCAAAAGTTTGAGGTTGTGAAGAACAAACTCTTTTTTTTTCTTACAGGATAAATGTTCCCTTTGACCAGATAGTTTTTCTCAGGCTTCAGGATCAGGTAGTCTCCTCTGAAGGGGACGATCCGCGGCTCCCGGCTGCATCCAGAAATCTGTGACAGCCGGTCTGAGTACAGGCCTCCACAGGTCAGCACGTAGCGGCACCGCACCTCGTTACCCTGGTGAAGATCACAGGAAACGACACAGGTCATACACAAAAAAATCAACATGCGCTGCTTCTCTCTGCACGTGTCTCACCTTTCTGTCTCTGAGTGCCATCGGATATTTCATCCCTGCAAACAGAACGAACAGAAAGACTCAGCTCTGTTTCAGTGATGGCTGCGGACACGTCTGTGCACGGTCTGTTACCTTCAGTGCTGCCAGCTGGGCTCTCTTTCACCATGGAAATGTCTGTGACCTCATAGTCGGTTACCACCGCGCCGCCTGCCTCCTCAAAGTCTGCGCCGTACCTCAGCGCCACCATCCTCCAGTCTACAATGCCAGTGTAGGGCGAGTCCAAGGCCATGATCCCCTGGAGAGAAGAAACGGTATTTTTTAGGCTTTTAACTGACAGGTTGACTTCGTCCGAACACAGGAAGACAAAGCGTGTCCTACCCTGCAGTATGGCTCTCGCTCTCTGATTCCTTTGGCATCAACGACGCTGAGGTCTCGTACATTGTTCTTCAAGCCTCGCTCGTACAGAGCTTTGAGTCTGGGTATCTCCTCCTGCTCCACGGCGACAATCAGCTGCCACAAACACAATGTTCAGATGTCAGTGGCCATTATGGATCAGACTGTTAGCATCTGGCTTTAAAACACTGGGGCACACCTTCCCACATCTCTTGTAAGGGAGTCTTTTTTTCTCGCAGTACTCGTAGGCTAAAGTGGCTCCTCGCACACACAGGCGGGCCTTCAGCGAGCCCGGCGTGTAGTAGATCCCGCTGTGAATGACTCCACTGTTGTGCCCACTCTGGTGTAAAGCTGGTGAGACGGAGAGGAAGACGTTTCTTTTTTTATATAAATGAAAATGTGGCCTTTGAGGCTTTTGGACAAACACACTTTTTTAAATTCTTGCTGGGAGTTTGGAAATGGGGTTTATATGACTCCTGGGACTGTATGGTAAATATGAAGCTGCTTAGTTTAGCACAGAGACGGGAAATGGTGGGAAATCACCTACTGGCACAGCAATTAGCATTTTATAGCTTGTGAAGTAAAACTGAAGCAGCAACTTGAACAGAATGATTAAGTTTAAATCTTCAGATTCGTTATGAACACAGACCAAATGTGAGGACGTTCTAATGTTCCAATCTTCAGTCTTTTGGTTTGGTAGATAAATAAGCTTCAAAATGTCAAAGTTCTACCCACAGAGCTCTTTTTCCTTCTCCAGCAGAATGAAGCTGAGCGACGGGTGCCTCAGGATGAGCTCTCTGGCTGTGGCCAGGCCCACGATGCCTGCGCCGACCACGGCCACATCATAAGTGCTGAAAAACAGATGGTTACAGGTGGTTACTGAGAATCGAGCAGACAGAGGAGGCGAATATTTAGGTCACTGGTTCAATGTCCAGCTGCGTGTGACTTAATGAGTAATAGACTTTTGAAACTTATGAGCAGGATAAGAGCAGTATCCTGCATGTTAGTGTTGCTTCCTGAGTAACAAACGTGTTCACACTTCACCGCAGGGTTTCACAGACTCAAGACTTGATTTATATCCTGTGCCCCTCTGAATGAACAACAAACAGCGAACACCAGGTTTTATTTGTGTAAATTAGAACCAGGATCTGTCCCATAAAGGGGAGAAACTCTGCTTCAGGCTGCCTTAGTCTGTATTTAGATACCTTGTAAAACAAAACAGCACAGCAGGGTGTAGTTAAACTTTGAGATCACTTAATCATAATCATATCACTTAATCACATAATCAGTGGACTTATCTCTGACGCAACGGGTCTGATGGTCATGTAAGGATGTGGTCAGGTTACCTAGCTGCAAGTCATCATTAACTTTAAACTACTAAACTGTCACTATTTACATAAAGCGGACAGGAAATGGCTTCAGTGCATGGGACACTGCTTTTTGTTGCAGCCCTTGTGAATGTTGCAGGACTAATAATAAAGCTTCACAAACCCACAGTATACAGTCAATGCATCCAGATGTAGGAGCTCTGTGGATGCTGCAGGCATGGCTGTGGAGGCCAGTCAATGTTGTGTGTGGACAAACAATGTGGTGCAGGATCAGGTTATACAGAGACATATTATGCAATGTGGTTCCTGGTGTTGAGTGTTCTGGGCGATAAGTGAAATTAGTCGATACTTGTTTCTTAAGTTAATAATGCCTGACTTCTGGAATGTTGCAGAACTGCAGCCCTGCCTGTAGCAGGCTCCTCTGCTGTGTTACCTGTGCAGCTGTCTGACTGGTATGTCCTTTAGCAGTGTGGGCTTCGCAGCTCCCGCCGCTTTAAAACAAGCTCCGCTTAGTATCCGGATCATCGTCACAGACTCTGAACGCGCCTCAGAGAACCGTCTCCACTGATAAAACCCTCCTGGACTGACTTCTCCTCTGCTTTCTGTCCCGTGTTCCCTCCAGCGTTGCTACTAGCTTCCTATCCTGTTGCCAAACATGTGACCACGCCCCCTGTCATACAAAGGCGCGTCCGGCCAATGAGATCGCACGTTTCTCTTACATCATCAGTTCAAAGGTCAGAGTGATGGCTGCGCCGCAAATGTAAACAAACAGGCTTGTCTGCTGGAGGTCAGGTGAGGATTTTATTTTAAATCTTCTGCTCGCCTGTCACAGTTAAATTTAACTGTTATTATTTCACATTCGAATCCAAAATGGCGGCTGATTATTACTGTTATATTTTCAGCTCGTTAGCATGAAGCTGTTGTCGCAGCTTGTGCAGCCTGCACTCAGTCACAGGGACTGGAGCCGCAGACACTTCTGGGGTTGGCTTAATGCTGTTTTCAACAAGTGAGACGCCATTAATTTACCAACCTACACGTTAATAACAAGCCCTAAAAGACAAAACACTTTTTATTATGTACACCTGCACATGCTAAAGCTTCTCCTCTGTCACACCACAATGTCACAGAGCTGATAAATTATGTAAGGTGAAGAGAAAATAAATAAATAAAAATAAAAACTGAGTTACTGAAATCATATTATGTGCTAACAACGCTAAAAAAATACATACAACTGCTAAACATTTCTCATTTTATTATACTAAACCTTTATGTAATTATATAAAAGCATGATAACTCAATGTCAACAAAAAGTAGACCTGTAGTAGTAGTACACCTGCTGTACATATCTACATTTATTTGTGTGTACTGTTTAGACAGTTGTCTGTTTTATAGTAATATATAATTGTGTGGAGAGCTGTCTATATGAGTGTTTGTGTATTGTGTGTTTGTTTTATTTAACCTCTAGTCTATATTAAGATGTAACATTGTTGCAACAACGTTGATTGTCACACAGAGTGGACTACGAGAGGATCAAGGCCGTGGGTCCAGACCGAGCTGCGGCAGAGTGGCTGCTGAGATGTGGAGCTAAAGTCAGGTTCCAAGGTTTCGATCGCTGGCAACACGACTACAACGGCATGCCAACTGGACCGCTAGGCAGATACAAGATCCAGGCGATCGACGCCACCGAGTCCTGCATCATGTTCAAAGGGTTCGACTACCTGGGTCAGTATTACAGCGTGGAGAATATGACGTTCTCCTTCTTGTCTCTGGTCCCAGACTCATTAACATTTTCCCCAAAATGATAGTGGGTAATTTAACCAGAGGGGATACAGACACACACACACACACAGAGAGGCTGTGAGCTTGTCACAGTGTCTGATGGAAACATTAGTCTATAACCTGAAAGTCTGTCATACGCAGATGTGCTTTGTTTGACTTGTCTGCACATTAGGGTCAACTTGACAGTATCAAAGTGATACCCCAAAATCAAGTGGAGGAGTCAGTCAAAATGCAATGCGTCCCACACATGTTTAATTCTGACCTCATGCTGGGTTAACAGATTAAAGTGTCTGTTTAAATCAAATATTAAACGCCATGTTCAGAAAGTGTAAATTTTGCAGTAACTAGCTGGAGCTTGACCTGGACTGTTGACCTGAAAGTGACTCCCCTCTGTGTTAACACAAAAGGAAAGGGGGGGGGGGGTGAAAGTGCATCTCACTTACTGATTATCCAAAAGTGACGCAAGTGGCCGGGATGTTTTACACTGAGCAGGCACGGGTACACCGTCTCTGACCCCTGACACACTTACACATGTTTTGTGACTGGTGTTTTTGTTTTTCAAGATGGTTTGAAGCACGTGGAGGAAATAAGATTCAATAAGTGCATCTACATTGAAGACGCCTGCCTGGAGCGGCTGAGCTCCATCGAGAACCTGCAGGAGAGTCTGTACATGATGGAGGTGGTGTCATGTGGTAACGTGACTGATAAGGGCGTCGTTGCTCTGCATAAACTCAGGTCAGCGTTCATTAATGATGCCATTTCATCTGTTTAACATTATTTCATGCATTAATCATGTAAGAATTCCTCTCAGGAATCTGGAGTATCTGTTTCTCAGCGACCTTCCTGGAATCAAAGACAAACAGACGACAGTTCAGAGACTGCAGACGGCTCTTCCACGTCTGGACCTTTCTCTGGACCTGGAATGAATGAGAGACAGCTTCCTGTTTCCTTATTGTAAAACATGCAGGACGTTAATCGTCTGACACGCAGCACTTCAATTCATTGACAGCACTTATCTTTGATGTTGTGTACTTTATTAAAGGTTACTCCATATGTATGTACATTAGAGAACACATTTCAATCTCGTCTTTATAGAGTAATTTGGCATTTTGTCATAAAACATCAGACAGATGGCTGAAAACATCCTTAGCACCAAAAGTTCTGGAGATGATAATGAGCGTGATGATGTGAGCGGTACTGCTACTGATGAATGCTTGGAAACAAGGTGAATGTTTACACTCCTGACGTCAATAAATATTATTTTTCAGAAATGATTGTTAAATTTGCATTATAACACTACTACAAAAAAAAAACAGCATGTCACTCTGACACAGTCCATCATTCTATATATAAAAAAATACATTTGGCAAACCAGAAAAAGGCAACACGTCATAGTTTCACCTTCAGTCTACTCAGCGGCAACCAGCAGAGCGGCGCGCCGCTCCTTGTCTGTACACAGCTACACAAAGAGGCAACATACATGAACCAACACGTCAACACGAGGGGACGGCGCTGGGAATAGTGCATAGATGAAGACACCCAACACCTCGAGATCATAAAGAGTGGTTGAATCCTTTTCAAAAATAAAGAAAAAGCAGCTGACGGTGTTGTGTGCTTAGATGTTCGGCAGGTGATAGTTGAACTTGCGCAGGTTGTTGTAGTACTTCTTATTGTCCAGAGCTGGAAAGATGCTGCTGCTGGTCAGCTGTGGCAAATACTGCAGAGCGAAAACAAAGGAACAGTTCTGAGAGTCAGTCGTCGTTGTTCCTGGATTTCTTTATGAAAAGACTTCAGTAAAAAATAATTTTCTAGAATTTATTAATACAAGCAGCAGCTGTGTGTCACTGCAGCTAATGATCGCTCCCAGGTGTTAAATTTACTCTGACATCAGACAGGTGAGGAAAGAAGAAACACACCAGCACAAACCAGTTTTTTTCCTGAAAAATTTGTGGCATGCCAGAAAGAAAAATTACTTTTTCCCTAACCTTTAAGGGTCTTTACTCATACTGGCTGATAGAAGCCTGCAGCTGCAGCAGGATCTCTGTATTATTATTGATTAGGTTGTCTCCTCACCCCTGGGGGAAGGTGTCTGCGAGGTAACCGTGTCCTCTTGCTCCCAGAGCGGTCCTGCTCCCGAGAGGTGCTCTCGCTCTTTTCTCTGAGACAGTCGAAGTACGGATGCTGCAGGAGCTGTTCACAGGTCAGCCGCTCCGACGGGTCCATCCTCAGACAACCCTGAGAGGGGGACGTCAGATTTCTGATCAGCATTCATCCATGTGATTAAATATCTACTTAATTATAGCAAGAATGAAACTAAACTCATGAGATACACATCAAAACATCCGTACCTTCATGAGACTCAGAGCTTGGTGGGAGAGGTTTGGAAATTTCTGCTCCAGAGGTTCCTGCAGAACACAGATTCATTCCGTTCATGCTGAGTAAAGAGCAGCAAAGCTCCATGAATACAAACAGTGGCCTGTGTGTCTCACCATCTCCTGAGGCTCTGGGATAGAAACTCCACAGAAGAACTGGTTGTTGCTGAAGACCTGCTGGTGTCGAGGGATCAGATCTCCTGCAAGGAACCAACCAGAGTTCAGTCATTCTGTAAGATATTGTACTAATAATAACTATATATAATAATAACTCATAATAATGTACTCCCAGGAACATCTCTATGGAGAGTGTTGGCCTTTATTCGAATTGATTCTCACCCACATTCCTCACCAATACCATGATACTCCTAATATACTCGAGGCTTTTTAAATGTAGGTATTTATTGCTGATACATGTCCTCACCCAGAGTCTTTCTGATCAGGTACAGTTGGTCCATGTCAGACTTCCCGGGCCACAGAGGAATCCCCGACAGCAGCTCCGCAAACACACAGCCGACGGCCCAGACGTCCACCGGAGCGCTGTACTGAGTGTCACCCACCAGCAGCTCGGGGGCCCGGTACCAGCGAGTCGCCACATAATCTGTGTAGTAGTCACATGGACCAGCTGGAGGAGCGGAAAGCACAAACACAGCAGGTATGGGCAGTGTGTTTTTATACCGACATGAATTACTAAGTTGCTCGTCTCAAACTGAGTATCTTCACCGGTTGTTTGGACAAAATGAGTCATTTAAAGACATCCACTGACGTTTTGCACATAATTGTTTTCATTAATTGATTATCTGAAAGGCTAACAGATGTATCAGAAAAACCATCTGTTCCCTGATTAAGATTAAGATTAAGAATAAGAATACCTTAGTCCCACAATGGGTAAACTGTATAGTTGAAAGTTCTGGGACTGAATTTTGTGTTTTTATCTAATCTATACACATGCATTAGTGAAGGTGGCCTGTAATGACAGCTCTGACCACTAGGTGGCAGCGTTAACACCCACACAGCTGCTGGTACACTCACTGAGGATCCTGGCGAAGCCAAAGTCGCAGAGTTTGATGACTTGGTGTTTGGTGATGAGAATGTTCTCCGGCTTCACGTCTCTGTGGATGCACTGCAGACACAGACACTGAAGGAGTTAACACGCTGTGTGAAAACACACTGAAGAAAACAAACAACGGGTCTGTGTGAGAAACACACGGCTGTAAACGGAGGCCCTCGCTTGTTTTGTCTAGGTGACACATTAACTGCTGGTTGGCCAAGAGGAAGGAATTCTTGTTAAAAAAAAGAGTCATAAAACAGGGCTGGAGGAGGGAGCAGAGGAATTCAAAAACAGGCTGTGCAGACACTCACATTCTGTTTGTGGCAGAAGTTGACAGCTTGGAGCGTCTGCCAGGTTATACTCTTTACAAGATGCTCTGGGACGCTGTAAACAAGGAGGACATGAACACAGATTAACCATCAAACAAGAAATAATCTCACTTTGAGATTAACAGCTGACAGTCGAGAGAAGAAGGGGAGAGAAAAGAGACGTTTGGGGGAAAACTCATAAAACAGGCAGACAATACAGTGCTCTAACACTTAGTGTGTTCATGTTAGCAGCTCTGTGAGTTGTGCATTGAGCTAAGTTGCTAACGCTGTTAAAAGCCAATGTAGGTTAGCATCTGTGAATGCTAGCATTCATCAAGCACCACAAAAAAAAACACAGATGCATCTAAGCTACATGCGACACTAATGATGTGAACCATAAACACTTCCTGTCTCCTTTGTGGGCGGGTCAAAGGTTTTATGTCACATATTAGAAAATGTAAAGGTTTTAACATTTCATATTAACACAGCTGGAAAAGGAGCTAGCTGAGGCGTTCTTTCTTCTCATTTCTCCTGATTTGCTGCAAAACAAAGTTTGAAAACTTGTGACTTTGGGATGAACGGGATGCTGGACCTGCAGCTCGTCTCTTGAAGGGGTGGAGCAGAGAAAACAAGGACCTTCAAGTGGCAAAAGGTCACCAGAGCCAGTAATATTGATCCACGGGGGACCGATGTCCAAACGTTCATGGTGATTCATCCATTGGTTGTGAAGACATGGAGCAACAAGGTGGATCAAACAGCAGACAGACACAAGGCTCACCGCTTCTTTTTTTTTTTGTCCAGCTGTGGTTTTCAGACATTTGCCTTGCTGCTTCCATTGTGAGCCCTGATGTTCAACACTGAGGCTTTGTTGGTTCAGGGGCCGCCATCTATCAGCGTTGCTAGGGAAATGGCTAATTCGAGCCTTGTGACTGGCAATTAATAACAATCCACGCCCCTTTCTTCTCACTTTGTGCTTTTTTTTCCTCCTTCTTTTGAACCCTCTGTAACTGAAAGAGGCGGAGGGAGGGGGGGGGCAGGCGGCGGGACTAGACAGCCCAAAACAGTCCCCATAAAATGTGGCTCCCAGCCAGCCAAGCATTCTGGGGGGGCATCACTGTAAGCATGCCGCAGAGAGCCGGGCAGCCTCCTGGGAGACGAGCACTGGACAAAACCCACTGTGTGTATGATGTGTAATGAGGAGGCAACAAAGCTTACAGCGCATTTCAGAATAAAAGCATCTAAGGACTCCTGATGTTTATAAAGCTTCACACTGTATGTGTATCTTATTTTAGAGCCTCTATTGGTCACCAGGTAGAGCTGAGAGAGCCTGAAAATGTGTGGCCTATGTCACCCAGGGATAGACTTTCTTTGAGGGGGATGCACCCACCCTTTGGGATGGCGGTCCAGCTCGTTGAGGACGGTGTGGTCGCAGTACTCGAACACCAGGTGAAGCTTCCGCTTACGCCGGAACACTTCGATCAGGTTGACCAGGTTGGCATGTTTCAGTTGCTGCGCAGGAAGACCAATGTCAGAGGTTAGATCGGCGCCATCAAACAGAACACACTGTTAACAGCAGGTAATAAAGATGCTGTCGCCCCTGACAACCTGTCCTATTCATGAGCTGCTGGTGTCCAGCGGGGCACCGACAACACGCCCACCGCATGACTAATTAAACCGCCAACAATTGTGATAATTATGATCCAACATTAAAGGCAGCAGACACAGGCTGAAGCCTTTTTAGTCGCAGTTTCTTACTTCCTGTGATTAAGACTCAAGCTTCTTCTCTGTCTGCAGAATTTATTCAAGTGTTCGTCCAGCTGGCTGCACAAAGGAGGAGCACGTTGTAATTCATTCAGAGCAAGATGGTCACCCTTTATATATTACATGTTGTTTAAATGTTTGACTTTTAACTTGGTAAATCCACCATCAGACTATTTCTCTCCCACATTTGACTGTAGATTTAAACTTACAAGTAGTGTCAGTTTCTTCTTTCTTATAAGCCAAGATGGTATCTGACATTTACTCTTTTTAAATTAACACAACCCAAAAATGAGACCTTTCCTCTTTTAAAGATCATTTTGAAGCCAAATTTCAACAAGTTTTGAACTTTTATCTTATAATTATGAAATAAATAGCAACAGTTACATGTATTTGTCCATAATTCTGGTGTATTCTGTCTTTACTTTGACATTTTTCTGCGTGCCATGGTACAATGTTGCTCTGATAAACCACGTTTCGATCACCTGACCGGAGCTCCACAGCTGCACTTCCATCAGAGAACAGGATCACAGTGAGGAGATGCCTCACCTTCAGCATCCTGATCTCCCTCAGTGCGATCTTCTTGATGATGGGATCGTCCTCCGACTCCACAAACTTCTTGATGGCGACGATCTGGCCCGTGTCTCTGTTCCTGCACTTAAAGACGACGCCGTAGGAGCCTTCTCCGATCTTTCCAATCTTCTCGTACTTCTCCATCCTCAGAGAGGACCAGCACTCGTCTTATCTCAGGCAGCGATCAGAGATGATAGACCTGAAAAACAAACACAGGAGGAGCTCTCAGCAGGGAACCGGGGAGGTGGCTCCTCATTAAGGAACCATCATGCGCCTCTTAAGTAAACCACAGCAGAGTGCATACGGGGATCAAAATGTTGAGATAACCTCTTAAACTGACGAGGGAACGGTACACCTGTCTCCCAACAGTTAGATTACGTAACAAAAACATTTGCAATGCAAAGTATATTAGGTCATTTCCCTGAGGGGACACTGAGGGAAAACAAACAACACTCAAAGTCAAACAGCCAGGCGGAGGAAATCAGAGTGCTGCACTTATAGACAACATAATATCATTTCAAAATAAAAGGAGTTAAAGCTGAAATCAGCAGCATGTTCATAACTAACACTGTCAGTCTGTTTCTGAAGGATTCATAACAGGTATAACCAGAGTCTGAGCGAAGTTGCCTCCTGATGCACACAGAAACATTTCAGGAACAGCAGCCTGCCTGTCATCAAACTAAAATGATTCACTTACTTCCTGTGAAAAATGTTACAGATGTTTGTCGGGCTCCTCTTCCTCCTCCTCCTCGTCTTCCAAACAGCGACCTGTGAGCTGGACGGTCACAGCTCGACTGTCCCTGCAGCTACAGCAAGCCCCTGTTTTAAGGGGTCAAGTCAGACAGGGTGAAGACTCACATCCAGCTGAGCCCTTCAAAATAAAACACAACAAGTAGTCATCAGGCTTTAGAAGAGCAAATGTATGCATTAAGCACATTTTAAAGTCACATTTCTTTGCCCATTCTAAGTATTCCCTTGTTGTAAACGCCTCATTTCTTGCAGTACATAATATTTCTGTATTTTTTTTATTTATTGCATTACGCACCATTCAGTCACTTGCTCTTCTGACTTTATTTTGAAAGTAAGTGTTACCTGCCTTCCTCTTCTATCCACTGACTCTCCAGCTGAGCAGCTTCACACACATTACTTTCCTTTCCACCCTGGTCCCCATAGGAACAGCAGACTTACACCTCCAGGGACAAAGAGCAGGACTCCTGAAGGATTTCACACCTGAGAGACACTTCAGAAATCATGGAGATAAATAAACGGCCAGGTAAAAGTCCTGAATGACACAATGAGCTAAAAACAGAGAACTCAGAGTGCCTGGTCGCTCTGAGACCAATTAGAGCTGGCTTGTCAAGTCAGAGGAACGGCAGCCTAAAGAGGGGAATAATGGAAAATAACACTCACTCATCTTCTGTTATTCCCTCCAAGAGACTCATCTCCTGCCACGTCACTTAAGTCTCACAACACACACAAACATTTTCCATTCATGTCATCATGTTAACAACAGATTTTTTTATTACAAAAAAAGAGTTTACATTAAAACATTTTGCAAAGGGAACGCAGAGATGTTAATAAAACCCAGCATTGTCCCTCATTTTGTCATTTTATTTTAAATAAAAAAAAATGTACAAAAGTGCTTACATGGTGCAAATAATAAGAAGTAAAAGATCTATAAAAGAGGAGGGTAATGAAAGAAAAACATGTACATTATATCCAAGGTCTACAAATGCAGCAGAGCAGGAGATGCAACTATATTACATAGCAGTAAAAATAAACCCCAAGCTGCTCAGGAACTAGGTAGTTAATCCTCACACAGCGGACTCTGTCAAAATTACTGAAGATGAGGTTAATAAATATTGCTTTAAATAACCCACACAGGGTTAATCTGATCTATTAGTTAAATCTCTGTTTGCCACTGGCAGCGATTATGAGTGACAGACAGTAACAACACCACCAATCTCCCATTGTGTCCTAATACAATCACAATTCTTGTGAATTAATGGCACTTTTTTTTGTCAATAATACCTCTAGATAACGTATTTGTAACTCACAGTACAGAGAAGTAAGAAAAACACTATGTAACAACCTCCTGCTGGTTAACAGTCTCCTCTTTATACCACGCACAGCTACAGTCGACATCCTGCTGGTGTAAAGGCTACACATTAATCCACACTGACCTGCAGACACGCTCCCAATAACTGTTTCAAACCTTTCTCCCAAAAAAAAAATGAGACGTCTCATCCGGTTCTTTAAAAGGATCAGTAACTGTTCTCGTGACCTGCTAAAATGTACAGGTTGCTCTGGGCTGTGGGGTTGTCGGTCGGCCGGCTTTCCAGAACCACCACCCTGAGAGATAAAACACAGGAGCAGCAATCAGAACGGAGGCCTGATGGAACTGATGAGACAAACAGTTGCTTCAACTGTAGAGAGACGCCACAGACGCCCTGTAAGACGGCATATATACGATTGTATATCCCACACTGACACACAGTGAGTGGTTTGATTGACAAGGACATTAACACTGAGCCTAGTTTAGGCAGATGTGACATGTGACGTCTTATTTAAATTAAAATCATAAATCAAACAGAAACTTCTTCACTTTTTTCAGCTTTTATGCTAAGCTACGCTAACTGTCTCCTGCTTCTAGCCCCACATGCGACCTGTAGATAGTGGTATTGTATAATGTTTTATAATAAACAACATAACATGTATCAGACCGGCTGGTCAGTTTCTGTCATCAGCATTGTGTAGCTGAGTCGTTTCACTACACTCAGCGTACCGACTCGTGCATGTTAAATGTCAGGTAAATGACAGATCAGGATGGCAGCGTGTGCATTTTCTGATCTCGTGGCAGTGACAGGAGAACAGGGGAGCTGAGCCTACGCTGTCCGTTCCATCAGATGAAATTACAGAGGTGCAGAGACACTCAAACCAGGCTGGCAGTGCCCAGGCGGCGGTGAATAAAACATGGAGGGGGGGGGCTGGGCAGCGAGAGGACTGGCTCCTGTGCCACGGACAGATAGTGGCACTGCGGGCTTGGAAGATTGCCCTGCACCGAGCACACTCTGTTCTGTTTCTGTGCGTGAGTCGTACTGCTGTCTCAGTACCTGAAAAGGTGCAAGAGCTGAGAGCTGTGGACTGAAAACACAGCAGGCGAGCAGGTTAGCTGCTGCTTTCCAGGTAAGAGGAAAAACACAGAGGCCTGAGGGAGGACCGTTATCATCTTTAGGGGCAGCTTTCATGGAAATCACAAGGTGAATAAATTTGAATTAGAACCAAGAGCAGTGATGGTGAAAAGAGAGAGGGGAGAGGGAAATCCTTTGAGACAGTTGTGTCCCTGATCACTCATGTGCACGAATGTAGCTGAAGTGTAAACATCTCTGCACCAACCTGTCAGATCCGAGGAGGCGGAAGACTCTGCTCGGATCAGAAATCTCCTGGGTCACCTAGAAATAAAAGAACAAGTGTTTTTACCTACAAAGATGAGAAGAAAAGCACCAAAACCTTCACATGGACATGTATGAAAAACTTGGATTCAAGCTACTTTAACTGCTTATCTTTCTGCACACTGTGCCAATCAAGCAGTGTACATACATAAAAACGTATAATAATTAACATGAAATAAGATAAAAATAAGATAAATAAGATAAAATAAGGTCAAGTAAACAAGGTAAATAATGTAATCTAAGAGTAAGGCTATAAATTGACATGACATTACAGACATACAATGAACAGAACAGGACATGAGTGGTGGTTGTAAGGCAAACTAGACCCTGATATGAAAGTGTAACAGGATCGGTGAGGTGGTACTGGTGGTAATAAAGTGTCAATAAAGTCTATTCAAAGAAGACAACTTAGTGAGGAAAATATGTTCAGTTGTCTTTATATTGCAGCAGTTTCAGACAACAGCACAGTGACAGTAAGTAAAAATTAAATTTCTATCAAACAAATAATTGATCAGAATTTCTGAATTATGGGCTAAATTCAGGCTGCACATTAACTCAAGGTATCGGAATGAACGGCACGTTTACACTTGCATTGGTTCTCAGTGCTGTCTCCAGGGGACACGTTGTGTTACCGTGTACCTGGACGTCCAGCTCTCCTGCTCTTCTCACAAGATGTAGCCTGACACTCTCCAGTGTCAAAGACAAGGCCCTCCCTACATCCACAAACACACACATCACGTGTTGACGTGTCATGAAAAACTTGTCGACAGATGTGAGATAGTCGGTGGGTGACACCTGCTAGGTGTAAGTCCTTGGCCTCAGGAGAGATCCGATCTGTTTAAGCCTAAACGAGAACACGCTCTCGGGTGTTCGGAGGAGCACCCACCGGGGCGAGCACGGATCAACAGCCTCGCCCCCCTTGAATGCCTTCGCTTTTCAGAGGAATCATAACGAGACAAAGGCTGAATTATTTAGAGCTGCTCCCTGTTGTGTGACGGGGTTCGCTTATGATTGAGCATGAATTTTGCATGGCCGCTGCCATTTCAAAAATCCTTGCTATGGTCGAACGGTCAAGCCGGGCTGGGCGCAGACTTTGCAAACAGACCTTCGGTTTCATCCGAGTGCCGCGGGACAACGTCTGACACGGCTGTCTTTTGAAAAGGGAGGCCCCTCTCGCTGTATCACTTTTCATAAAACAGAACGCTTCACCTCCCGGCGATCTCTTGAACTTTTATTGTACTGCTGCGTGCGACTCGTGATCGGCTATACATGGAATCCCTGCGTGAAAGGTGGACAAATTCATTACCTCGGCCGGAGCACAAAGACACTTTGTCTGGCTTCACCTGAGGGTTAATCTCCTCGGATCATCGACAGCATGTAGCTACACGTATGAAAAGGCCAGGACTTAAGGTCTTTGTTGACAAGAGACGGAGGTGTTTGTTCATGTGTACGGCAAACAAGACTGCATTCAGTCATCATGTCAAAAACTGAATACATGCAGCTTTTCTTAGCGGTGATATTTTACCTCGTTGGACTTGAAGCTCTTTCCCTGCATGCCATGTTTCCAGAAGGCCAGCACGCTGTCCTGAAGGCACACTGTGACAGAGGTCATATGTGTGATTTTTTGAGGAACTGCTTGATTAATCCCAAATTTACCATTTTACCACATGAGGAGAAGAGTGTCTGAAAGCGTACCAACAGATTCGATGCAGAAGTCAAAGCTGAGCTCAGAAGCCAGCTTCTTGTTGGACTTGAGTCGGCCCTGGAGATTCACAATCTTCAAATTTTCTGTGGAGAAGATTTGATATGAACTGATTTATGCTGCACATATATATATACTATACTATACTATATATATATTATATATATATAAAAAACAAACACATGATCCATCTTGCTGTACTTACGGTCCAAACACACCAACACTGTGTCTCTCTCCAGCTGGGTGACATGGATCGCATCCACCTGCTGATTACCTGTTCGGAGGATCAAAAGTTCAATTCTCCCCCTCCTCCTCATAATGGACCAGAGAGTCCAGTTTTCACATTTGACTCACTTGTTCCCATTTCTGTGAACCAGGAGGAGCAGGAGTTGAGGTTGATCGTCTCAAAGCGGACCACCTGGCCCGGCTCGGTGCCCTGGCTGATGGCCACACACACCAGAGGATACTCCTGCTCGGGGACCACCAGCATCTCAAACACCTTGAGCGGACTGGGAAGAGGGAAGTCAAAGTGCTGCAAGAGACAGATGATGATGATTAATACAAGCAGAAAAACATAAGCAGTAAAAGTATAAGGAAATAACAGCCTCACCTTGATGAGCATAAACCTCTGCATAGGCTCATACCACTGCAACAGGACGATCCCAGACTGAAGAGCTCCACACAGGTACTTGTGGCCTGTGTATGGGTTTCTCACTAGGAAACAGACAACAGTACAAAAAGGATGTGATATGATAAAAGACCAGAGTGTGGTTGTGAGGGGGAAGAACACACTCACCGATGCAGCACTTGTGACAGCCCTTTGTGTCGGGAATCTTCGTCGTCAAGGCAAATCTCCTGTGGAGAGAAACAGTCAAGTCTTTAAAGAGGCTGTGACGTCAAGAAACAGGGAAGCTGGCCAGCAGGTCTCCAACAAAAAGAGGCAACACGTTCAAAGCTAGAACCGTACCACGAAGGGAGCAGTTAAACTCCAGGCCAGCTGATCTCACCTGGGCAAAATTTTATCCGGGAACCGGTGAGTCTGGAACTGAGCGGCCAGGCCGGGCTTCTTCAGCTGCTCAAACAGGCCGATGAGATTGTGGGAGTACAGCTGGAAGGTTTTCCCTACAGCAGAAAAACAATTCACTCATCACCATTAAGAACAAAGGAGTGTCATAAATGGGTGAGCTTATTTAAACATGACTAAATCCTGGAAGCCATTTTCACATGTAGAAAGGTTAGATGTGAACAGGAGTTTAAAAAAAAAAAAAAAAACGAAGTGCGATGACGATGATGATGATGATGGTGGTGGTGATGTGACGCATGATTACCTTCTGATGAAGCCAGTTAGTAGAATATCAAATCAAGCCAGGCGAGAGGAGGGTGGACAGTGTCCAAGGGAAGAGGAGAAGAGAACAGAGGTTAAGTATACCAGGAGGCAAACAGCTGAAGGTAAAACCGAAAGTAGACCTCGGACTTTGTAATCCCATCCTCAACCGTTAAGCCGAGAAAGGGATAGGGCTCTGGAATGGCCAAATGAATACAGTTTGGCTTCACATAGTGTATTTGTCTTAAATAATCTACATCTGCTTTTGAAAGCTAAATATATATATATGTCTCTCTGTGAATTCAGATGCGTCTCGGTGCTACAAGGTTGCAGCTCTTGACAAAAACACAACGGTTATTTCAGGTCTGAAGACGTGGTGTGATTGTGATGCCTTCAGGGGCAGCCAGATAACGCGGGACAAAGAAGCAGCAGGTAATGACAGTAGCCGGTGAAGCAAGGAGGTAGTGATAAGTCCAGGACTTACCAGATAAAGACATCAGGTTGTTGTTGATAACGTACAGCCACGTGCACTTCCTGGGGAAGAGCTAAACAGGGAATAAAACAAAAGCAAAGAAATGAAGTTCACAGGTCAACTTTAGGTAAGAACAGCAGGTCCGCCAAGTTTGCTGCCCACCACAAGTAATCCCAAAGAATTTAAGCTAATGTTCTCTAGGTAGTCCCTGTATTTAGGTTGTTAGAATCCAACTACATTTACCAAACGCACTTCCTTAACCTTAAATAAGAAACATGGTGAGTGAAAGTATAAACACATATGAAGAGGCGTGTAGTCTGAAGCTGGATCCATACTCCACAAGAACAAAGAACTTTCTTCTCACTCCCTGAGAAGCGTGTGTGCAGAACTCCTCATACGGCCCTCCCACACAGCGCACGTCACACACAAAAGGTTGACAATGCAATTGTAATGAAATTGTGAGCACAGTCGTGGTTACCTGGCCTAACGAGCTGATAATGTTCAGGGAAGAGGGCGCACAGCATGACAATAGATAGAAGATCAGTGTAGCTGACTGTAGCAGACCTCTGCTCTGTTAATTCTGTGAACGTGTGGATGACTGTCTGCAATAATACATCCCGTCTCCCGGTGTTTAATGTGCGCGAGCCGCTGTAACGCCGTGATCAATACTGGGATTCGTTTTTATCGCCACCTTTTGGACAGACGCTCTCCTCTGTGCGCCGTGTTTCTCCTTCCAGGAGCTGTTTGACAGCAGCTCATCTAAACTGTCCAACTGTGCTTCCTCCTTCTGTCTGTGTGTTCTGCACCTGAAGAAGCTCGTGCACTTCACCACATTCATCACGCCAACTACATTCCGACCAATCACACAATTGTCCTCGCACACCACTGAGAGAAAAAGTTCTGCCTGGGTGTGTGTCTGCAAGAGCTGCAGAACAGGCGCTCCGAGAAGAAAGGTCTTTGTTCTCGTGGAGTATGGATCCAGCTTTAGTCTAAAACGCAGTGTCGGGTCAGTATTTACATGCAGAAAACCCTCCTAGAGAGCATTTTTGAGCTGTGGCTGGCATGAACGTGACCCTATCAGACACTTACAGGGGAGAATATCAACAATCATCTGTGTCATTCTGCAGCAGGGACACCAATGGGTTAA
Organism: Parambassis ranga; assembly: GCF_900634625.1. NCBI lineage: Eukaryota > Metazoa > Chordata > Actinopteri > Ambassidae > Parambassis > Parambassis ranga. Next base: position 16,230,287 of record NC_041042.1, read on the forward strand.
CATTTAGTCACACACAGTGAGATTTGTGCATGCAGAACAGAGGTAGTAGCTGTGAAGAGCACACTGGCCTGTGCAGTCATATCACAAGCATGTGCCTGGACCAGTTTCACGGTTATGAAATGTGTCATGTGGACTTAAAAAGCTAACTGAAGACAGCAGGTCTCCAGAAACTCAAGCAGCTAAAATTAGCACACTGCCTACAGCTGCTAACATCTGTTCATGATAGACGTCGAACTGATAGTTGTGGGCTGATACCTGCTCCATCGTGGCTTCATGCAGCTCGTTAAGGTTCAGCGTGTAGATGCCATCCTCCGTGCCAAAGATGAGGTACTGATCTAGAAGGAGAACAATCGAATCAATTTCAAGTTCTGGCTCTTTTTAGTCATGTGCCTGGTGCTTTCTGCACCGTTTGTACCTTTGGTGTCCGGATGAATCCACGATGTGGCACAGTTGATCTTCAATGGACAGCCATCAAACACTTTAGAGAAACAGGCTCCCATCTGCAACAACAAAAAGAGGCAGGCAGCCTCTGGCTCAGTGAAAGAGCTAAAATGTCAGCCAAGGTTTAATGAGCTGGAGCAGAGCTGAGCCGCAGAGCAGAAAGCTCCCTGGACCCCAAATGTCTACAGAATGTACAGCAACAGCTCAGACGAGAGTTTAATAACAGTGTCCATGAAACCGGGTCAGCTTGGACTGTGAGGGGCAATGAAAATGATTCACTCACCAGCACTTTGGGAGTGGGTGGCAGGCCATTGATAGCTGGTTTCTGAGGGGGAGCAGAGGAAGCGAAAACCATAAGACACCATAGATGTGAGACGACACAGGAACCACAATTATTTTAAATTGAGCTCCCTAATTTAGCTCAACAATAAGCCAAACAATAAACAACACAGGCTGGTATTTGTGTGTTTCCTTTCACTGAATCTCCCTCTCAGCACTTGGATACAGCAAAGGAAAAACATCATATTTGTGGTTTTAGTGCGAGGTTGGCCAGAGCCGCAGCACAAATCAAATATATTTTATCCTACAACACAATGAAATGTGTAATGAGCTCACAGGGAATTCCTTCTTCTCCTTCCGGTGTGGCCGGTTGGGCAGTGGTTTGGGACTGCCGCCATTTACGCTGCCTTCTGAATCATTATCTGTCAGAAAAAAACCCCGCCATTAATTAACAAAAATGATCAACACGTCGTTTTCATCAGGCTCTCTTACCTTTACATTCAGATTTAACGAGAGCTTGCAAAAATGAAATAAGTGACCCGATTATTTCAAGGGGGCACTAACAAACAGACACACACAGAAAAACAAACAAAACAACAAAATGCTGAGACGCACCAGGATCAGAGGCGTGCGACAAAAGGCCGGGACTGCTGACACTGGCTGAGAGGAAATCTGGAGAGGAGTGATCCAGCTTGTTGCCCTGCTCGGGTGTGCTCTGTCTGCGGGACGCCTGGCTGGGTCCGTTCTCAGAGTTAGGGAACCTCCGTACTGTCAGAGACTTTTCATCATTAAGGCCGATTTCCTCTGACGAGCTGTTCAGTCGTGGCTGTGAGGAAAAGAAATGACAACAGTTTAATGAGCTATGAATAAAGTGCAAAATATTTTCTATTATCCAGTCTTACCTTTGGAGGCAGAGGAGGAGGAACACCTGGCTTAAGAGTTGACCTGAAAAAGAAACAACATGCAAATTACAGCAATGACTGCCTTTGATTTGTTGGAGGAATCTGAATTTACAGACACTCACAGCTCTACTTCTTCAAAGGCATCTTCCAGATGAGTGATGTGTCCCCTGCAGGACACAAACATAGAGATATAAGATAAGATTTATCATGGTGAACATGTTTATGTACAATCCCACTTTATAATTACTGAGATGAGCTGAAATAAGACCAGTAAACTACATTCAGAATGATAAATGTAGCCTCAATAAAGCCAATGAGACATCTATCAGTGGTTCACTTAACATTACAGCATAGAGGGGTATCATTCAAGTGAATGGGGTGTCAGGGGAGGTGATATGTGAAGCTGACTGCAGGAAGGGTGGTGGCCAGGAGTGAGAGGTGGATTGGATGAGTACTACAGCACACACACACAGTGTTAGTGTTACCGTTGGAACAATTCATCCTCAACGCTTTTGAGAAGGCTCCTTTGAGAGGGACAAGAGACCGACAGCCAAAAGAGGACAGGAAAAGAAAAACAGTCAAAGCATACGGACAAGTGTGAAGGGAGATTAACCCCCTGAACCCCTCCAAAAATGAGAATAATAACTGAATTTAGCCATGATAGTGAGGTGAAAAGTGAGCCTGCTGTGACTATAAACAGGATGTGACAGAAACACCTTGAGGTTCAGAGGGTTAAAAAAAACAAAGTGACATTTCAGTCTGCTGAAGGAGGAGAGTGAGTTTGCGTACAGGCACAGATTAGGAACAGTAAATCAGGTGGTTAATGCCAGACACAGTGAGACATGTTTCTACAGAACAGGTTAAAAAATATACAGCGACTTGATTTCATCTAATATAGACCAGGTAAAGGGTGACAGAAAGAGCGAGTGGGGAAAATAGAAGCAGTTCCCATGACAACAGTTTCCATGGACTACCTGGTGGTTATCCCTCCCTCTGCAAAGGGACTCCAGGGGGACGGGAAGTCATTATCTTTGCTGACATCCTGTGGAAAGGTGGACATAAATAGATGTTTAAACATCTGCATTTTTTTCCAGACTTTTATTTTTGCCGTCCACATAAATAAAAAGTTAAAAGTGATTAAACTGAGTGATAATCACCATCTCAGAGTGAGCCTCAGTTTCCTTCCAGAGCGGTGGTTCAAACTGGAGCTTGTCGACTGCAGAGAACACACATTGGATGTTGATTTGTGATCTTGCACACACCTTTGACACTAGAGGGCATCAGCACCCAACACGTGAAGACACACAACCTTTGGGGAGTCTAAGTGCATTAGTAGCAGGAATCTTGGAAAAAACACACACACACACACTTCTGAGTTACCATAAAACCCCGAATAGGAATGAATCAACTGTTTCTCCAATACCTGCCAAAACACCACAGAGATCTGCTGATTTATGAGGCTGCTCTTTAAATGTTTGGTCTGGAGCCTGAAGACGAGCTGGTCATCAATAAGAAAAACACAGATTGCACTTGACACTGACCAGAGCTGCTCACTTTTCTTTTTTTTGGGGGGGGGGGGGGGGGGGGGGGGTACACAGAAGGATGACAAATACATCATGGAAGAGATTTCACTCCGTTTAGATTTTGAGGTCACATTCTGTCAAACGCTTGATCCAATACAGAAGACTGGTTCGGTGTCCAGCATAAACACGACACGATCCTGCTGCTAATCAGGAAGGTGGAACGAATCAGCCGACCTGCCAATAAATACCTCCGCATAATCAGCTTCTCATTAACAAAGAATCTTTGTACTAAAGAATTCAGAGCACATTTTTATTCCCGAAGAAAAGGTATGCTGATAATGCAGAGGTGGGATTTATGGAACCGGAGTTTGAGAATATTTGACATGTTAGGCTCTGATTAGTTAAAAGTCAGTCCAAAAATCTCACGACGCCTGGATGATTCAGCCCTAAATCAAGTTAAAGCACAGTTAAGTATCCACCTGATGCAGACAGACACACCTTATTAGTGCCACTTAAATCTCAAACTCAATGTTCTGTAGCGCTGCAATGTTAACCTGTTTCTCAGGTCAGTGTTTTAGTAGTGAGCGCAGGAATTAGACACACACCGTCTCACTACGCTGTCACTAACCTGCATCCCCCCTGTGTCCCTCAGTGAAGCTAGGACTTGAGAGTTCCCCTCCTTGGTCTGTTCCATTGTTTGCTTCATGTAGAAGGGAAGGTCAGATAATGGTGAGAATTTTTTTTTTGTAGATAAAAACCAAACAGGAAACACAAACAAGCACAATGAAGCACATCACTAGAGACGACACAGATCTAAAAATGCTTCTGACACAAAAGCCACAACGCAGCTCCGTCTACAACAACACAAAAACAGCTTCCCTGAAGGGTTGCAAAATATGAAATTTACACAACTGTGTCCTCAGGAAACCTCAATGACCCTTCAGACAAGCCTTTTCACATTTATGCTACACAGAAGCTTTATGGACGTTACTACATCCACATTCTCATGGATTCAGTGAATCCCCGGGCTATTATTACGCACACTACCACAAGCTGTGGTCTGGAAAAGTGCCCGGAATTAGCGGGATGACCCTCAGACAAGCCCGCAGGACCTCTATCAACCTAAACAGCCAGGTGGACCGACACAGCGACCAATGACAGGACAGATGCAGAGGACAGGGGTGGGTGTAGTGACTGGGGGTTTGGGCTTTTTGTTCACTTACAGTCAATCTCTGAGCGCGTCCTCTCCGATCTGCCGTGTTTGTTGGTGGAGCGGATGGTGTGTCTGACGGCAGAGAGGGGCTGAAATAAACAGACGCAGATTTATTGTGTTATATTTGAGTTATCTACAGAAACACGTGCTTATGCTTGCAAGTAAAGTTTAAGGGGAGCTGAGAGCTGCTTTTCTTGTGCATCGTCACATTATCATGCATCCCAGAGGCTGTTTGTTTGCAACAAGCTCTATTGCTCGTAGTCAATAGCCTTCAGGGTTTTTTTTTTTCCTTCTCTCACTCTTCGTGGCCAAGACAGAGCTACTGCTGTCAGGCGGGGGGAAGAAAAGCACAATGGTCTTTAAAAAAACAAGGCAGTGGTACCACCTCTTTGGCTGCCACATAGATGTGATGTTGATTCCAGTTGGAATAATAATGTCAATGGAGAGAATCAAGAAGAGGGGGGAGGAGGAGGAAGATTTAGTGGGGAGCACTAAAAGAGTGGGAGTCAAACAACCACAAACAGTCAGTCCATCTATATTCTTGATCGTGGCATGTACATTTTCCACCACTGTGTGAGCTGGAATCAGGCTTTACCTCAAGGTCATCGTCGTCCACTTCGCTGTAATGCTGGTGGTTGTCCGGGTTGTTCATCTTATCTAGAAGGTCGACAGCGAGCCTCCTCGTCAAACCCGTCTGGGACACAAACACATGCTGGAAGGAAATTAAAAAAATGTGATTACAAGGGTCATAGGAGTCTTAAAAACTGTGTGTATTCATCTTCATGGTACAGGAACACTGAGTGTGAAAGAGTGAATTGTGTTTATAGTTTGATCGGGATCTAAAAATCAAAAACAGGTGCGAACCAAACGAGCTCAAGCGCCCTTAGGAAGGTTTAATAAATATGTAATCACTGAACACTGAGTGGTTCAAGGCCAGAAACTGACTGTAAGCCAAGTGAGCTAGACGTCCAGCCAAACCACACAGGAGCTCAGAATGCCAAAGGAGGTCAGCTGTATTTGGACACAATGACAGCTTCTGGTTGTTTGTCAGGCCTTTTTTCAGATAGCGATACTATTCTTTATTTAAAAAAAAAAAATTTTTATTATTATTATTATTATTTAAAATTATTATTTAAAAAGATTTATTACCGACAGAAGTTTTTCCGCTGTGGGCCGCTTCTTTGGATTCTTTGTTAGAGACACTTTGACAAAGTTATGGAAGGCAGCAGACCTGGAAGACAAAATAAGACCAAGCTTTAAAGCATCATTTCACAACCCTACAACAGCAGACTGATCACTCTGAGGTACTCACCATTTGTTTTTGTCTTTTAGCTTCGGAGGCTGGAAGCTACTCTTTGACATCAGAAACAGGGCCCTAGGGAAGAGGGAAAAAGACAAATACTAAAGAAATATACTGAAGAAATGAAGAAGCCCTCCAATGTGTATAAGACAGGACGGCCATTTAAGAAATCAAAAGACGTGAAGCAAGATTAACAACCATACACTGCACAACGGTGTAAAAACATGCCTCATTGGATGCAGGTCAAACATCGGAGGCTGAAGCTCAGCCAGCTCGATGGACGTGATGCCAACAGCCCAGATATCACACAGCTGGTTGTACCCGCCGTTCTTCTCCACCGCTGCGACTTCTGGAGCCATCCTAAAAGACGTCAGGACAACGAATCAGTGGCAGTTCAAACATAAGGAAGAAAGGATGGTTAGCTGCAATCTGACAGTGTGTTTAAGAGGTGAGAGACAGAAGAAAGAGGCCAAACTTTTATAAGTGTGTAAGTTGGGAAAGTTTATTTAAGGTCTAATAAACTACAACTTTGAGCTTGCTCTCTACTCCTGTCTCCATGGAGACACAGGACTTCATGCTGCTGTTAAAAATGAGTCCATGTGACTAAAAATGTGACAGTTCATAGGGTTAATCCACCCTGCCTTGCATAAGACAAAATAAACCTGTCAGAGGAACTGATGGCTTGTTCTCTGAGGGTGCCACACTCACCAATAAGGTGTTCCAATGAAGGACTTTCTCTTGGCAATGGTGGCTGTTATTTTGGCTGCCACTCCGAAGTCAGCTGTAACGAGGATTGACGGAGCTTTTCAGGTTATGTAACGAACATACGACTAAAAGTGACCCAAGGAGTTCACGTCCTTAGGAAGAGGAACTTACCTAACTTCACATCACCGTTGTCTGTTAGGAGGATGTTGGCACCCTGTTAATGAAGCCCAAACATATTTATTTTACTTTCAGAAACTGAATACTAGTGGACATCATGTTGTGCTGAGCCCGGTAACATCTGGTTTGGCTGAAGCGTTAACCCCTGGTCTGTAAGTGATTTAACTCTGTGTAAACTCTTTGACAGTTGCACTGACAGTGTTTCTGTTGGCTGTGACTGACAGTTTCTCTAGTGGCATCCTGCGGTGAGAGCAGAGGAAACAGGAAGTGCTCGCTGCGTAGAGCTGAGAAAAGATAATCGGTCCAGCCCTGACCTTTATGATAACACACAAAAAGGAGGCTCCAGCCTCTTTTGTGTGTGTGTGTGTGTGTGCCTCAAGCACAATGCAACAACTTTACACAGAAACTGCAACAAGTGGCACCAGCGGTCACATAAGTGAGAACATCTGACGCTGCTCTTTTTTTTTTTTGTCTCACTTCAGTTCACACCTCTGCCACATCAGAGAAGTCAGGACTGCATGAGGGCCTCAGGCTGCTGCAGCAGCATTAAGTCATACTTCTGCTTGTCTTTACTGCTTCTGTGTTTGGCTAAAGCAAACATAAGAGAAAATAAAACACGACACCTTAATGTCACGATGCATCTTGCCCTTGGTGTGAAGATATCCCAAACCCTGGAAAGGAAACGGATGTGTTTATGAAACCTGCAGCTGAAGCGACACGCTCTTTAAGATTGATTGAAAAGTAAAATCACCTGTATGGTCTCTCTGCAGACATACGCAATCTGAAGCTCTGACAGAGGTCCGGTCACTGTAGCGACACAATTCAATTGATGATTATAGGATAAGGGAGGCAGACAAGTAGCGGTATGTCTAAAGCGAGAAAAAACAATCTCACCATGATAGATGTCCTGCAGAGATCCTCCCCCACAGTACTCCATACATATCCAAAGTTTCTCCCGACTATACAAAGCAGACAAAACAACCACATTAGAAACAGTTGTGCAAGGTAACTATAAAGCATGCAGCTATGTAACCAGATATGTCATTGATCAACAAAAGCTTTCCGATGTCTACGTGGCTACAGGAGTCCCAGCTTGTGCAGCAGAGCAGCAATGACAGCAGTGATTTGTAACGACAGAGATAAGACAGGACAGCATGCTTCAAATCTATTTTAGGTATAAAGAAGAAATAACCCTGTGATTCTACCAGCACCATTAAATCCAGTTTATAATGATTGGTGGGACAGTGGGTTGCAAGATGCCTGCTGTGATAAGACAGCCTTTTAAAACAGTTCAGAGGCTCATATTCCAGTTAAACCTGCTGGAAGTCGGAGGCATGTGTGGGAGGGTCGGGCCGACTTCCTCTAAGATACCAGCCACACAGGACACAAACTCCATTAAAACACAAGAGCAGCATCCTGAAGGGCCTCGTCAGCACCAGCTGAAGCGTTTGAGTCATACTTTCACACACCGGTGTGTGACTCACTCATTAAATACATTGTGTGAGTTTCGGGCAGCGGCCTGCTAGATCGCTTTAACAGCTGCATACGAATTCCATGAAAGTTAATACCTATAGTAGAACTGGCTGAGAAGAGAAGAGAAGAGACGAGAAGGAGAAAACATCGAGTGCGAGAAGACAAAGCCAGAGTATTTTGAGCTGGCTCTTACCAGAGGTAGCTCCCAAAGTAGGCCACAATATTGTGGTGCATGCATTCCTTCACCATGAAGATTTCCTGCTGAATGATGGAAAAGTCATCCCCTGGAAACACAGAGAGAGAAATCGCACATGGACAAAAAATTATTTTCTGCAAAGGGAGTTGCTTTGAGAAATGTGTGCAGGCATAAGATTGAAATGATCTGAAATAATTTGTTGGTCTTCAACTTTAAGGAAATCTTTCCCTTTGGTTTACCACTGAAACAGTTGCCCCATAAATACAGTAGACTATAGAACAGCCAATAAGATCAAAAGGAACATTTTGTACTTTTAATATTTGTGTGGTAGGTATAGGCCGATTTCCAGACTGCTTTCCAGTTCAGCGTGCACTCTTAACACATCCAACCAGTAGGAAGTTAAAAGAGAAAAATATGCAAGCCCAGCTGCTCCCAATTGTGCAAAGACACACAGCCCTGGAATACATTAAGGGAGGAGGTTAAAATCTACCAGACTCTGCCAGCTCCAGCGCTCTATCAACAGACTGTCATCAGAGGCAACGGTCCAGATTAAAGCTCATTTAATGGAGCCACTGTGTGCCAAGAAGCATTAAGATCCAAACAGCAGGCTGCACATTAGTGTTGGTGGAAATTACCGACAGGAAACCAATTTCTTCTTCTGTGTCAAGGTGGCACAATAAACACAGGCCTTTTTTTTTTTCGTGGTATAATTCATAGTATAAAGAGGTATTTGTTTCACTTTCTAGACCACGAAGGCTCTTTATCAAGCATAAACTGTTTATACTAAACTCCTGTACTGTTTCTCCTGTTTCTGCCTCACGTGAATTAAAACCTGGACTGGAATGCTAAGACCTATGCAACCCACAAAGAGAACACCAGTAAATCTCCATATGCTTAGGAGGAAAACGTATCACTGTATCAGGTGGCATCACAAGACTCCTGAAGAGTAACGATCAGATGATTTATCCTATCTGAAATAACAGGCTGACGTGGTTATTTATCAATTTAACACAACACTTCCTTTCATCCTGACATGTGGGATCCTCAATACATTCAGGTTACGTCACTGGTTTCATTTAGTCAGGAGTGAGGCAGCTACACACAGACAGACAGAGGCAAGCTGCCATGTTGTTTAAGTGCGTCTCTATCGTATACAGGTGGGTGGGTTTATCGACCTAGGGAGAACTAACACTGATCACAGAACAGATTCACACAGCCACACAGAGTACAGTGTCAGTAACTCTGAGCTTGGTATGGGGACAAACTAAATACAAGTCTCCCCACAACCTTCTCCTTTTGGTGTGCTGAGGCCTAAGAGCGTAGCCACTTCCTCTCAGACTGAGCGCTTCCCTGTGCTGCTCTGAACATACACATTCTCCCTCCTCACGTCAAGTCTTGACCGACGCCACACCACGATGATTTCAGGTTTTTGTATATGTTCTGTCACAACAGCTTTAAAAAAAACTAAATGAAAACCCTTGTACATGGGAAAGAAACCTTCTAATGAGAGCCGGCAGGAGTTTGGCACAAACAAAAATCAGAACCTTAAAAGGAACAGAGGATCACAAGGTGTTAAAAAGCCCTCAGAAAACATGGTCAGTAAAACCAACACTAGTTTGGCTCATAGATTATCTGATAAACAAGCTTCCTAACCACAGTCAGAGGCCGTCAGCCCTCCTCTGTCCTTTCTCTCTCTTCATACTATCGTCACTCTTTCTGGTCAAACCTGTTTGATTGCATGGTCCACCCTAAAGCTGTTTACCTCAAGCACAGAGAGGAGTGACTCATGCAAAAGCTGGGGTTAAAATAAAGTCCTCCTTAAACAGGATGGTAGGGGCTGGGTGGTTAAAAAATAAAAAAAGGGATAAAGCAATATGATCAGTGTTTAGAGCTGTGCACTGTTGTCGTACATGTAAAGAAACATGGGATTATTTTTGACTGGATAATCTTTCTGGTTCAGCTGCTCCAAACCATTTAACTTGGCTGCACATACTTGACCCAACTGCACAGCACATCGGAGAGCCTGCATTTACAAATTTTATTCTTAAGAGTCGTGACAGCGAGCAAAGCTATCCCCCCCTCTGATCTTCTAACACTGTAATCCTCCCTCCTCCAATACTCCTGCAGAATATGTCTGTCTTATATTTAAGCTCAAGACCTCTACGGCCACAGCATATCTTAATCCAATCCTTCTGAGCTTGCACATTAAAGACTGGAACAGGTTGATTGTTGAGGGGTGTAAACTTTGGACAATCACTGGTCCCACAGGCAGCATGTAGCACTGAGGGCGATGAATGAAAGAGAAAACAAACACATGTGAATCTCTTCCTTCACTGGCTGGTAATCAGCTGAACTCTGTCTGGTTGCTGGTGGTACAAAGCCCTAATCCCACTAATCTGGATCGCACCTACTCCGTCACTAGGTCAGCGTTAACACAGACCACGAGCAGAAACAACGTCTCCACACACACACACACAACCTCAGGTCAGAATACGAGACTTTTTTAGCTAATTTGTGGCCACGAATAAAGCTCGTCATTTCACATTAGGACATATGAAACTATGTAAATATAAACAGGGTGTATTGTCTATGGTATATTAAGTTTTTTTTGTTTTTGCATGTCTTGTTTTTTTCCTACCACTCTCACCTGGTTCCAACTTTATGATCTTCACAGCAGCAAGCTCTCCTGTTTGAATGTTTCGAGCCTGAAAGACAACAACACAGCTGTTAGCAAAGCTAAAACATGTTTATTAAAAGAAGAAGAAGGCACACTTTTCACTGGGATAGTGAGTCAAACACAGGAGGAGTTGCTGGCATTATTATTATTACTACTATTATTAGTAGAAGTAGAAGTATTATATTGACACATCTAGAAATAGATAAAGTCAGCACAGACTCACCGTCTTTACTGTATGCTGATCACTCATGCTTAGTGTGAAGTCTCAACCTCCATTAAAGGAAATCCTGACTCACAATGTTACATCTGTAGTTACAACTGATTTCTTTACTATTATTACTATACTAAATTTAAGTTAAAAAAGACAACAGAAAAATAATAATGAAAATATTAGGGCTATGAGCATTAAACTAATGAATGTCATCAGGATGATGGTGCCTCTTTTGAGTGCAATGTAGTGAAAATAATCACTCGTTAAAAGTCTGAATCGGTGCTTTTCTCCATTATATTTTCACACTACAACCTAAATTCCTTTTAAAGAAGAATGAGAGGTTATATATATATATATTTGAGAATTTCCAGAGACAAAGTAGGTTGAACACTGACTTCCAAATCCAGGTCAAGATGGGATGCTCTCTAATCCGTGGGAGTGAAGTGACGGGACAAGAAGCTAAATCAGCCGTAAACCATAAAACCCTCCAGCGTGGGCTACCTTTCAGCAGTGGTGAATTGCACATATAAACACTGAGCCACACAGAGCCTAAAATGTCTGCAGCTGATACCATACACAACAAGAAAGAAATAACGAATTTCAGACAGCAGGACAGCTGATCTACCGTTACACTCTCGACAGTTCAGCTTTGAGATATTTGTGCCCTTGCGCGTGTCGTTTACACTTCCTGAAGTAGCAAAAACCAACCTGAGAGTTGAAGCAGGAAAGGGGAAGTTATGAACACTGTTCACCTATGTGATGCAGCAGACAAGACGCCTGTAACAACAGTAGGCAACCTTTCACTGCATGAGTTTCAAAGAGACGAGATCAAACATCAGATCAACCACTAACATCAGGCAGAAAGAGAGGAAAACAGGTGTGTGTGATGTCTGCGCAGATCTAAGGTGAAGAGGAGAGGTAGGATGGAGGCCCACTTTCTAACGCTTTATCACAATCACTTGACCAATCATTGTTAATGAGTGTTCACCAGAATGCAGGACTGCTCAGTTCCTTGTTTGACATCCAAAGCAAACAGTAACCGAGGTATGAATAGTCTGTTGTAGTGCTATATTAACGCCTTAGCCACCTTTTGTCCACCACAGCAAACTCATGAGACACCATATCAAGGAATATAACAAGAAAATATCCCACTCTGCTGCATGCTCTATTTCAATTTTCTCTCTATTTTCAAAGCAATTTTTTAACACATTTCAAAAACCCTGGCGTTTAAAAGAAGGTATTTTCTGCTTCTGACCAGAAATGGTGGCCTGCATCTCTGCCCCACCACTACCTGCCGCTGTTGACGATTTGGTTTGTGTACACTACACAAAGTTGACCACAAACAGGTGCAGTGAAACCCCCAACGAGACACAGTGGTGTATACACGTGCAATGAATGCCCCTAAAACTGCCACATCCCCGAGTGCCCACAGTAGAATTTGAAGCTTGCACAAGCAGCTTATAATTCAGAATATTAGTGTTCACAGAAAGAATAGGTTATTATCAATATAATCAAATAATAAATCATTAAAGGTGAAGAATTCTGTGCATTTCACTAATTTGAGGTGTTTCCGCTGTCAGTGCGGTGCAGGACACACCCATAGTGAAACGCATGTTTAGACAGGGGCCTGATCGTATTTCAGCCCGCTGCAGCCAGCAGCCCTGTGAACTCTGGGAGAATACCAGGCGCAGCATTCCACCGGTGGCTTGTCTGGGGGGTGGGGGCTTGGCCACAGAGGCTTTGTACGGCCTGTGAGAGGCCATGACAGACCGGCTGCACTGTGGCGTCTAGATGAAATGGGTCATCTGTTTGTGTGTACGATACATGGATAAATAAGAAGAACGTCCTGGTTCAACTCTTTTGAGTAATAATGATAATGCAGAAAGTTTGAGGTTAATCTCATTTGTGGTATAAAACTGCAAGTCAACACTGTCAGACGAAATGGAGCAAATCAGCTTTTTGTGCAGTTAATCTACGAGACTTCAATGGTTGTAGGGACATTAAACATGATCTTGCCAAACGTGGAGAGTCCGAGCTTGGTAAAGGTGATGTTTAAGACAACAGCTGTCACCAGACGCTGAAAGCAAGTTAAGGTGGGGTTAATTTGTAAAGATTATCATTTTGTAGGCCGGCCTACAAAATGATAATCTATGTGTTTTCCTCGGCACTCTGTTCAGCAGTTCTACCTCTTCATCAACATCAAGAAAAAAGGTCCAAGAAGGGATCCATACCCTCCATGACTGCTGGACTTAGTGTGTAAGGGAACTGTATTGGAAACTAAATGTGCAAGATTTAGGTCATCTATGATCATTTAGAAAGGGAATGGTTCCTCTCTAGTTCTGCAGATGCATAACTTGAATACTAACACTGAGTTTCTGCTAATGCAGCCTGCACAACCAGGAAGCAATTCCAGCATCAAATGATGCAACTAAACAGCATGGTAAACCATCCACGTCCAATTAAATACAGAATTTGGCCAGCAATCAAAACCTGCTGTCAGATGTGTTTCCCACATGCTATGATCTCCCTTAAATTACACCGAGCAGCCATTGGGGATGAGGGTGAGTCGTGGTTATCTCCGGCTCTAATGACAGCCTGTGGGAACCAATAACTTCACTGTACCTTGTACACGTCTCCATATGTACCGCTTCCCACCCTCTGAATGAGCTCGAAGTCATGCTGAGGGTTCCTCCTCTGGATTTCACCGCTTGGCCGGGGGAAGATGTCCATGGTGGCTTGATCCAAAGGGGGGTCCTTTTACATTTAGTTAGATGGCTTGATCAAATCTGAAGTGGGGTGGTGGTGTGATGAAGAGCAAGTCAAGTGCTATTCAGACAGCCCTTCTCCGTGCTCCATGTCCTGATATGAAAGAAAAACAAAGTTTGTGGAAAGGAAAAGGGGAAGCATTTAATCTTTAAAGTCATTAACAGCAGTAATAAAGCAGGGGTGGTTACGGCTTTTATGATGACATCTGTCATGTCCGCAACAACAACTGTAAATGTTTATCTGACCTTCTATAAACTGCTACCGACAAGCCACTTTAAACTACAGTAGCTAAATATACATTAGCATGACCACTGTGGTCATTCCAGCAAATAGCCAGAGCCACTTAGAAGCTTAGCATCCAGGCGAGTCGGCTAATGCTAGCTAACTAGCAAACTTAGCTTCGGGTCTGGTTTGTAACTTCCAACTTCTGCGTACCTTTCACAACACAAACATCACGGAGGAGCACGGCTTGCATTTTAAGTCTTGTCCGGACCTTCGAGTGTGTTGCTGGCGTCGAATAATCGCGCAGAAAAAGAGAAGCAGAGCTCCTTTGTTATCGAGGAAACTGTAGTAAACTTCAGTCGCTGCTGTTCACTGCGTCTCCGTCAGTGTAGCAGCGAGAACAGACGTTAGTCCACTTCAGTCCCAGCAAAAATGACTGCACTAACTTCTGTCCTTGACGTGTCATTTCCTCCTGCTGACAGTTTTACACACGCGTCCGATTCATGTGCAGAAAATGTTACGTTAAAGTACATAAATGATGTAATAATCCAGAATTTATTAGAGGAAAAAGCTCCCGTGAAAGCAACAGTGTGCAGCTAATCTCTGTGTGTGTGGAGTCAGGCAGGACTCTGGTGCTGCGTTCAGGAGCGTCGCGGAACATCTAAACGCAAAACAGGAAAAACAATCCAACCCCCGAAAAATGTACGAAATATAGAATTATGACCACAAAGTATTTGACTTAAGATTTAAATACATGATTGTTGCTTTTGTTGTGTGAAATTTGTCATTGTTTCATGTTGTGTTTATTAATAATAACGTAAATTTTAATTAGGCACACTTCTATAGAAAACACCAGACATAAATAAAGCCAAACAAGTTGTTGTTTTTTGTAAATGAGTATATTTTATACTGTGGTAATTAATTATCTAATTTTATTTTTTAATCTCTGGCACCGCTTCAATTTAGCAAATAAACGATAGTCAGTAAATGCAGCATACACTACAATTTCTGTGTAATCGCCGCCACCTACTGGACACAAGCTGATATTGCATGTATCTTCATAGCAGGCGTTAAAAACAGGCTCCAGGCACAGAGCAGCAGCCCTGCTTGTTTCTACACATTGCTCAATGAGTCACATTTATTTATCAGTTTCATTAAACTGCAGCTAAAAAACAAAACAAAACAAAAGACAAACAGCGGGCTGGATGACGCACCTCAGCGCCCCCTAGCTACGCGCAGGACGACACTCCCGCATCCTGCTGGGAATAAAAAGCTCCATCATCCTTCTGCGAAGCATCGAGCACCGTGTTGGTGGAGCTCGGGCATCCTCCCAGCCCCGCGACACTCATGCCTACCGAGTAGGGCTCGGCTCACTGCGGCTCAAACGGAGGGATAACCGGACAGCATCATGTCGAAACACCGTCCAGAAAGAGACAGCTGGGGTGAGTGTACGTACAGCACATTTCATGCTTCTCTTGACGCATATGCATTTTTTTGTTCCTGTCGATGAGAGGGTGCAGCCAATTAGATATTTTTTTTGTAATTATTAGTATTTTAAACGGCTTGTTTTGTTTATTGGGACAAAGGTCTGCTGATTTCTGATGCAATAAGATGCTGTTAGGAGAAGATACACCGTGTTTTTCTGCAGGAATATCGGCCAATCAGGCGTAAGCAAGCACATATTTACATAAATATGTGTTTCATCAATAATCACTCTGAGTGTTTTCAGTGATCGTGTCCTGTTGGAACTCCTATAAATGCCTGAAAATCACATTGTTTGTATCTGGAGGATTGTCTGTTGGATACAATTATGTAATGTTGCATCAGTAAACAGCCTGTCATCCTCCTATAAGGACCAGTATCTCCACCCTAACCATCCCCATCACCTCCATCATCATGGTAATGATAGTAACCAGGATCCTCTGACATCACACCGACATCTATTTCAAACCCTGGCCTGGAAGCAGGGGGTGGGGGGGTAGCAGGACTGTGTGAGCAGTGAGAGGAAAGGGGGAAAAGAAATGGTGAAATGCTGCTGTTTGTCAGTTTATCTGCTCTGACCCACTTTAAGCTTCTGACGTCTTCGCCTGTTTTAAGGGCAGAGGCAACATGATCAGGTTAACCAGGCAGGCGGGCAGCATGCTCATGCCGGGCCTGGTCGGGGTGAGGCCTTTTGCAGGAGATGAAGAAGCCAGACTGACACTTCTCTTCAGGCCTGATTCCTACTTAAATTATTCACTGTGCATTCTTGGCACGCTGCATAAATCTTTTAGCTCCCCCCCCCCCAAAAAAAAATTTTGCCTGTTTAAATCTGTGACAGAAGCTTTGGAGTGAAGTGAAGCAAAACTTCCATTGAAGAGTGGGATTTAGGAGCTGAAATGCCTCCGATCTCTGCATCAGGACGGCAGCAGAGCCTGGAAACACACTGAGTCACTGCACTGTGAAGAAGCAGCTCTGAGTGATCTCACTGGATACACACAGATGGGGGGGCTAGCATGCCCTGATCATTATGATTATTATTAACAGATGATGCTATTGATCGGGATGGCTAACAGGAAGGAATAATGCACTCAACTTCCCTGTTTCCTCGTCTAATGGACCACTAAATTCATGGTCGCCGTGGAGACAGCCTCATCCGGCTGCTCATATGATAACATCTCAGGCCTCTCTTCACCGTAAAGCTCTAAGTATGTGAATTTTACATACAAGTGCATTAAATCTGGTGTCTGTGGAGACAAGGATCATTAGTATCAGCTAACAATTGCTAGAAGTGAAGTGAGGAGCAGCTTTATGCCAAAGTTGTTGGAGTAACACTAGGTTAGCCACACCAATGCTAATCCATGCTATCAAGCCTGATAGTGTAACCTCAAGATTGTCTCTCAGATTATTCAAAAACCAGCCCTGGGTTCAGACTTGACAGTCAGACTGGACACTTTTGGTCCAAGCTAGCTTAGCTTAGCTCATCCAGTCCCCATGTGTTAGCATGTAGCTTAAGAAAACACACACGGCAAGTTTTAAACCGAAATCAAACCGTTAAACACTGACAATGCTAACATGCTTTCATTTGCCCCTTAGCTTCCAGCTAGCTAAGCTAGCTCAGGGGTTGGACCATGATTTGTGAGCCATCAGGAGCTAGTTTATGAACTGACAGTGTAATTAATCTCACAGCCAGAAGGGGGAGACGAAACCTTCTGCGATGTAGCTTTAAATGAAGAAATTTACGATCTGTTATCAAAAGTGAAACCATTTCCGTCTCTGGTTCGTCCTCCAGGGTCCCTCAGCGACAAAAACGTCTACGACTGGAGCTCAGAGGAGGAGGAGCCAGACGGACGAGCCCGGCCCGTCCAGGTGCTGCTGGTCAAAGACGACCACACATTCGAGCTGGACGAGGCGGCGTTGAACCGCATCCTGCTGTCTGAGGAGGTCAGGGACCGAGAGGTGGTGGCCATCTCTGTGGCTGGAGCTTTCCGCAAGGGCAAATCCTTCCTCATGGACTTCATGCTGCGCTACATGTACAACCACGTGAGTCCCTGTGACCACAGAGCAGCTGATGTTTGGGTGTTTGAGTTTAAACTCAGAGTCTTTTCCCGCTCAGGCTCGAGAGGACTGGCTCGGAGACTCAGACGAGCCTCTGACGGGGTTCTCCTGGAGGGGCGGCTCTGAGAGGGAGACCACCGGGATCCAGATCTGGAGTGAGGTCTTTCTGGTGGACAAACCAGATGGAAGAAAGGTGAAGTCTGGAGGGAGAGATCAGAAGCGTGCATTACACTTCATAATTAAATCTGACACAGATATTTCATTAAGGTTCCCATTGATGGTGACCGCAGGTCGACTCTCCGGTGCTTCCCACCTTCTCCTATTTTAAAATCAGAACTCGGTTGTGCTTAACGCTGCTTCAGGTCTCAGCGTCCTTCTCTGCTTCATCACACAGGTCGCTGTCCTGCTGATGGACACACAGGGCACATTCGACAGCCAGTCCACGCTGAGGGATTCAGCCACCGTGTTCGCTCTGAGCACCATGATAAGCTCCATGCAGGTACAATGACCTTGACTGATCTGACCCAGCTTCACTCCAGAGAGGTCCATGCATAGTTTATGTCGCTGCAGGAATATATGTTTTTATTTTTAGCTGAGCTAGAAGTTCAGGGGATGACAGCTCCTTCACAAAAATGACATTCAGGTCATGGTCCCCAGAGGCTGTAGCCTGTTGACTTTAGCTTTCAGTGTTCACACCAACACAAGGTCAACAATATCTCCAGGCTATAGAGATTAGCTGCTTTATGTCTGCTAGACAAATACAACACTTTACTAGCATTTCATGTTAGCATTTAGCTTAAATAACACAAACATTTAAGCTAACGTGTTAGCATGTTGTGTTAATGTGCATCATGCTAGCATTTAGCTTAAAACAAACAATTTGAAGCTAACAGTTAGCATTTAGCATAAATACATAAACATGAGCTTTTCGTAAATGTTGTTTTCTTTATCTGTAAACGTTCGTAAATCGTCCTTCAGGTTTACAACATCTCACAAAACGTACAGGAGGACGACCTTCAGCACTTACAGGTAAACACTGCTCCTCTGACACAGCTCTGACAGAACTTTGTAGTTTTTAATCTCTGACTGTTCGTTTTATTTTAGCTTTTTACCGAGTATGGCAGACTAGCAATGGAGGAGACCTTCCTCAAACCCTTCCAGGTACTGGATGTTGTGTATTTATATACTTTACAGTATTACTTTATGTCAGCAGAGTCACACGGTGCATTATTATCTCCTAGTCCATGATTTTCCTCGTTCGAGATTGGAGCTTCCCGTACGAGTTTCCCTATGGACAGGAAGGAGGCATGAAGTTCCTGGAGAAGAGGCTGAAGGTCAGACGTCGGTGAGGCTGAAGACGTTTTGTTCCCAGGCTGTAGCTTCACTGATTCATGTTTTTTCACTGCAGATCTCAGAGAACCAGCACGAAGAGCTGCAGAATGTGCGGAAACACATCCACTCCTGCTTCACCAACATCTCCTGCTTCCTGATGCCTCACCCGGGGCTCAAAGTGGCCACCAACCCGCACTTTGATGGAAGAATTAAAGGTCAGTCAGTTCATTATGTGGTTTAAGGCTACGTTCAGGCTAAAGTGACCCAAATCCGATTTTTTTGCACGAATGTGATCTGTATCTGATCATGACAGTGTGAACAGCTCAATTCTGATTTTTTTTATATCCGATCCAGGCCACTTTCATATGTGGTCCTAAATCAGATACATATCAGATACGATTTTTTGCAATGCGACCTCAGGCTGAGCGGCTATGCGGCAGCGGCATATATCCGACTTTTGCGTCAGTGAAAGGTGTCAGCTACTGCTCTCTTCCTTCTCAGCGTTCTTCTTAATATTATTTGGTTGTAATTATGTTGGCTACGATCGGACATTAACATAAACAAAACCACACAAGCACACAGTGTGTGACTTCGTGTTCACACAGGAGAGTGGTAGCAGTTGGATTGTTTTGTAAACACCAAAAAATTGAGCATTAAGACCTGCAGTCTGAACGTAGCCTAAGTTAAAATGGAGGCGTCTGGACTGTGTGCAGTCATACATGCTGACGAGTCGTTTCCCTCCTTGTCCAGAGATTGATGGTGAGTTCATAAACAACCTGAAGATCCTGGTTCCTTGGCTCCTCAGTCCTCGGAACATCGACGTGAAGGAGATCAACGGCAGCAAAATCACCTGCAGAGGCCTGGTGGAGTATTTCAAGGTCCGGACGGGTCAGCACTGTTGTGTATCGTTACAGTCAGTCTCCTGCACTTGTGTTGATTTTTGTCGTATTTCAGGCGTACATTAAGATTTACCAAGGCGAGGAGCTGCCACATCCGAAGTCAATGCTGCAGGTACATTTTATATTTGTCTCTTAAACGTGAACATTCTAAGACTAACACAGACAGACCCTGGACTTCCTGTGCTTCCTCCAGGCCACAGCAGAGGCCAATAACTTAGCTGCAGTTGCAGCTGCGAAGGACCTGTACAACAAAAAGATGGAGGAGGTTGGTGAAAGCAGGATGTGGATCTATGACTGCGCTAACGTTTGTGCACTGACTGAGCTCCTCCTCCCCGCCCTCAGGTCTGTGGAGGCGACCGGCCCTTCCTGGCCCCCAGCGAGCTGCAGGCCCGGCACGGCGTCATCAGAGAGGAGGCCCTGCAGGTGTTCCGTGGCGTGAAGAAGATGGGCGGCGAGGAGTTCAGCCGGCGCTACCTGCAGCAGCTGGAGGGGGAGGTCGACGAGGTGTTCGTCCAATACATCAAGCACAATGACTCCAAGAACATTTTCCACGCCGCCCGCACGCCGGCCACACTCTTCGTGGTCATCTTCGTCATGTACGTGGCTGCGGGCATCACAGGCTTTGTGGGCGTGGACATCATTGCCAGCTTGTGTAACATGATCCTGGGCCTGGCCTTGATCACCCTCTGCACCTGGGCGTACATCCGTTACTCCGGGGAATACAGAGAGCTGGGCGCCGTCATCGACCAGGTGGCGGGGGCGCTGTGGGATCAGGTAAGTCCAGAAAAACACATCGAACAAAAACAACAAATATTCACATTTTCTGTTTTGCAAGTTTTTTCTGTTATTTGACTGAAAAAATGAACCAGCTCAGTCAGTCAGCTCACTACTAAGATGAGATGCATCCTTTTTACCACTAGGGGGCAGCAACCTCCTTAGAACCAGTGACAGGAAATCCACTCAAGTTGAGAATAAACAGCACTTTTAGTGAAAAATCTGTCTGTATGTGCTCACATTGTATATGTTTACTTCCTTTAATGCCTCTGCAGGGGAGCACCAATGAGGTAAGTCGGGCTTTCTCTATGAATTTGTGGTGATGTCACCAAGAAGACGGCTGGAAGATTTCTGATTCTCACAATGTTACTGTAGCATTAATGTTCTCACTGTCCATACTTTTGCACCTAACGGTCAAAGTTCAGGTCGTATTCTGCTCGAGAAGCTCCAGAAACCTCCAGATAATCTGACCTTTCCATTGCAGGCTCTCTACAAGCTGTATAATGTAGCAGCCAATCACAGGCACCTGTACCACCACGCCTTCCCTGGGCCTCAGGTGGACAGCGTGGCCGAGGAGCAGGACAAGAAGAGGGACTGACAGAGCCTAAGAGGGACTTCCTCGTGATGAAGAGGAGCTCGTCAGGCACTCTTTTATCCTGGTATCGTGCTGGTGCTGCTCACCAGTACATCGGCTACTTCACATCCCTTATAAACAGACCGTGTCATGTCCGCTCAGTGGCGCCCTGCCGCTAGGCGCCTCGCCCCCTCACATCCTCTCACACCTGTACAGACTCTGTGGACACTCTGCTGGAGGAGACCTCTGCACATCCAGCCTCCAGTCAGCACTGCATCCCAGACCTTTTACTTTACTATGTTGTCAGCCATGATTTTTAAAGTATACCCCCCCCCCCAATCATCATCATCATCATCATCATCTGTGCCGGTCGTTCTGTTCTTTGAAGTTTAGTGCCGTCTATAAGGAACAATATCTACTGTGTGACCTGCGATGTTAATGAAGAGCATCATCAGCATGATAATCGTCATCCTTAAGCTCTAAAAGCAGGTATTTAAAAAAAAAAGAAGAGTTTTGTGATAAAGTGGTGTCGTGCCATAAAACAAAAAACAAAAACACAAAAAAAAGGTTTTCTGCTGCAGCCTGGCTCCACAACACACACACACACACACCCCTCTGCGCTGGAGGTGGGTGTTCAAACAGCACGCTTACGGCTGACGTGATCTCCCACTTGGCAGTTTGTTGTTTTTTTTTTTGCAGTGATCCTCCGTGCGTGTTGTTGGGAGGAAACAGAGTGCGCCGTGTTTCCATTGTGCGGCGGCTGAAGCCATTGTTGTGCTTCTCACTGAATGTTCCAGCAGATCAGAGGAATGCAGCCGTGCGGCTGCGGCGGCCTGCCGAGGAGTCAGAGCGGGATGTTATGAGGCGTGCCGACGGGCCCGCTCTGGAGAAGGATCCTCATTCCACGTCTCTGTCATCATCCTCACACACTGCAGCTGAACCATCTGTGCACAGCTGCTGCTGCACGGCGGAAGAAGCCAGGCGCTGACTGGATTTATTTATTTGTGTTGCATTTATAAACAAAATGCTTGTATTGGTGGCGGCTCCTTTTCAGTGTTTTTTTGGCTTAGTAGACTGTTACTGTACGTTTTGTATGAATGTTTTTTTTTTTTTTGCCCCATGTCGCTGCAGAGCTGCAGCATGGGAACACACCAGTAACAGCACAGGAACCCTGTCATGCATATTTAGCGAGTTTACAGTGAGGTTTGACCTCAGGAGTTGGAAATTTGAAGGCCCGGCAGCAGAGCGGCTTCTCCAGTCTTCCACAGTGTATAATCAGCATCAGTGAGGCCTTCACACACACACACAGCCGTCCCCGGCAGAGAATCCCATTTCTACATGATGAATGTTTTGTGTCCGTTCACGAGTCAGAGAAGTGTTGATGGTTTTGTTGTCTGTTGGAGAAGGAGGGGAGAACATACTTTTCTCATTCCTCATTGAACAGACATGGTGGGAGCTGCAGAATCCTGAGAGGTGGAACCTCTGCTGAGCTCGGCTCCGCTTAGTTTCAGCACCGCAAACATTTCAGTTAAGAAATAATTAATAAAGTTGGACCAAATCAACATGGAGTCTGGAGTTATTCTTTGAGGGGTCACGCTCAGGTGAAAACACACACGAACACACATTTAGGCAACACTGCTCCCCTACTAACAAAATGTGCACCTGTTTGGACATTAACTTTAGTAGTATTTCACCTAAAAGTTGAGACTGTGCTGTGCTCACAAAGGTTTGTTTCTCCTCCACTTCTGAGGCTTAAACCGAAACAGGAAGCATGAGTGTATGTTGTTTCTTCACTGCAGACTTTATTGCTTATGTCCTGTATTTGCAATCCACAAAATTAGATAAGTACAGAGTGATGACACCATTCTGAGTGTGAATGTGATCCAGACCTTTTGTTGCATAATAAAGGACCGATCACGAAGAAGCCAGAGGTTCTCATCCCACATATTCTGCTGGGAGCTAATCAAGCTGCCTCTAAATCTATCACTAGTACAAGAGAACCTGATTGATTAGTGATCAACAGAATATGCTTCAAGAACCTTCACTTCCTTCAGAATCAGAGACAACACATGGCAGTCCGAGAATATAAGGCAATAAAAAATAATAATCCATGAATTGCACTTGTTTGGCAAACTCAACGCGTCTCCGGAAGTGTTTTTTTTTAAGTTCCAGTAGCTTATTTATGTTCAATTATACACACAAACACAAGAATATTCCTGACTTACAGTAATGCCAAGAGCTGAGAGACGCTCCAACCGCTGCACCAAAAAATGTGATGCTTCATCCGTCAACCGGTCTTTAAATAAAAGACGTGTTTCATATGAAAACTATTAAATATCTGCTCAGGTTTTGGTGGATTGTCTTATAAAGTACACATAAAAAAGAACGACGTGGCTTCGGTTTATGAGGGTAACAAAGCAAAAAGAAAAAAAGAAGTGTTTCAAATCGGAAGAAGCTGCCGGCCGCTTTCTCCCGCAGGAAAAACTGACAGAGTAGCTGGTGAATACATGATGTGAGCAGACGCCGTTAAATGGCTGCATGTCGTTTTATTGAAGGCACAATCACAGGATGTTGTTTCAACATGTATCCAGACGCTGTGCTCCTCAGTCTTTAAAAAACATCAACTCAAACAGTCCTCAGGTCAGCGGCTGTAAACGGCACTACAAACAAATGCAGCACATCGTTTCTTCATTTGAGTGTTTTCTTAGTTTTCAGGGGGGGGGGAGACGGGGGCCCCCTGCCGATGTGACTTCCTGGTTGATATTTTTGGATCAAGCGAAGGCACAGATGTGTTTGGTAAAGAGGCAATTAAGAGTCAATCATGATTTCAAAGGAAACTCTGACCGCTCCCAAACTGTGGAAACCTCAGAGAGGTGTGGCAGCGACACACACACACACACACACACACACACACACACACCACATACACCACACACACGCACGCATCACATCACATATTCCCCATGAAGTTTTTATTGGGCTGCTGAGCGTACCACTGCTGCCGCTGTTTGCGGGCCTCCACCTCGGACAGCAGCGCCTGCCGATACGCCTCGTAGGACTTGACGATGTGTTCCAGCTCCTTCATGAAGAGCAGCTTCAGCATCCCCTGATACGTGTCCAGGTCTGCCAGCTGGAACAGCTCCCACTTCAAGATGTGGTCGTACCTGAAGGGACAGGGAGGACGCAGAACTTTAGATCAAATTAGCACGCTAACTACTCTATTGTGGGCATAGACAACTCATTCATCAATACAAACATGGCTGATAAATCCGCTAGCTAATAACCAAGCTAGCTTGCCATGCTACGTCAATAACTAATATAAACATGATACAAATAAATGTGGCGTTGGCGGCGTCATAATGTTCAATGAACCTTACTGTACCAGACACACAACAGCCCACAACAACAGGAAATGATCGCAGCACCCTTAAAAGCCAGCGGTGTCATCATCAATACCAACTGTTATTAGATTAGATTGAGGTGCCACATGCACAGTGCTTACTTGAGTGGTGCGCGGGCGTACACCTGCAGCCAGTCTGGGATCTCGGCTGTGTGGTATGGGTTGGCTGGCACCAGCACTGGCTGGTTCCTCTCTGCAGGCCGAGGCTGATAGGTGACAGGAGGAGGTAGAGGAGGGGGCTGATCGTAGCGAGGCACGCTGCACCAGAGAGACACCGGTTAACTCTTCCTCTTAAACTTAAAGGATGTCGAGGATCAAACAATGCAGTGATTTTCCCTTCCTACTGACATACCTTGGAGCACATGGATGGCGGTACTGTGCCCTCTTGTTGATGTGATCCACATAGTAGACCCCGAACTCAGCGGACTCCACCTTCTCCCAGCCTGGAGGGAGCCCTTCCCTCTCCAGAGGGTGGCTCCAGTGTGTCGTGTTAGTGTTGTGGTCGATGTAGTACTTCCTGCCACGGATAGTCCAGTCGACGGTCCAACCGACCGGAAGGGGGAGGTCCTCCCCTGTCAGGCTGGAGAGGTTCCCCAGAGACTTGGCCTGTATTCGACCTATGCCTGAAGAAAACAAACATGTCTTTTTAGAAACTTAGAGAGGGAAAGATGTCCGACCAAACATCCAGGAGCAGCTGCCAGTTAACAGCGCCTTTGGGGGAAAAAAAATGTTTAGAGAAACTTCTGAAAAAGCAGCATGTGTGGGAAAATGTCATTTAAAGTGGAGGAATGTGAAGCGTTTAAAAGGTCACTGTGATGTGGCAACTGAACATACAGCAGGATAAGGAAGGAATGCAGTGAATCACCACTCAGAGCATGACTCCAAGCAATGCTGTGATTCTGTGTAAAGTTGTTTAATCCCTTCGTCTCTGAGACGGAGCATCTTATTCTGATGAATGGTAGGAAATGGGAGTGTTGTTGTTTTTGGAGCAGAAGCAGAGATCTCTGCATGGCCAAGCACACACACAGGCGCTTTCACTGCGAGAGAACAAACAGCCGAACTCCCAAACACTCCGAGAGAAGACGGCAGAGCGGCTTCATTCAGCAGCTTCTGTACTTCTTTTATTGGCGACTAGCGTCAGCGAGGAATGTCGAGCCAGCAGCTGTGTGGATGAGCCGGGCTGAGTGAGAAATATCATGACTCAAAAAACAACAATGAACGAGCCTGCAGGGACAGAGGACGGCCTGAAGACACAACAGAACGCGCAGGGAACAGAGTATCTCAGTAAAATGGCGGCTACAATCTGTTAAATTCTGCGCGAGAGTGACAGCACCAGAGCTGGAGCTCTTTGCCAGCTGCTGAGTGAAGGGATGGAATGTGCGAGCCCTCCACAGAAATGCACTCATCCTCCTCCTCCTCCTCCTCATCATCATCATCTTTGCCCTTTTCTCCAGGAAAATCCTCACTACAGACTGAAACCTCCATGCATCACAGGAATTTCAACACACCTTCACATCTGACCTGGACGCCTCTTCATCAACACCTTTCTGGTACACAGTAACTGTACCGAAAACAAACAACAGTCACAAAACCATCAACGACACTTAACACATTGTATTTGAATGATTACAAGAGATTATGAGAGGCAACGCCAGTGAGCTTGAAACTGTGTGCCATGAATCGTCTTTGACGATTGAAGAAAAACAACTATTTCCATTTCTACAACTATTAACAGCCACTCGGGGGTGGCAACAAAAGCAAGTCAATCCCCATAAACCTCTGTGTTAAAATGCCTCAGCTTCCAGCCAAAATGAACAAATTTCTGTGTTTATGACAAGTGAGCGAGACATATTTAAGGTTAAGGCTGCTCTGGGTGGGGTCAAAGGTCAATCAGCTCCACATATTTGCCTGTTATCCTGATGATGCTGAAAATATGGGTCTGTTTTTGTACGTGTACATAAAAAATGTGATAATTCTGTGTCCTTGGTAGAAATCTCAGCCTGGGTGGACACATGCTGGTATTATAAGTAGTTGCTGATAATAAAAAGGAGCAATCCGCCCACATTAGACTGGCGACTCCTGTAAAAACAACCTCATCAGCCCTGCCTGTCGGACGTACCTACACAGAGTGTGGTGCACATACGTTCACTGATGATTCATGGAAACGGTCTGAGGCTGAGACATTTGACTGGAGGCGGTCTGCCAGCAGACACGCAGCAGAAAGAGAGGTGAAAAACGCACCAACCTTAATGCTTGGTGAACTTCACTCCAAAACAAGACTCCATGATCTGTGATAGGCGGGTCTGACTGTATACATGTTGTTGACAGTCGGCCACATAATACAGGGTTCTCTGTTGTTTGGGGAGTGCTGGAAAAATTCCTGCGACCCCCCCCCCCCATACATTTAAAATTACATGCTTACATCACACTTGTGTTTATAGTGCAGGATAGTGAGAATAAAACTTTTTATTTTTCAGAACTAAAGTGATTTCTTGTTTTTTTTTAAGCTTGAAAACCCGAAGCTTGCATTCCTCTCAGAGCGGCCTATGTGTGGTCCAAAACCCATTCATAAT
This sequence comes from Parambassis ranga, assembly GCF_900634625.1. Lineage (NCBI taxonomy): Eukaryota > Metazoa > Chordata > Actinopteri > Ambassidae > Parambassis > Parambassis ranga. The sequence goes on from NC_041042.1 coordinate 16,257,461, forward strand.
ACTCTGGACCACAATCATACATTAGTTTTCTCTGGACCCCAGAGTTGGCAGTGTCTTCTCCATAATTCCAAACCCTCAGGATTATACTGAAAGAGTTGTAGACTTGCCCCACTTTAAAACTGCTAAACCTGCTGATGAAAGCCATAAAAGATCGATTTAAGTCGCTCAGGAGAAACTGCTGGCCGAACACATTTCAAAACCAGCTGAAGCCAGCAGCTCCTGTCACATATTTTTACCTTTCTTGCACCTAAACTATTGTTAAGAAGTGAAACACAAACTGTGTTTACCTGAAGGGGGTCTGCTTGGAGCTGGCGGGGTGTGTTGTCGCGGAAGTCTTTGGAAGTTGTGTTCATAGTATCTATAGTCCTCAGGAAAGCGGTCTGGGACTCTCCTGGGCTGCCTTTGCTGCTGCTGCTGCTGCTGGTGTTGCTGGTTGTCATAGTAAGATTCAGAGGGGTAATAATACCGGGCAGCATCCCCGTTCTCAGACATGGGGCTCACGTCTGTGAGGAAGGACTGCGACGAGCCTCCGTACTCGTGGGAAAGGTCTCCCAGGCTGCGTGGCAGGTACGGAGGCGCTGACATGCGGTGGCTCTCCCGGCGGGCCACCTCATGGGGAGGCCTCTGCACGGGGGGACGGAGGATGCTCTTGTTACGGGACACCACGGGCTCCCGGTTTGGAGCCACAGGGTAGGAGGAGGGCCCCATCTCTGGCAGAGGGACCTCCGGGCGTCTGGGAATAGTAGGTCCATGACGGATGAACGAGGGCATAAGATCTACAGCCAGGTGAACACACAGAACACAAAAGTCATGAAAACAAGTCCAGCAGCAGTTTGAAGTCACAACTTCAGGCAGATTTAAAGATTTAACTACCTACAAAGATACACTCCAGTAAATGATGCCAATTATCAAAACATTACGTCACATGGGCTATTTATTTACATTAGTACTTCGACTTTTAAATTACTGCAGGTAGTTTTCTGAAAAATACTTCATCTAATATACAGAACAATGGTATCATATAATTAGAGGTCACTTAATGGACACACACACCATCCATAAACATTGACAACAAACACTGACAGACGTTTGTCGGCTAACTTAACTTTTTAGATAACTAAACCACTAAAAACACCTGTAAGTTTCTGTATTATAAAGTCCAACATATATTAATATAATAAGCTTTCAGCGGCAGCTCATACTTTTAATTTAAAGTCATCAGTTTCATGTGCAACCGCGTTCTGTCAACTTTCACGTATGTAGCATTTAGCTAGCGCTGGACCACAGAGTTAGCATCCCGTTTGGTCACACTGTACGGTTAAAAAACATTGTTCACGCGTAAAAAAGCCACAATAATGTGGCAACGTATTCCCACACAGTCACTTTAGCTTGTTGGGTAATGTTAACAAGCTACGCTTCGAAAATGATTCACTTTTAAGCTAGCGCGCTAGCAGATGCTAAGCCGAGCTAGCTGGCTACTTGTTGCGCTTACTTCTCAGGAGCGGCGACGTTTCCTTCTTCACATATTTCCCGTGTACCTCGGCTGGTTTCGACGCTTCGTTTTTACTTTTCTTTCGTGAGAGCATAACTCAAAGCTCGGACACATCAACAACGCGGTGCTGTAAAGTCATGGCACGGTCCTTCCCGGTCGGTTAGCAAAGCACAGACAGCAAACATTGTTTTCTAAGTTGTTTTTTTCTGTATTAGCTAGCAGCAGTTAGCCAGCTAACTGGGAGCCACTGGGAGCGCCTGTGCTGCTGCTGCGCTGCTGCTGCTGTAGCGGTCCATTCCCACCGCTGGTCCTCTCTCACTGGGAATGGTTACTGCACGGTCCTCCCATCCGTTCCCTCGCCCTCTGCAGGAGGACACATGAGCACTGCTGACAGCTGACAGAAACAAAACACTGTTTGCAGAAACAAGTAACAGAGTTGAATAAAATGTGTTAAAAATGTGCTCAAAAGTGCATAAACATTGTTTTATACATGAGCCTGGGCAGCACCTCAATGGTGTAAATGGTTGTTATTCATATATCATGTGATTGATTGAACACAGCTTAGTAGAAAATACATTAAAAAAAACAATAAGGTGGAGTAAGATGTGCAATGTTTACTTCTGAATGCAGCCGATACAAGCAAACATAACATTATAGAGATATGATTGCATTACCTGCAACACAGATATTACCCTGTTTTTAATGCTCTGCAGCATTTACAAAGAGCTCCATCATTCCAACCCACAACATTCATCACGTACGTCAAAGTATCGAAACTGGAGACAGACTTTTAAAAGTCATCACGTAGTGTTTGATAAAAGCAAACACCTTTTAAAGGTCAACACACAGACTCACTTCTGCCTTCACATGATTTCACCACCGACAGATGGATGTAAGCGCCAAAGGAGGAAACCAAAGATCAAAAGTACAATGCTGTTCATCTCTTTGGTCAGAACATTTATAAATTACTGTTAAAATCTGACATTACAATACAAACACTGCATAATCCATATAACACAGTACAGTCAGTGTGACCGTAATATTGTGCATTAAGCATTAAGCTGCATGATGAAGCATCAGTGCAGTGAACACGTCTTTTCTTAGTGTTTCCACGTTATGAGCATGTGTAGTGATACTGCAGTGATGCCGGGTTCAGATCACACACGATCCTGTTGAGACTGGAGATCTTCTCCTCTAACAGGTAGTTCTTCTTCTCTGCGATCTTCTGCCGTTGCTCCGTTACCTCCAGAGCCTTCAGCAGCTGGGAGTTCTCCGTGTACAGGTCTTTGATCAGCACATCTGCTTTGCCATTTTTGTGCAGCTAGAAAACACAGAGTGGAAAATAAAGTTTCCTGAATCTAAGCAGTGCTAAGCCCTAATGTACGGATCTACTTTAATACATTTGTCCCCCAAAAAAACAGAGGAGCCCGGGATTAATCAGCAACTATATGCTGGTTTTTAAATATACAATCCTGTTTAATATGTAGTGAGGCAGAGTAGAAAGTCAGATATATAAGAATCAACTTGACAAGTCAAATTATATCTTTTTATAATCAGTGGTGGAATGTAACTAAGTATTTGTACTTTGTTACTGTAGTTAAGTACATTTTTATGTATTTATACTTAAGTAAAAAAAATTATACTTTTACTCCATTACATTTTGCAGCTAATATCTGTACTTTCTACTCCACTACAAATTTAAAAATGTCTGTAGTTACATTTATGAATACAGTTGTGTTCATACAGCTGTGCTGGACTGATGTGAGGTCAGACTCTGCATGGAGGTGGTGTCACGCTGCCAGCTGTGTTTCTATAATGAGCCTCAGTCATGATGCTGGTGCTCTGGCTCAGTTAGCTAACTAGTTAGCTGCTGTCTGCTAACACAGGTCCATCCATTAATGTCGGAAATCAAATATATGTATTCAGTACATGAGTACTTTTACTTTTAATACTTTAAGTACATTTTAAAGTACTTAAGACTTTTACTTAAGTAGGATTGTTGATGTAGCACTTCTACTTTTACCTGAGTATATATTTTGCTGGGTATTTGTACTTTTACTTAAGTACCAAGCTTCAGTACTTCCTCCACCACTGCTAATAAGTGACTTTAAGTTCATACTTAATGGAGTCAACTTCAATCTCTGACCTGGTCTTTCAGCTGAGCCACCTTCTGTTTGAGGAGCAGCTTGACGTTACGCAGCGACAGCTCGATTTCCATCATGCGCTCCTCCATGTTCTTCATCTTCCGCTCTCTGTCATCCTGCAGAGAGGACAGTCAGACATAGTAAAACTGTGGCAGCGCCAATAACTATACTATATATATATATAAAACTATACTACTAAACAATGAATAATGTGAACGGACTCGCCTTTGAGAGCAGAGACACAAACGACATACAGACCACGTGTCTTGTAAGCTAGCAGCTTTATTTTTAATCTTGATTTCTAAAAAAACAGGAGAGGGCAATGCACTAAAAAAAATAAATAAAATAATATAAATAAATATAAAATGATGACATACCTCTACAAAAATAATAATTTAACGCATAAATAAAATAAACCCTAACATGACAAAATAAATAAATAAAATATATTTGGATCTATAGATAGTGGAGGGAAAAAAAACTAAACACACACAAGACAATTAAAAACATAATGACACACTAACTGGGACAAACAATGATTTTCTTACAATAGTTGTTACATCAGTTGTGTGACGTGATCTTTTGCTTAAGAAAAACAGAAGTGTGTGATTCACTTTGGTTGTGCAGCAGCAACGAAAACATTCAGTAACAGTGTGTAGTGTCAAACGGTGAAAACCTTCATTCAGACATGAACCTCGACTGCTGATTGTTAGAAAAAAAACAGACAGAGGGCTGCTAGGCACTGACCTCGCCTCTTCCATGATCATAAGGCAAAGCAAGATCGACCCTCTGAGGGTGATACTGTACACATAACCCTGTCACAAACCAGTATAAAAAGGTACATTCCCTGCGTTAAAAAGATACCCTGTACTCAGATAAACACGTCTGTACAGCAGATATTCGTCTCATTACTGTATTCAAAATCCCATTGGGAAAATCCTGTGCTGTGTGTCCTCCTGCTACCCAACAGCAGCAAGCTACAACCACACCTTCACGCCTTTTTTCAACCTGGCGCCAACATTTGTTTACACAAGTCTCCTATAAGGAAATGCAGATTTTTCCAAAGATAAAGCAGAGGAAGAGCAGAGAGCATGAGGAAAGACGCCGCGGCATTTACAGTCCGCCGATCCGCCGGTAGCTGTCTGCGTGAGCCGTCCGCTGCTCCGGCATCGGCCCCTGCAGACAAAAAAAAGGCAGGCACACTTCACCAGAGCTCCACCCTGTCGTCTCCACTACACACACACACACAGCTACAGAGGCCGGTCACACAACAGCTGATTCTACTCTGTCAAATGAATAGTTTAATAAACAGGAGCAGACATGTAGCAATCATGAAATTGTGACATTATTTTTTATGTTTTTTTGTTTGTGCATCCTCACCTAGGATAGGATAAGATGTGAGCAGAGGAGGAGAGAAAAGGAGTAACAGGTGTGTGGTCTATTCTGCATGGATGCTAAATGGGCTTCTGCAAAGGATACACCTGTACATCCTCACACATCGCCCCTCTACAGGCTTCTGTGTTATAGCACAATGATTGACAGTTGAAAAATAAATCAATAAATTAAAACGTGTATTTCATGTCAAATATTCTTTAATAACTGATTTCCTAGATATTGGTTAAGACCAATTATTTCAGTGTTTTGAGTCAACAGGTGACAAGAGCCAATCAACTCAACTGCTGTCACAATTTCATGATTATATTACAGACTGTCACGATCATCTTACACACTGTTATTGTGAATAAACACCACAGATACTACTATCAAAATGGAGCTAGAGTGAGTGACACCACTCAGAGATGAACCATCCATCTCTGTTTGTGGAACATGAGTCAGACCAACAGGTGACAAATGGAAATACAGCACGCGGGAACCACACCCAGAGGATCACACCACTGCAGCTACCTTCAGTCCCGAGGTGGAACATTAAATAAAAAGAGCAGAGACACACCACAAACTAAACACCAAACCCAAAATGTAAACACAACACATGTGACACGAAGAGATGAAGACACACAGATGGATCTGTGAGCAAGCAGCAAAACAAGGAGCACAGCAAACCAGAAGGAACGGAAATCAAAATAAAAATAAGGAGACCAAGTGCATGCCGCTCAGTTCAGGAGGCTGGAGATCTATACTTTTTAAAGAAGGTTTTTTTTTTTAAAGAAAATCTACTGCTGCTCTCTGAAACCAAATAATAAAAAACAAAACTGTACAACACCAGAATTGAGCGATTTATGAGTGAATGACACACAACGGGTGCTCCCATTATATCCCAATATAAACAGAGACCAGCAGTGCACAGTTCCCTCCATGATGACCGTGATAAGATGCATGATGATGTATGATCACTGTGTGATGATAGTGTTCTTATTATCTCTAGGTGCATGCAGACCTTCCTGTAGCTTTTATAATTTAAGGTGCAGTTGCATACTTGGCTGCTTCTGCTGGTTAAAGGATGGTTAAAGCCGTACCTGCATGTTGTCTGGATCTTCAGCACCACGATGCGGTCCCCTGGGAATCCTGTGAGGGGACGGAGGCAGAAGTGCACCAAAGTGACCCTGAAATGTCTGAAAGGTTTGACAGATTCAAGTCAAATGTGAGCACAAAGTTTGCAGCGATGTTACTGTAAAAGAACGAGGTTGGTGACATCACGCTGTACCTCTATCAGCTGTGTGGACAGTCGAGCCATTTGGGCCTTGAGTGCCTCATTCTCTTGCTGAAGGCTCTCCATCCCTGTGTGTCTTTGTCCGGCCTCACAGCTCTGAAACCACAGATAATATGTAATACAATGCATAATAATCATAAGAGGGGGACTCCCTGGTTAGAGAAATGTGGTTCATACCTTGGTCAGCTCTCTTTGTGCTTCAAGCTCCTGTTTCAAAGAGGCGTTCTCCTGCTCCAAGGTTTTCACCAGGGAGGACTGACTCTGATGTGCGTGTTGCTTCAGGGCCAGGATGTTAGCATCGAGCTGAAGAACCTGCAGAATGGAAACGGCTCACAGATTAAAAACGAGGAGAGAAAACGTAACAGCTGAGACCAGCTGGCTGCTCCGGCTCACCTTCTCTCTGGACAGGACGAGGTCGCCGTTGATGCTGTGCACTTCTGCCTGGAGCCTCTCGTTCTCCTGCCTCAGCAGCTGCTGCTCCTGCTCCCTCAGCCGAGACATCTCGTCTCTGTACAGCTTCTTGCTGTGATTCTGCAGACCACTGGAGTGCAAAGCCATCTCCAAGACATGGTTCTGAGAGTAACAATGGAAAAGATGTTGATGTTTTTTCCTCGGTGTGTTTATGTACTCTGCTGAGCCAATGACAACATCTTACTTTATCGTTGGCGTTCTGCAGTTGTTTGTGCAGCTTGGTAACTTCGTGCTTGAAGGAATCCCTCTCCTGCTGCAGAGCATGAAAGTCTGACTTCAGGCGAACGCTTTGACAGTTGACAGCCTGAAGAGTTTCATCAGCCGCCTTGACCTGGGTGGGAAAATAATATAAAACATTAGAGCTTCCTTTGTTTCAAATCCATGTTAAAAAAATTGCTTGTTTCTGCAGCAGACACTCACCCTGTCTTGGGCTTTGGCGAGCTGCTTACGGAGGCCTACAGTCCCTTTGTCTGCACTCTTACACTCCTCGATGAAGTGGCTGAGCTGGCTCTCCATAGCGTCCACCCTGACTGCCTAAAAACATAAAGACAAATTATGTCAAATGTTAGATTACATCATTCTCTCAGCAGTTGCCTCAAAGGAAAACTAGAAAAAGATATGTTGTGAACAGGCTGCAAACCTGGTGTGAGATACATTAAAGCACCGGTAATCTTGATGCTCACCTTCTCCCTGAGGACAGAGAGCTGCTGTGACAGCTGGATATTCTCTTCCTCCAGCTGTGCAGTGTACTCCAGAGCTTTGGTCAACTCTGCCTCCAGAGCAGACACACAAGCTTCCAGCTAACACAAAACAGCCACCAATTAACTACCCACTACGACACCATGACGACGAGTAGACTGTCATAAAACGCCATCTTACCTTGTTCTTCTCTTCAGCGGGGAAAACCTCCTTCCTCTCGTTTTCCTCCATCAGATCAGCCAGCTGCTGCCGTAGAGTCTCCATGTCAGCAAAGTTTTGGGCATTTTTCTCAGACAGCTTCCCGTTCTCAGCTTCTAGCTGCTGGCTCTGCAAAAGGGAGAAAAATGTAAATCCCAGCAGCAGTCTCTGAACGGTAAACAGAGAAAACCTTTTGCTCCATTTCCTCACCTGTTTCTTGAAATTCACAGCTGCCTTTTGAGCAGCAAACATCTCCTGTTTCAGTTGCTCCAATGTTTGTCTATAAAACAATGTTAGAAGATAATGTAGAAAAAAATTCCATGGTGGTGATGAGATGCAAAGAAAGGCAAATCTTACTTCAACTCTTCCGGTGTCTCTTTGTCCTCCTCCTTCAGTGCAGCGATCTTCTGCCTCAGGACGATATTTTCTTCGGCCAGACGGCTGGCTTCAGATCTACAGAGGCATAAAAATGCATTACGAAAAATGGAATTAACAAAACAAAGCGAATCCATCTTGCTACATCTTAACACACACACAGAATCTGCAATGTCACACTGCTGGGCTAAAGGGATCGAAGCAGCTACACCACAACAACACCGCACAAAGGATTGTTATGAGGAGGTTCTTGTAACACCAAAGCACAGAGGAACGGTTTAAAGAGGGCCACTGGAGACACGGAGGGTCGGGATCCTAGCATTCTCCACGTTACCTATGAGCTTGCGTTGTTTCGTTTAGTATCTGCGACTTGTCTTGCAGCTCTGTGATGGCTCTGCGCAGTTTGCTGTTCTGCTTCTCAAACTCCCTGCAGCAGTCCTCCAGCTCAGTCACTGCCTGCACCTTCTCATCCAGCTGGCCGTCCACATCCAGATCAGCAGGACCCTCTGACATTTCAGCATCCAAGTGCAACAGTGACAGAACCTCGTCCTCCTTCTCCAGCTCACTGAACAGCTCGGACAGCTTAGCGTTTTCCTCTCTCAACCTGCTGATCTCATCCACGAGTGACATCTGCTGATCGTGGAAATCGTGGATAATATTCATCCTGCCTTCCAGGTACCACACCCTCTTTTCAAGTTCACTGTTCTGGTCCTTCAGTTTGGTGTTTTCACACACACAGTCCTCATATTTAATCTGCATATCTGTTATCTTTATGGCTTGTATCTCCAGCTCTTTGATGTGCTCCATTAACAGCAGCATTTTGACTTTCAGGCTGTAGTTCTCCTCTAAAACCTGCTGACCTGTTTTGAGCTTCTCGCTGTTATGAGCCAGCAGATTCTCTAGTATTTCTGTCTTCTGCTGAAGCAAAGAAATCTTCTCGTGTAGGAGAAGGTTCTCCTCAGCGGCGGTGTTATACAAAGCCTGTAGGTTTTCCCGGTCACACTCTTCATCTAAAGTATTCACACAATCATGTGCACAGTCCTGCTTTTCATTTTTTATTTCTGCGGTTAAATGTTCCCGGTTTGAGTCTAAGCTAAGTTCCTGTATAGACTTGTGAGGGATTTTTGGTAAACAGCTAACCTCAGCATCCTCCAGGGACAGTTCATCACGGTCACCTGTTTCCTCCAGCACTGAGGGCACAACCACAGTCTCATGAGCCTGCTCTTCTTCATGGGAAACACTACCACAGTCCACAGCTGGTGCGTCGTGAGCTTTGGGCTCCTCACAGCTCAGTTCAGGAACTAATTTGTTCTCACCATCAGTAAATGCCTCGAGTGATGGGACGGGTTCACGCTGCATCTCTGCCTCATGTTTGTCTTCTGAATGATGGTCAGGTGAATAGGGGTTGTGATTATCAGAGGGTTCACAGCCCTTGTGACAAAGCTCAGCTTGCTCAGGGCTTGAACCTTCAAGCTCGCACACACCAGCCTGATCATCACCTATTGACTCATTTTCTCCATGAGGATCATTAGAAGTAGGGGCATCTTCATGATCTTGAATTTCTATATTTATAGCCGTTTCAACTAAAGCATACGGGTTCTCTGCAGCACCATCTTCCTCAGTCAGAATGTGAGGTGTATCTTCCCCTGCCACCTCCTCCATTACCATCATTTTATCCATTTCATTCGCTTCTTTTTCTTCAGAGGCCGAACACTGGTCGAGTTCCATCTCCAGCTCTTTTATTCTGACTTTAAGTACGTCCCTCTCTTCTTCCACACTCTTTAGATTGTCTTTTAACGTCTTTTCAAGCATGGACAGATTTTCCTGCTGCTCCTTCCTGTTGAGCTCAAAGTCCGCTGCCGTCTGTTTCAGAAGCATTTCCAACTTTTCAATTTTAATCTTTAAATCATCGCGCTCGGTCAGCAGCTCAATTCTCTCTGCAATCTGCTGCTCAGACATGGAAAGCATCTCTTTGTATTTTGCCTCAAGTTCGGCACTGTTCCTCAGAAGTTCAGCCCTCTCCTGTTTAAAATCCTCAAGTGTTTTACTCAGCAGCAGCTTAGTCTGAAGAGCTTTGTCCTCACTCTGAACAAGAAGCTCATGTCTGGTATTCATGCTTTCCTGAAGCCTATTGTGGAGGTCATTCAGCTGCTTACTCAGCTCTATTTCTTTAGTCTGGGCCTTACTAATTAAGTCATCAAGCTCATTTTGCAGCTGCACGTTCACCGTCATCAGTGCTTCCATTTCTTTGTTGTGTAAACTTTCTAACTCCTGTCGTTCTTTTGTCCACTCCTGACTCAGTCTCTCTCGTTCCTGCTCCACGGCCGCCTCCATCATCCCTCTTTGTTCCTCAGTGCTCTCAAGAGCCTTCTGTATCTGTTCTTCCCAGTGGTGTTTCTGCTTGATGTGGCTGTCAGACAGATCCTTCAGCTCACTTTGGTAGTGCTGTTCAAGTTTAAATATGTCAGCCTGAAAGCGCTCAGCGACAGACTCCTGATCACCTGAGAAACGGGCTTCCACTTCTTTGATTCTCTGGGTGAAGCTGATCTCGATTTCTTTCCTGTACATGGTTATTCAAGTATTGTTACAGCAAGAAATGTCATTAACAACAAACCATTGTAAGCCTTTAAATGTTATGTCCTGTAATTATGCACACTTAAGGATGACACTTCTGTTTTTGAACACAGGAACCAATGTGTGGCCCACGCTCTTAGGGCCTTTTTTAAATATAAAAAGACACCAGCTGCAGCTCATGCCAACATTAAACTCCTGGGGCTAAAAGAATACCTCATATTATAATAAAACTCTCAAAGACCACATGTCTCACCTCTCCTGAGCGATGTCCTCTCGCAGCTTGTCCAACATGGCACTGAGTGCATCCCTCTCCTCGCCGTGCTTCACGCTCAGCTCCTGCATGGCCGCTCGGTGGCTCTCCTCTAAACGTGCCCTCTCCTCTGTCATTAATTTTCCTACTTTCCTCTCCGCCTCCTCTTTCTCACTCTCCAGCTTCTCCCTCTCCTCATTCAGCCTGTCCTGGATCATCCCCTCATAATCCTCCTCCAGCTGCAGTCTCTCCATCTCCCACTCCTCCTTTAGCTTTTTCTCCCTTTTCTCAAACTCCTCCTGTAACTGCAACCTTTCTTCAAGTATTCTATCATGCAGAGACTTCTCGTGACGCTCCTGAAGCTGAGCTCGCTCCATCTCCCACTGCTCCCTCAGCCTGCTCTCCTTCCCTTCTTGCTCCTTGACAAGTCTCATCATCTCTTCCTCCAGCAGCACCTGCAGAGTGTCGTTATTCTGTTCATCAAGCTGAGCCTTCTCCTTCTGCCACTGCTCCGTCAGTGTCTTTACAATTTCATCACGCTCCTCCTCAAATCTTAACTTTTCCTCTTCTAGTTTAGCCTTTAGTTTGTCCTCATGGCTTTCTTGCAACAGTTTCTTCTCACTTTCCCACTCAGCTAACAATCTCTTCTCCACCTCAGCCTTCTCCTCCTGCAGTTTCTCCCTCTCCTCTGCCAATTTAGCTTCAAACAGCTCTTCATGCTCCTCCTGAAGTTTACTAATCTCACTGGCATGTTGATTCCTCTGCTCCTCCATCTCAGCGAGATGGTTTTCATCCGTCTCTGCCTGCTGGGCTTCGAGGGTCTTCAGTTGTTCCTCAAGGTCTGCAGTGAAGGTGTGGGCCTCTAACAGTTGTTGTCTCAGGCTGCCCACTTCCTCCTCTTGCAGGGTCTCCAGCTCGTCCCTCTCCTCAGCCTGCTTCTGCTCCAGACACGTCCGCTCCAGCTCCGCTTGCTCTAGCTGGCTCTGGAGCTCCTGTGCGTAGCTCTGAACTCTGACTATCTCCACCTTTAAAGCCTGAAGCTCCTGTTGGTACTTGTGGGCCATGCCAGCTTTCTGGTCCTCATGGGACGCCCTCTGCTTCTCTACCATCTTGTCAAATTCATTGATCTGTAGAGAAACACCAAATTTTAAAAACTTCTTAACCAAACCTTTTCGGCCTCATGCCCACAGAACTGAGAACAGCAGACTTACCTTGCTTTCTAGCTGGTTTCGCAGATCTTCCATTTCTTGAAGGTGCTGCTCCTTCAGCTGCTCCAGCATCATCTCTGCTTCCAGGCTCATGCTGAAGGGCTGAACTTCCTCTGAACCGATACCTGCAAAAAGTGAGAAGCTGGTCAACATTTGACACATGGGTTTCCTTTTTAAAGATGTACACTGTGTATGTTTTTCATGTCCTCATTACACCTACCTGGGTCAGACTCCATGCCGGGGCTTTTACTCTCCAGCTCCTCAGATAGAGGTTTGTGGCAAGACTGATTGGCACGACCAAGAGTGTGGAACTCCTGTAACTCAGACTGCAGCTCGTCAATACGATCCTGAAGTTCCTACCAAACAAAAACATTAAGAATTAAACCTGTGCAAATATTAAAAACAATAACACGTGAATTTTTAGCTGCCGGTACCCTGCACTGTGCTTCATAGCCGCTGCGTAGCTGTTTAATACGTTCCTCTTGGAGTAGGAAGTCTGCACTGCTGGGGTCCAGGTCCCCGAACTAAAGGAAATAAGATTAAACACATGTTAGTAGTTTTTTTTTTTTTTCAGACACAACACACAATCAGGGCTGCAGAAAATGCTTAGAAATTCACAATGTCTAAGCACCTTGTCCTTCATAATGTTGTCCAAACTCGTCTGCAGCTTCGTCATTTGGTTTTGAGCCTCCACTAGTTTTTCATTGCTGTCCAGTAACTCCACTTCAAGACGCCTGTTCTCCTAAAATGTACACAATTCAACAACATTTTTAACAATTTAATTCTTTTAGGATTTACAGCTCTATAATAATATACAGAGAGAATAAAACATTCTTGCCTTCACTGAAATGGAGAGGTGGTCCCTGAGAAAGGATTCGTCCTCCCTGATCTTCTCGATCTCCGCCTCCAGTTCCTCGCGCTGCAGGCCCGCCTGCTGCTGGATCTGGTCCACCTCCTTCATCAGCTCAGAGCGAAGTGTTGCCAGCTTCTCTTTGTGATCCTGCTCAAGCTTCCTGTAGACATACACACACACAGAAAGGTCACATGTAAATGTTTTATTTAACTACATCTAGCTGACCACTTGGGGACAGCAACATATAATCCCTGACTGTCTAAATCCATATCAGTGATGACACAGACAGGAGTAGACAGGTTGAGGCAGCACAAAACAAACATTTTAAGGATACTGTGATGAATTACCTGATATTGAGGTTATTCATGTGCTCAATGGCAGCGTGATGTTCATCCACCTCAGCAGCAAGCTGAGTTTTTAGTTTCTCTGCTTTCTCCAGGTCTGATCTGATTTTCTCTTTCTCCCTGATTTCCTGGTCTACACGCTCGCTGAAAAGAGTAAAACAGTAAAAATTTGAAAAATAATTTGAAAAAGACAAAAGAATCAAAGCATTTCAACCAGACAAAATGATGAACAATGGGAATACTCTGTGTTGTAGTAATGACTCCTACTCACAGGAGATATCTGATCTCAGCTTTGAAGCTCACCAGTGCTGCTTGGTGAATCCCATTCTTACCAACAAGCAGCTCATTTTCAAGTGCCATGGTGAGATTACTGAGACTCAGTTTTCCATCAAGGTTGAAATTTAAAGCCTGAAAATAAAAAAAGCCACAGAGAATTCAGAAAGCACGTATTGATTGTTGTTCAGCGGATGTGAGCCACGGTCAAAAGTTCTTCAGTACCTCCAAGATCTCAGGGCTGTTCTCTATCCCCTCTTCGATCCAGGCATCCAAAACATATTCAGCTGGAGTATAACCGCTGCCATCATCAAGGCTGGAGAAGAGACCGATGGTGCCGGTCAAAGCGGACGGAGTGGCGATCCTGCGTCCTCCCTCGTCAAAGGGCTGTCAGGAGAAGAAACTTGCATCTATATATTTTGTAGCACTCCAACCCTTTTTTAATTACTTAGTGGTATGCGTGTGCGTATTTTAAATTAATGAAAAAGCATTAAGGGAGTTATCCTTAGATCTTGTAATCTGGTGGAGCAAACAAATGACGCACCTGAGTGGAGTGAAGTCGTTTAAGCTGTCTGTAGGGAGTGGAGGCGGATGGTGTCGGGGGTTTGTTGTGGCTTACAACCCTGGAAACAAACTCCTGAACATTCACCACTTCATTAGCCGTGAGACTCAGGAGGACATCCGCATTCATCTGAAAAACAGTCATTTATTTTTGCCATCAGACTGCCTCGCTCATATTTTCAGAGTAAAATATTTCAGTGTTAACTGCTGCAAACCTCCAGGCCTAAATGATCACAGAGAGCGAGCAGTTCAGTCTGACTGGCACATCCTTCCCATGCTATCGCCATTTCCTCACAGGCTTCCCGCAGTCTCTCCTCAAAACGAGCAGACAGAGGAGTGAGGGATCCCCGGGGTGTGCTCGGCTCATCGGGGTTCCACAGATGCATCTGACCTGAAAAGAGGAGGAGCATTTACAGACAAACCATCTTAAGTGTGAAGTGCATTTAAACATAATGAGAGTCTGACGTACCTTCTGCTTCATACTCCTCTGGGCACATTTCATGAGCATTCCAGCGCTGTTAGAGAGACAGAAACAAATAACATCACACAGGCTGTAATAAACGATCGGCTCCACTTGTAAACAATCAAAACAAGTGCACCTCATGTGACAATCAGCTGAGTATATGTTTTTAAATTAGAGTATAATGCAAGCGGGGCTAAAGAGTGTCATAAAAACACAAGGAGGCTTTTGTGATGTGGAGATAACACATGTCAACACATTTATATTTTTAAGGAGCGATAACATATAAAGTATAAAAACTTAACTTAAACTTCGCAAGTTCTCTTGCAAAGATCTCTTAAGAGAATTATTTAAAGAGAGTTCAGCTGGGTGCAACCCAAAGTGTTGCAACGCAATTCCAGCACGGCCATCTATTGTTCGGGAAGCCAGCAGTGAGGGAATAAAGAGCAGATGGGATTCCGAAAATGGGGTTTTGATACATGGAGTGTCGGCATCTAGGAGGGATGGGGGGTAGCGGGACTCATTGTCCCTCTGTCACAGCCCTACAACCCTTCTCTGGTCTGCAAAGACCCCCCCACCCCCGTGCCCCAGCCCCATCTGCTGGTCCCCCCTAGGCCGGACATGGAAGCATTGTTGCAATCTAGATTAGTCAATACCAGGACACGCTTCAGCTCAGTGTCTCAAATAGTGGCTGTGTTGGGGCTGTGTAGGCATCTGGGGTGGAGACGAGTCTCTCACACACACAGACACACACACATGATACACAGAATATAAACACATCCATCCCAGTGCAAGCTGAACCAGCCATCATTAATTTCACTGAATGGTTAGAGGCTTTCTTTGTTGCAGCTGATGATTGTTCTGCAATATTTCGAGGCCTGAGGCTAGTTTCAACCTAACAAAGGTCTGCATCAGGTTTAGAAAAGATCACAGCAAAACACAGATTTAACAAAAACAACATCCTACTGACTCGTTCTGAATGTTTTGTTTATAAAACTATTAGCTGTCCTCAGATTCCCACAGGTCAGATTTGATTTTGTTCATACATGAGTATCTTTGTGTTTTGGAGTTACGTCATGATGGTGACTTTTTGTCGCCAAGTAAGTAATCGAGACAAGCAGATCAACAAAATGTTCAATATAGTTTTCTCTTAATGTAACGGCAGCTTTTGTGCTGATGTTACACTCCATTAACTGATGTACTTTCTGATGCAGGTCAGGGATGCACAGACAGAGTGAGAGCTCAGGCCGCCATGCATACACTCTGTGTCGGAACAGCGAGCAGGATAATCCACGCAAAGGATGTGGAAGATCAGCCAGAGGAACCATGCTGAGTGCTCAGCTGTGCATGGCCATGACACAACTAATGCTAAACAACTCAAAGTCACTTTGGTTGTTACAAGCTGACACACTCCCTTTCACCAACATATACTGTGAAAGCAAAGTTTAACATATCCTGTAACATTTCACCAGCCATACTATGTGACACTACACAAACACTGTGGTTACGTATTCATCCAGGTCATTATGTCCACAATGTTATTTACAGTCTACACTGTGTTATGTAATTAAAAGAACCCTTGTGCATCCTGCGTTGGAGCATTTATTTATTACATTTCAGGACCTGCCCTGCATGACGATAAGCTGATTAGCCAAGAATAACGCCTCATCGAACCTGGTCTGTGGTTGCCGAGAAACAAAGTACATGTGAGGACAGGACATGATAAGGGTGGCATCCGAGTGTCTGAAGGTGCAGAGTGACAAAGACTCTTAGCCCTTTACCTCACGCTTCCTGGGAACAGCTGAGTCATCGTTGTCCCCCAAATCCTCCCTGTCAGCCGGGTTTATGTTTGGAACTTCAGACAAATCTGAAATAGGCTCGATGGACTCTGGCGTGGAGCGGCGGCCGTAACGTTTACTGCCCTTCACAAACTTTGGTTGGACTTCTGGAGACTCTGCAGAGACAAAAAGGCAAGGAGTCATATTTATTTGGACTTGGAAATTAGAAACCACTCCAAAGGCAGTAAGAAATTCACTGGAACTTAACAGTTTCAATATTATTGTTAAACAAAACTATGGAGACAGTGGAGTATTTGACTTCATCGGCTTGTGACAAAGATCTTTCCACGATGTTGTAATGAGACGTACAAAAAGAATTGTGCAATTGTGTGAAATTCAATGAACCCACACTTTGTGTCAAACAACAAGCCAAGCCAGACGTCTAACCATGACGGTGTAAACTGTCACGTAACTGGCTTTGGGCCCGTGCCGCTGTATGTAGATTTAGAGCTGAATCAGCACAGGGGCTGTTCCTCTTACTCAGTATACACAGTCATGGTAAATGTCAAACGGCTGGATGCCTTGACAAATAGAGAACTTCTACCTAAACACTAAACTTGAAACTTCCTGAAACAACACCCGGACTTTACCTGGTTCTGACACAGCTTCTTGTTCCGTCTGAGATGCCTCAATTGTCGAGGACAAAACCAGAATAAGTGCATTTTTGAACTGGTCGAAGTCAACCTGCAACGAGAATCAAGAGAGATATTTTTCCTTGAATGCAATCCAAGAAATGCATGATAAGTGAGGGGGGGGGGGGGATTCCTCAGACTGGGTGTAATTCCCTGTGTGCCGGGTGGAGGCTGGGTGTCCCTGGGTGTCTGGGTGGAGGAGCGAGGTCACACTTCAAGAATCAACAGCTGCTAACCCTGAATATGGTGATTTTCTTTGTGCCGTGTAGGCTGGCGGCTTTAGGTGGAGGTGGTGGGGGATTTTATTGTTGCATTGCTATGGGTAGCAATCAGTTCACTGACCCCTCTGCTAACATTTACCCCGCCCACAGAGGCAGGAGACAATAGCCACCCGTCTGTCCACACGCTTATATACAAACACATCTTCATGCAGAAGTGTGGAGCTAAGGACGTTGGACATATGTTGTCTTAACTTAAAACGCAGAAACACGGCCTGAATTTACACACTCAGATGTACAGGTGTGGTCTGTGTCCTCCCTGATTCATACATGGAGCACCCTCAAAGAAAATTGTGTGTGAATGTTGATTAGCTGGCTTGGTTGTCTTGACGACAGACACCTGGGATGAGGGCTGAGGTGGGGGACGCCAAACAAAGACACAAGGACTCCTGAAACCTGGAGTGGCTCAAATGCAGACACACAGAGGAAGCATCAGGGGAAGCTTACCCTGGCAGTGAGGTGGTCCTGGTTTTGCAGCAGTGCATGGAGAAGAGCTGGCGCGGCATCCTCCAGGTGCAGGGACTGGCAGAGGTCGGAAAGCTCCTCCGGGCACAGAGAGCCGCAGCCGCTGGTGTCAAAGCTGTTAAAAACGTCTTTTAGGCGCTCCTCATAGTGGTCCTGCTCTTGGCCGTCATCCATCCCACAGGACAGCACCCTGCCCTGAGAGAGGAGGAGTGAAAATCCGGGCTTTGTCACACCTTCCATCACATTTCAGCTAGTGACAGGAGGTCAAAACATCCCACTGCACACACAGGATACACAAAAACAGGGTGAAAGCCTCTATCTGACCTGCATGCCTCCCTAAAGTTACCTTCGTCTGACAGTGTGGCTCAGCGAATGAGCTTTCAACACTGCTCACTCCGGCGTCATTTGTGGCGGAGGATTTGGTTAATCCAATTACAGTGATTAGACAGTCAGGCAAAGTGATCGAAGAGGCCACGGCTGACACTGACCATGACTCTCTGCTCACTGGAATCTTAAACAGTTTGGTGTAGTTTAAATACAATTTAACAGGTTATTTTGTTCATGCTGACGACAGAAAAATCATTAAATTCTTTTCAAACTAGTGATATGGACCAAGGGCAAATACAGCCAAGTGACACTGACTGAAGTAGAACAGGCAGCCAGGGGATAATTGAGAAGGTTAAACCAGAGCTCTGTGCCAACATGTACCAGCTACTGGCAGCACCAGCTACAAACACATGGATCAGGTTTGTGTTTGTAGTCAATTAGAAATCACTGAAACGTAGCAAAAAGCAATAGGAATGGATAAAGCCAAACAGGTAATTCCAGTCTTTTATCTAATGTTTTATTTGAACACTGAGGAGAGAGACGGGCTAAATTAAGCAATGACATAACTTATAGATGCAACCGTCCAGGTCAGCCATCTGAAGCTTAAGGCAGGTAAATGGCAGCGGACATGGCTGGAAATAGAAGCAGAGAGCCGGACTGGAGGACACACAAACATGACACTATTTTTACTTACAACTACTGTCCACAATTTGTGGCAAATGCATGGCTGTTGCATCGTTAAGGGGTTAACAGCATGCTGTTTTGCTTTCTTGATTTGTCAACCATTTTCTTTCCAGTGTCCTCCTTGAATGCTTTCGCATTTTTTAGCCTATTTCTTCACTTTGTGTTGATAAAAGTCATAGATAATATATAAACAACAAATCTGAGATCATACATTTTACACATTTCATCATTTTAATGAGCTTAAACTCCCCAGTTCGGGCTTATGCATCCATACAATAACCCTGACCTTCTGCTTTTCCAGCTGCTCTCAGTCAGATCATCAAGAGCCCAGCCAGGTGTCCCCCCCTGACACACACACACTCCAGACTTGGGGTACCCATTCATTCACCACAGACAATGGGCTTTTCACAAAAACCCAGATCTGCATCTGCACATCTGAGCAATGCAGGGAAATAATGGTGCTATACGGCAGCTTATCTGAAGGTGAAATGTTTTGTTGGAAAGTTTTTTCCCCATAATAACCATATTTAAAATGAACCCAGCTTCTAACACACTTGTTGCACTTAAACTACAACTTCTGAGCCCTTGTAGCCGTCCTGCTCAGGGTGTCTGCAGCTGCCGCCCAGTTGCAAGAAGAAGGATAATCCTCACACCATCCCAGTGTTCACTGGTACTGCTGTTAAAGCTGCTAAAATATCATGTTAGTATAAAGATTGCACTGATGGGTGGATGCTATTTTTCCAGGAGAGTGCTGCATGTCTCCATAAAACACATGTTTTTTTAATGTATTTGACATTTAGTAGAATATTTAAAGTACACTAATTTTACATTTAGTGCTCTAATTAAACCTTTATTGGCAACTCTGTTCTATAGTTCCGCTTATTTTCTGTGATATTGCTTCAACAGAACTTAACATAAACAAGATTTTAACCAGCAAATCCATAAAGTCCACTTAGAAGTAGACCCTGCAAATCTCTGCAGCCACTTTCAAACAATTTACACACACATATATACATATATATAAGAAGCTAAGGAGGAACACCACAGCTTTAATAAGCTGCTAATCAATCAATCTTAATAGCATCATTTGCATCACAAACTTTTGCTTAAACCTGTGAATTTTATTGATAAATAAACTCAAAAAAGAAGTCAACAATAGGACAATGCCTTCCAAGACACCTTCAGTAATATGAAGACACTATAAAAAGTTGCCTCCATGCTGTTTGCTCCACTGACTTTGTGCTTAAAGATCAGTTCTTTAGCATTAAAGCAGATGAGCTAGCTTAACTTGTCATAACATCCATAGAAAGTGATGAGCTATGCTAACCCGGCTAATTAATTAGCCGGTATGTTTGAGGGAAACGAGAAGCTGACTTGTACTTAAAAAACACGAAGTTAAAACACCTGTTAGAGTAAAAACTCGGTTACTATTGTTAGCTGAAAAATAAACTCACCGAAGTTTGCAAACTTAGCCGACAGCTGCCTCCTCCTCCTCCGACCGAAACTTAGTGATTAAAACGCGGTTCTGACACAAACTTTCACATCAACACGTCTTCGCTGTCCTCGCAGATAAACTGTCCTCCACAGACCCGGACCTGCAGCTACTTTACCGGAGCAGACGCGGAGTGGCTCTCATGGGGGGTTCGGTGTCTGCTTTGTGTCCTCGGCTCTCTCTCATCCTCCTCCTCTGGGCTGTAGCGGATTTTGAAAAGCGGTTATTGGAGGAAGGGGCGGCGACCGGGAGCCTGAAGCTGGATCCATACTCCGCGAGACAAAGACATTTTCCCCCCCTGCAGACGTTACGCCCACAAAATGACGTCATTTTTTGTCTCTGACCGCCCGCTGATCCGCACTCCTGTGCACAGGGTCCGGGCCGAACTTTGTCTTTCAAGGCTGTGCGGCAACCATGCTGTGATTGGTCGGAATTTATTGTGGGCGTGATGAAAGTGGAGAAGCGCAAGAGCCTCTCCAGGTATATAGGTAGGTGTATAAAGAGCGCTGATTCAACAGATTTAGATAAGACCATACCGGTTTTGCATGATGAGCAATAAAAGAAAGAAAGAAAGGCAAGTCAGGGTGATTTGTCACCAATAACTCCAGACAGCCGTTCACACATACCAGATGGTGACTGTTATTACCATTCTATATACTCCTACATACCCGGGCATAATAGGCTCGTTAACAATGTCTGTATATCTTTGCTATTGTTACTTTTAATGTCGCATCTTCACAGCTCATCACCGGACAGTTTGAAGTATCGCAGGCACATTGGAACACAGTAGATGTGCAAATGTGGTCATAAAGGCACAAACACTGAATCTTTGCTATTGTTACTTTTAATGTCGCATTTTCACAACTCATCGCCGGACATCTCACGCTGTTGCAGGCACCCTCTCTGTATAATGCCCTCTTGCCATGGCACACGTCCTTGTGGTGTGTTAAAAAACTCAGTAAAGTCTTTCCTTATAGTTTAGTGGGCGGGCCGTATGAGGAGTTCTGCACACACGCGTCTCGCGGAGTATGGTACCTCAGTGCGGAAAAGACCTTTTTTTTGTATCTCTTACCACCCGTGGAGCGCGTTCTCCGCTCTTTGTCTCGCGGAGTATGGATCCAGCTTGACTGGCCGCAGTCCGGCCCCCCCTGTGTGGACTAAAAGCCAAACTACCGGGAAACGAACACAACAGCTGTCTTTGTGATGTATTTCTGCTGGATCACATCTGGATAAAATAACTTCTCTGTTTATGTTGTGAAAAGAAAAAACCCCAAACATAATCAAACACTGCATTTAAGTGGGTCAGTGCAATATATATAAATCCAGAGGCGTAGCTACCATTATATCAGAGGGGGACGTGCCCGACGTGACCCCCCCCCCCCTCACACACACACACACACACACACATTTTAAAATGACCCATTTGGATCCCCCACATTTACTAAGTAAGAAAATTCCACCTAACCTCGTAAAAATGTCTGTTCCACTTGATTCATAAGAGAATAACCTCACCGCTGAAATCCACTCCACTTTTCCTGGTTACCACAGGGCTACAATACCGTTACTATAGTAACGGACCTAACAAGGCCAGTGGCTTTCTTCGAGCGAGCGTGAAGCACTGCAAGGAGAACCGCCAGTGCTGGTCGACGCTGGACGAGGTAACGTCAGTGTCATCACATCACAAAGTCCAGCTCATGCTAAAGCCTGACTGCTTTGTTACATGGACCCAGGTGATGTTAGGTTGATGATAAATCAACTTAGGAAATGTGGGAGGAAGCTGCTGTTTACTTTCTATGGAGCCCCTCTGATGACATAGTAAAAAATAAATAAATCGTGGCCACGAAATATGTTTAACATTCGCATGAAATACTACTTCAGGGACCCCCCCCCCTCCACACGCACACACATTTTAATGCTTCCTACACCACTGTATAAATCTCTTATATTTCTCCTAAATTTGCCCTCCTGACCTGATCCTGGGGTAAATCAGTGAACTGGCTGACCTGTAGAGGGCAGTACAGGAACACTGGGTCCATTTAAACACTACTTCAGTTTTCAGCTTCACAAAAATATATAATACAGCAATTAAACTCATAAATAAGCATATTTTGTGTTTTCAAGGTTTTAAATGGGCTTTCTTTAAATTGAGTTTTTTTTAATTTGACAGTTTTAAAAGTATTGGACAGTAAACAAACTTAATTTTAAATATTTGCTCACACAGGGATCCTTCATTGATCTAATCTACAGACTCTACCCCTCCAATTATATTTAATCTAAACATCTTGGCTTCTAAGGCCAAAAACTTCAATTCCCAGGATGCCTTGCTGTCAGCTGGGCTGGCACACAGTCAGCTGGGTTTGTCTCTGTTGTTGATTGCAATGGAACAATAGTGGTAAGGCTTTGTCCTCCTGTGTAGTGTTCTGACATTCACCGCTTCATTTGTCAGCATTCACTTGTATGAAATAACTCTTTCTCACTTCCTTGTCTGACACATATTTGTCTTGCTGTGAACCAATAGCAGCAGAGGATGTGGTTAGGCTGAACGTTGACCTCTTGTATTTCACAATGCTTGTGTTGTCTGCAGGGTTTTCCTTCAGCTCAGAGCGGACTTTGAGGGAAAAGAAGAACACTGACTCGTGTTGTTGCAGAGCGGAGAAGTCATTGTTCAGATATGAAGAGAGCTGTGTGGTTTCTGATAAGTGCCTACGCCTCGGTGCCAGTCATTCTCTATCTGTTCCCTTGGATACTGGGCCATGCCATATTTGCTCACCTGTGTAAGTAATGTGTCTCCAGTCCAGAGTGATTATTCAAAGTGTAGCTGTTACATGCTGGAGTGCTAGAAATCAATATTTGTGTCATTTCAACGTTTTGGTCTGTTCCATGATCAATGATTTCATGGTAAATATTTATGCAGAAATAAAAAGTGTAAACTCAAAATTAATACAAGAAAAACACAGAACCGTTCCGATTTTACCTCCAATTTCACAGAATTTGAACAAAACACGGAACTAATTATTATATTTATGACTTCAATAAAGTATGATAGCATACCAGGGCAAAGGTTCAAAGAGTCATTGATTTGATCATGTAAAACAGTTTATATCACATACCGGTGTATTAAAAAGTGATAGGTCACGATATGACGTCACACAATACAAGGCCGGGCCACAGGTCATGACACAACACAATGTATTATATGATACTATGTGAAACAGCATGATGCCATATGCATACGTATATAAAGATTCAACACATATTGCAATATATGATATATGACGTAATATGATATGATATGATGCTATATTGTGTCATGTAACGTCGTGATAGAGCACAATATGTCACAATATGTTACATTACGATACAATGCATGGATTGATATCCAAACATATTGATGTGTTGTGTTATATTACTTAACGTAATGATGCGGTGATGACAATACACTATATGAAATTTAAATATCAACACTTGACATAAAACCATAAACTGACCTTGTGTGCTCTCGCCTCCTGCAGTGAGGTTTCCATTCTTCGTGGATCTTAGCAAACCTGAGGACGTGCTGAACCACACATGCAACTTCTACCTCAACACAGACCAGGGCGTCTCAGTGGGAGTGTGGTAGGGCTGAGTCCTGTCATGTTCATTGAAGTGCCTCACTACTTGAAGACACCACATGCACATTCGGTACAGGCGGCTCCTGTCTGAATAAAGCCACAGTGTCTTCATTTAGTTAGACAAGACCCACTCAGCTCACAAATCTGCTGTATACCTTCAAACAGGAGTGTGTTTGTGTTTGTGCTGTTCACTCTCTCCTTCTCTGCCTTTGTGTCTCCCAGGCATACACTTCCAGCCAGCCAATGGGAGAAGGCCGCCGGGAAAAGCCCTGAGTGGTACCGGGAGACTCTGGGAGATGGCCGCCCTGTTATTATCTATCTCCACGGCAACGTAGGGACCAGGTGGGATGAGAGGAGCAGTATAGAGATACTTCAATTGATCCTAATAGAGTCTAGTGGGCATTACATGACCTCTGAGGCCCGTGGCTTTATCCAGAAGAACAATGCACACAGGGGTTTGGGGGTCAGAATAAATAAGACTGAAAGCCACTTGTTTTGCATTCATTGCTCTCTTTCATCTGTGCAGGGCAATCAATCACAGAGTGGGACTGGTAAAGGTGAGCTTTATGTTTTTTGTTAGTCTTTTTTGGTGAACTAGTTTGACCTCAAACTCTTTTGTGATGTAGGTCTTGAGTACTGTGGGGTATCATGTTTTATCCTTAGACTACAGAGGTAAGATTCTTAGAACAACACAGACAACATTTCCTGGATCAAATCATGCCTTTAAGGTTGTGAATATGCATATAAAACAGGATTCGGAGATTCAACCGGAGAGCCCAGTGAAGCTGGACTGACCAGTGACGCCCTCTACCTGTACCACTGGGCCAAGAAACACAGCAAAGGGAGTCTGGTCTGTGTGTGGGGACACTCACTGGGCTCTGGGTCAGTTTATCTTTTTAGTAAACAGATCTGTCTGCGATTCATGACAACATAATCCTAATCTATTGTTTCTAGGGTGGCAACTAATGCTGCAGTGAAAATACAAGAGCAAGGTGGGTTAAAGATTACTTGGAACATAGTCCGGCATGTAAACAGCTGCTGATAAACTGTTCAAAGTTATTAGCTAACTGTACTTTTCTATCATAATTCTTACAAATGACTAAGATTCCACTTTGAATTTCAGGCTCTGCTGTTGATGCTTTAATCCTCGAAGCTCCTTACACCAGGATTGGAGAAGTCGTAGCCAAACATCCGCTCGCTAAGGTGAGTGTCTGTCTGAGTTTTCTACACATGCCTAAATGCATCATTACAGTACACTCTTTATTGCTGAACAGCTGTCCAGTATGATCAATAGGAAAGCATAGCATAATCTGCCAGTGGCCATGTGTTAGTGCAGGATATTGCAGCATATTTCTGCTTCATCCTTTGTTGCTCCAGATGTACATCTTCCTGCCAGGATTTGAGAGCCTACTCTGGAACATCCTGGAAAGGATCAACATATCATTTGATAACAATAAAAAGTAAGAGTGATTTTTTTGAATATGATGCATAAATACGTGCTTCTC
This sequence comes from Parambassis ranga, assembly GCF_900634625.1. Lineage (NCBI taxonomy): Eukaryota > Metazoa > Chordata > Actinopteri > Ambassidae > Parambassis > Parambassis ranga. The sequence goes on from NC_041042.1 coordinate 16,282,863, forward strand.
TGACGTGTTTTTCTGTAATCTGTAGTTTACAGGTGTTGACCAGCCCACTTCTTATTCTGCATTCAGAGGATGATAATGTTGTTCCTTATCACATGGGCCAGAAGGTGCCGCAGCAGCTACATATGCATCATTTCTATGTGGATGTTGCCGCTTCTCCTGCTGAACTGCTTTATCTTCTCCAGCTGTACCAGACTTCACTCCAGGCGAAGAAGAAACTCAGCACACATGCTCAGGTTGAAATGATTTCCTTCAATGCAGACCTGGGGTTCTCCCACAGCCACATCTACTTGGCTCCTGATTTGTCAGCAGTGGTTAGGTGAGTACTGGATTTATTTATTCTAATAAATCTACATTTTCTTGGAAACTGCACATAAACCAAATTAAATTTGATGCTTTGTTTTTTCCAGAAAATTCATAGAAAACCTGACCGGGTAGAGCGGCTTCCCCCCTCTGACAGCAACTGATCTTTGTTCATCTTGTAAAATAACAGATGAAGAGAATTTGTGCATTAAAGGCTCTTTATGCTTTGTTTTCATTTTCGTTTATTTCATTTGTTTGAAGTACAGATGAGAATCTAAAAATATTTGAACTTCTCTACACAGCGACGTGTTTAACGTATGTGTTGGTCCTAAAGATGTGTAACAGTGCTTCCACTCAGATGCTGTGAGAACAAAAAGAACATTTGTGCAGACGTACGATTCAAAAACCTTGAAAAACAACTGAAAGAAATTAGCAGTGACGGGAATCGTTTTTTTACGGCCTCACATTTTCTTCAGAGCTCTGGCCGTCTCCTCTATAGCCTCTCTGGGCTCGTTGGGTGGTGGGATCTTCAGGTCGGTTGGCTCGACGCCCCACACCTTGGTTGCGTACTCTGCGATGGTTCTGTCGCTGGAGAACTTTCCGGTCGCAGCGATGTTCTTGATCACCATCTTTGTCCACTCCATTGGATTCTTTGACAACAGAAAAGAAGTGTTTTATTTTGGGTTTGATATATATTCTGTGATTAATCTGAGCGTTGTCTGCCTGAGGCGGATGTTACCTGGTAGAGCTTGCTGACTTTTTCTTGGCATTTTAAGTAATCTTCAAAGTCTGCAAACACTTTGAAACTGAAAGGATAAAGAGGGATGAAGAATTTATCCGAAACATTAATGAAACTCAAAAAAAGCTTAGACTCACCGGTCATATTTAAAGAGCATGTTAGTGAGGTCTTTGAACAGATTTGGGTTTTTGGGGCTGAAGAATCCACTGGTGATCTGATCCATCACTTGCTTCAGTTCAGGAAGCTTCTTGTAGTACGACATGGCATCATAGCTGAGCGAAGACAACGTTTCTTTAACATAAAATCACTCGTATCTAAAATCTATGGAAGCGACTTCTTCACCCTTTTTTGTCCAGTTCAGCAACATCCTCCACCCGCATGCCGAAGATGAAGAGGTTCTCCTCGCCAGCCTCCTCGGCCATCTCCACATTAGCCCCGTCCATGGTGCCGATGGTCAGGGCGCCGTTCAGCATGAACTTCATGTTGCCTGTTCCTGAAGCTTCTGTGCCAGCGGTGGAGATCTGCTCCGACAGATCTGTGGCAGGTATCACTGAGAAGGGCAGATACATTTATTAGTAAAAAAAAAAAAAAATCTGACGTATTCAAGTTGATTTGTGGAATAACTCCTACCTTTCTCTGCTAGAGACACTCGGTAGTTTTCCAGGAAAATGACCTTCAGCTTGTCTCCCACCACGGGGTCGTTATTCACCACGTCAGCCACTGAGGTGATCAGCTTGATGATCATCTTTGCCATGTGATACCCCGGAGCAGCCTGCAGAGGGGGACAATGCATGACTAACAAACACACAGTACAACCTTCCTTCCAGCCTGTTTAGCTCTGGCTGCTACCTTTCCCCCGATGATCACTGTTCGTGGCACAAAAGGTGCGCTGGGGTTCTTCCTGATGCCTTTGAAACAAAAACAGAACAACATTAAAACTTTCACAATAAAATAATCAAACTTTCTGCTTGCAGAATTTTTTCTTTTACTATTTAATATTTAGAATTTGCTGTAATGTTTCTGTGATACACCTGCTGTCGTTAGAGAGTAAATGTTGCAGCCAGATAGCTTAGCTTAGCATAGAGAGTACAACCAAGCGGAAAACAATTAGGTCGTTTCAAAAAGCCTAAAATGGGTAAATTCACTATTTAACATCATCCTGACAACAAGAAATAAAATAAATAGAAAAAAATGCATAAATTCTCCCTGAACTGTTGATATGTTGCCTGACGTCATCCAAATATACGACATACATAACATTCAGTCTGAGGTTTGTTTTCACCTGTAGTTACATTAGAATTTTACTGACAGCTGGATTTGACATTAAAATAACTGGTGATGATGCACTGGGATCGTATATGAACGTCTATGAGATGCAGTAATATGATTTACAGGGAAAGCTTATGTCATGGACTAATGGTATTTTTCCACTGCAGGAACTTTCAGGCCATGTTAGAGGGCAGGGTTGTAAATTTGTGCATGCTCTGGTCTCCAGAACGTCTCCTGTGAAATCTGTTTTCAGAGGAGAAAACGGAACCTAATGTGAGGTGGGTGCTTTTAATAAGACATCTTGGTTCCCTTCTGGTTAAACATGGAGAACAACCAAAAGGCAACAAGCTGCATATTTGTCCTAAAAGTCTGATAATCTAGCTGGTTGTTTTCAAACGTTCTGCAGCCACTGCAAGCTGTGCAGAATATGTTGCACAGCGTATTCTGTCCTGTTTGTTGCTACATGGAAACTTCCCACAGCTGATTCAGGCAGCTCTCGTCTTCATGTTTGTTTTAACTTGCTCTGAGCACAGTTCGGGTGAGGTGAGTCTTTCCCATCAGGAAGTGTCAGACCGTATCTTATCACTCAGAGAATCAGACCGTTTGTAATCACACACATACTGTTGTACATGGCGACGATGTGCAGGCAGTTGAGGAGTTGCCGCTTATACTCGTGGATTCTCTTCACGTGGACGTCAAACATGGAGGACGGGTTGATTTTCACTTTGTACTCTTTCTCCAGATACTGAGCGAATTTCACCTTGTTGTCCTGTGTGGAGAATATAGAAATATGTGACTTGGCAACCAAGGTGGACCAACTGCTGAATCACCAGTAAGTCCTGTCCGGACGTGTCTGACAGGGTTTGATGGTGCAAAAAGTGACTGTAACATCACTTCCTGTTGCAGGAGAGGTAGACGTGTCACTTTGCAGGTTTCATGTACACATTAAATATCTCAGAATTACAGAAGACTTCATGTTCTTTTTGCTCTGCAGGCTACCTGTTTCACTTTGGAGACGTCTCGGATGAAAGCAGCGTCATCAACAAAGTCATTCAGCTTCTGCAGTTGACTGAGCTCCTTCACATAATCCTCCCCAATGACCTGAAGGACAAGGACACAATCAAATGTATGCACAAAAAAACATGCTGTGCCAACATTGTGCCAGCTGGGAAGATTTCAGGGTCTTCACTGCAGCTCACACAGACCTCAGCTATAAGCTCAGCCAGGCCGGGGTTGCAGAGGAGCAGCCAGCGTCTGGGAGTAATGCCGTTGGTTTTGTTCTGGAACTTGTCTGGTTCAAGTTCACTGAAATCACGAAATCTGGAGGAGAAAAGAGGAAAATGTAGAAGAACAGGAAACGTAGCAGTGTTTACTTCCCTACAACCAGGAAGCATCCCATGAGCTTCAGGTTCAGATTGTAGATTGCAATCAGTGATGCTCACTCAAACACCTAAAACAGTGTGCACAGCCACGGCCACACCTGGGTCGGTCGCCGGTCGCCAGCGCTGGAGGGAATGCTTGAGCGAAACGACCCAAACATGGCCGCCAGCGCCGGCTCCCTCCGTGACTGCAGGTGTACATGCTGCACTTCAGGCTGCTTGTACTTTACTTCATCACTTCTCTCTCAGCTAAAGACTCACACTTCAGTCTTGATGATGTTGGAGTGTATCTCAGCGACTCCATTGACAGCATGAGATCCCACGATGCACAGGTGCGCCATGTTCACCCTCTTACATCCGTCCTCTTCAATCAGAGACATTTTCCTCAGCTTGTCCATGTCTTTTGGAAAGAGAGCAGCTATTTTCTGCAGAAAGCAAACACATAGTAATGTGACTTCCTCTGGATGACTGACTCAAGCCGGATTTACACCGCACGCGAAAGCGTAGCGTTTATATGGCAAGCCAAGAATGACAGAAAAGTGGCACTTTCTAACGCTTCTGTCTTAAAATACGCTGGTTTTTACGCAGTTTTGTTCATCATTACGGCATGTTTTACACCGCAATAAGAGGCAACGCCATTAAATCCATTTAACAGCGCTTGACGGTGGCTGTCGCTATGCTGCAGTTATGCTGCAGCTTCGCATGAGGTGAGAAACAGTAAACTGTACATACATCGAGGTGGGCCTGGTTGATCTGGTAGATGATCTGCAGGTGTCTGGGCAGGAGGTTCTGCAGCAGCTCCACAGGCCAGCGCTCCAGCGCCTCAGGGAGGACGGTGTGGTTGGTGTAAGCGAAGGTGCGCCTGGTGAGGTCCCAGGCCTGCAGAGGAGAACTTACTTTTTTTAACTTGGCAGACAGTTTTCCTTGTTGCACATGAACATTATGCAACGATGTATGTGATTAAGTTGAATTTTGTGTGGTCTTGCACTGACCGTGTCCCAGTCGAGTCTTTCAATGTCCACAAAGATTCTCATCAGCTCTGGGATGGCCATGGCGGGATGTGTGTCATTCAGCTGGATGGCGACCTAGAAAACATTTCTTTATTCGTCTATTTGTCAACTTCTATAATACTGGGCAGCGATCAGAGTTACAGAGTGGGGTAAACCTGTCAACATCAGAAGACTTACTTTGTCTGGGAAGCTCTCAAAGGAGGTGCGACCAGGACTGCCCTTCTTAGTGGTCTTGAAACGACGGATGATGTCTTGGAGTGTGGCTGCGACGACAAAGTACTCCTGCTTCAGGCGAAGTTCTTTTCCTTCAAAGAACTACAAACCGACACATGGAGAAAAGAAATGATGCACGACAAAAAAATAGAGGCTCAACGCAGACAGAGTCCAGGAGTGGACTTACGTTGTCATTAGGATAGAGCACACGGGAGATGTTCTCTGCCAGGTTTCTGTCCAGGACCGCCTGGATATAATCTCCAACGTTAACTAGGGACAAGAAGTAAATCAAATATTTGGTGTTAGAAGACTCAAAATCTAAAAACAATTTGCCCCGGCTTTGTGCAAAACTATGACTAGCTAACTGTTGAGTCTAAGGCCCTGTTCACACTGGAGAAAGACAATCCAGCTACAGTGGGATTGAATCCGGATAGCCCTGAAGCTGGATACTTTCAGCCTTATTTTAAAATCTGCGTGTCCGTGCTCAATCCTTTTGTACGCGACTCGGACACTGTCCCTGTGAACCAGAAGTATCACGTCGCTAGCCAGATTTGCGTTCAGACCTGAGCTACATTTGAGCCAATCCGGCTCAAATCTGGAGTCGATAACTCATCCTGCACCAGGAGGTCCACACTAATGTTGGGTACAACCTGCCATACGTGACACTCCTTAACCAGCAGGTGCAGAAGGATGGGCAGAGCCCACTGCAGCTGACCAATCAGAGCAGAGTGAGCATTTCGTGTAGCTCTATGGCTCAAAATATGTGTAAACAAACTGGCTATTTTGTGAGCATGAGAGGAAGTAGCTGCTAAACCTTTGCAACACATCTTGTTGCATGTTTACCAGAGTTGCAGCAGTTTCCTTTAGTGATGAAAAGTAGGTAGTGAAATCAGGCTGTCTCAGCACTCACAGTCTCTCAGGTTGAAGTCATTGGGGGCGCGGGCGGACCACAACCTCATGGTATTCACAGTGTTGTTCATGTAGCCGGGAATGGGCGTGTCGTAGGGCATCGCCAGCACCACCTGTACAGAAAGAAGTGTATGTGAAATGTACAGTTTATGACTTTATTACAGATCAATCATTCAGTGTCAGCACCTGAGTATCCACCCATTTGGAGCCATCTCTGGTCGCCTCCACTCGTCCGTAGAAGTGAACGGGCAGCATGTACTCAGGACGAGCTTTCTCCCAGGGGTTCCCATGCCTCAGCCAGTCGTCGGCCTCCTCCACCTATAGCAGTAAGACAGCACATCTCTGACCTCCTTGTACAACAGAAAACAGGCACTTCTTTCAACCTGAGTCCGTGTTGAGTAACTTTCACTAGCAGCAGGGATTAGATGTGCAGGTTCATCCACCCTATCAGTGTTCAGAAGTGCATGTTTACACTGAGGGTCAGAGCTGCTGCACACGAAAGGGCAAAAGCCTTTAGTTTTGAGGGTCTCTTATCACAAGGTGTGCAATGTTTATTTTGTTTTTTCATCTTGCACCACTGCAGTGCAGCTCAAGGGGGCTGAGCACACGCTACTGTTGCTAATGATTAACCTCTGATGCATTGTGACCTATTTCACCTATTCACACTTTGACCTACAGTTAGAAAAGAATCCTCAAAAATAAGACAAAGGCCTCATCGTTCTCATCAGCATTTGCTGCAGTTACCTGCCAGCCGTCTCTGATCTTCTGGTTGAAGATCCCATATTCGTAACGAATGCCGTAACCGTACGCTGCCAGACCCAAGGTGGCCATGGAGTCCAAGAAACATGCTGTGTGCAGAGAAAACAGATTCAGACATAACTTGGTGTGGTTACACAGTCCGTCGTAGCAGGTACACTGAGGTGTTTGATGGAGACCTGCCAGGATGGCTGCTCTTTTTACATGTTTTCTGTGTTTTTGTGTAACTCTCAAATCAGCCTGTTTACCTGCCAGCCTCCCCAGGCCTCCATTCCCTAGCCCTGCATCCTCCTCCATCTCCTCCAGCTCCTCCATGTCCAGGCCGAGCTGCAGTGGAGCATTCATAAAATGACACCCGTCATTATTTCTGTCCGACTTATGCAAGTGTTGTCCTTTACAAACCAAAGGTCTGACCTGGTAGATGGCCTCGTCACAGGCGTTCTGCAGCCCCAGGTTGATCATGGTGTTTTGAAGCGTCCTGCCCATGTAGAACTCCAGAGACAAATAATACACCCTCTGAGGAGGAAAAACAATCCAGGATTACACTCACCGATGACATTCCTTCAGATGTGGGATTGCAGATGCAGAGATGCAGAGTGAACCTGCAGGAAGTGTGAGGCTCCATGCATCAGATGGTTTGCTGTGTAAACATGATAGGAAGCACAGAGCGTCTCTGTGTGCAGCAGTAAACTACTTCCTCATCCTGCATTTAAGACAAAATATGGGCGCTTCTCTAAAAACTAACACAGCACAGTGTGAGAGAAGGCTTTGTATGATGAGCATGTGTGTGTGTGTGGGTGTGTGTTTGCAAGGAAATTACCTTTGGGTCTGCTTCATAGTAAAACTGTTGTGTTCTGATCCACCTTCCCACCAGGTGGTCTCTCACCGTGTGTGCCAGGGCGAAGTAATAATCCCTGGGTGTCGCAATGTTTCTGTCTTTCACCAGAGTGAAGTGCAGGTGACGGTTGAAGCCCTTCTTCAGCTCCGCCACATTCTCCACTCCCACGATCCCCCTGATGCTGATCTGCTTGCGCTTCTCCTGGTCAGTGAGAGGCGTCGCCATGCTTAGGCAGATTTGGGTTTTTGTGACTTGACTGTTTCTTGCTCCAGCTAGGGAGTGAGATGGAAAAGTAACATGGTGGCAGTTTTCTTTCAGAAGTCTCCTCCTTGTGCTGCTTTTCATTGGTGAGAGCAGGGGGGAGGGTGTTTCCCTGTCCGGCCCCGGCTGGGCTGAGCAGCAGGAAACAAACAGAAACAGCACACATACAGCATGACGGCTTCACACAGCTGAGACAGACAGGACTTCACCTGATAAACACAAAATTAAGCTTTCTTTTTGTGACTTTTGAAACTTTTCTGCCTCAAATCATTTTGTAAAAGTTTAGGGACAGACAGACAGACGGATATATTCAGACATCCTCACCTTGTTGACACCTATTTATTGAGTATTCACACATACAGAAAACACAGAGGCTCATATTATATTTCAAATCATCATAATAATAGCAGTAATGTTGTAATGATAGACATATAATAATAACAATCATACTGTAGTGTGTTAAAATCATAGATATAACCATGTTCTTCTCATGTCCATAACATTTTTCCATGAACGGGATCACTTTGGAGTTAAAATGAGGTTAAAATGCAGGTCACACACACACATGTATTTATATATGTGTATATTTGGAGATTTTACACCCAGTGTCGCCCAGCGACTTTTTAATCTGTGAGAAGTTTAAGCTTTTGACTTCATCCCCGGCTTCTATACATTATTAAATATTACAATCACACACCTCCATGTGTCCAGCTCAGACACACACACACACACACACACTCACATGTGTGTGTGTGTGTGTGTGTGTGTGTGTGTCATCTCATGCTGGACAGTTGGAGAATTCCTTTAATGAAGCTGCTCATTCATCCTGGGATCTGAGGTTGCGTAACGCTCTGATAATGGCTGCACTCGTCAGGCGAAGCTCTCGCTGCTGAATGGGCTCTTTTTTCTGTTTTATAATTACAGCTGAACAAAAGGTTCACCTTGATAAACAGCCAGTTAAATGCTGCATGAACCCGAACTCGAAGGCCGTGCAGCTCGCTGAAAGCTGCACATGCGCGTACAGCATCAGCCTGGTTCACCGTGTGCAGCCATTTGATTTGGGGAGCTAAAAAACAATATGAGACCTGACTGTGATTTTCCCTTCAATACTGTGGCTTTTAAACCCATAACAAACATGAGTATTAGTGAATTTTGCCCTTTTTTAACCATAGAAAAATACGTAGCAGCAGGTGAAGTCAGGCATCACAGATGTTACAGTCGACTCTGCTGAAGCAATGAATCTATTTCATAGCAAAGATCAGGGTGCTGAGGAGGCGGAAGGCACGCCCATGAAGCTCGAACACAGGATAGCACCTTATGTGTACGCTAAAGACATGAAGAGTGTGTCTCAGGATGAGGCAACAGTTCCCTCACATGAAGCAGTCGACACACTGACTTCAGCCAGAAGCACGGTGGCAGCGGCCTCTGTTCCGGACTGCAATGAAAATGTGCTGCAGGCAGTAATAAAATAAGGTGTACAGTAAACCTGAAGGAGGAAGGGTTCATTTTCTTTGTTCTTAAAGGGCCCTCCACAGTGAGTATTACACTGTCCTTTTCAACTACTACACCTCTAAACCTCTGGTTCACTCACTGGGGAAGCTGGTAAAATCCAAGATGGCTGCTCTGTGCATCAGCACTGCAGCCATCTTGGTTATTAGCATGTCTTTCCGCATGCCGCTACAGTGCTTATATGCTTAAAAACATTGTGTAGTGAGGTGATGCTATTGCTAACGCGTTTAACTCAGAGGTAAGGATCTGCTGCTGGCAAATAAGCTCTGCTTTTCATCTATATTTAAGGGTAATTAGCACCAAATATTAGCATGCTAATGAAGCTACAGAGTATTTTTGGTGTTAATTAGCGCCAAATATTAGCATGCTAATGAAGCTAAAGAGTATTTTTGGTGCTAATTAGCGCCAAATATTAGCATGCTAATGAAGCTAAAGAGTATTTTTGTGCTAATTAGCACCAAATATTAGCATGCTAATGAAGCTAAAGAGTATTTTTGTTGCTAATTAGCATGCTAATGAAGCTAGAGTATTTTTGTGCTAATTAGCACCAAATATTAGCATGCTAATGAAGCTAATGAGTATTTTTGTTGCTAAGCATTAGCACCATGATGTCATACTAAATGTTAGCATTGTCTGTCCGTTGGGGGAACTGTTGCCACAAAGAGCCTCCCAGTGTCTCCTCTTTTGTTGCTTTTGTAGGAAAAAACAAACAAACAAACAAACAGACAGAAAAGCCTCCGCAGCTCCACCACAAACATTTCATATCATTTCTAAAGCAACAAAAAGTTCTTCTTTCTGTCATAGAACTATACATCAACTGAAGGAACAATGATGAACTCTCCTTGAAAAACATCAATAACTTATGTAGCTATACACCTCTTTGTAATAGATCATTTCAATAACAATATTACAAAACTACCAGTATTCAGTCACCTACAATTAAAAAAAAAGAAAAGAGCTAAGCGAGCTGCTGTAGCACCTTATTCAAACATCTTTACCTGACTATACATGAAACCAGCGCCCCTCCTGTTTTGAGAGCTGCTCTGCAGAGAGAGGCTGCACGGAGGCCTCGCTGCCGTAGCGTATAATACACTGATGCTGTGTTTTTATTTCATTTTTACAAACGATACAGAAGGTTCACACGAGCTAAGCCACTAAAAAAAAGCGTCTGAATTACACACAGGGGCTGAGAGTCGGCCATATTGCTCTTCTCAACTTGGGATCATTCCACTCTCAGCCTCACACGCTTTCACGCCAACAGACGCACGAAATGACCCCTCTTTCCCCCCCGCTAGGGTTGTAATAATGATGATGATGTTTGTGAAAAAGAGCTGGGTGAGTAGTGGTTGGAACGACAGGGGGCGCCGTTTCTAATGACCAAAATACCCTCCTTTCTAGCTTAGATTAGCTTAGCTTAGCATAACAACTGGAAAGGTATAATCATTTTTTTTACATACATGCTGTTGTGCTCATAAAACCCTAACATGTATTTGTAAATGCTTTTTAATGATGCAACGTCAGACATGCTATCTTTTCCACCTTGTCTCCAGGCTTTATGCTAAGCTAAGCTAACAGAGTGTTAGCTGGGCATTGATAATCAGCGTCAGTCTTCTCATATAAGTCTTGCAGGCAGGAAAACTGAAAGCTGAAATACTCCATTATTGTGTTTTAATATAACATTCTGAGTCCATCAGCTGGAGACTGTTTTCCAGAATTCAAGGTACAGATGGCCAAGCACCGTCCGTGTTGCCCTGCATGTGGACAGAGGTTAGGCATGGTAAAGGCATGGCTCAGCACTGGATGGGGTCAGTCGGCGGGGAGGCGGGGAGCGGGGTGAACCCTGGGAATTCCAGGACAGATTTCCCCACACTGTGTTGTAGATGTGGTTGTTGATGTCGGTGAGTCTTTAGCACACTGAGCCGGTCGGATCTGCCTCCCCAGGAGTGTAGAAATCAGGAATGGGTAGACCGGTGTGCAGTGTGACCTGAAACAAATCAACCTGTTAATACAGTTTATCTCTCCTCCTGAAGGTGGAGCTGTTGAGCCGTTTGGTCTTGGAGGCACTTTGCTTCCCAGAGACGGCACTCAGAGAATCAAAGCTCCCAACTGTTGCCGACTCTTTGAAGCTTCCTCTTTCAAAGTTGAATCCCTGATGCCCCCGTGGAAGCAGTTTCATATTTACCCTGATGTTACTCTGATTTAAGTTTGGTGGATTGTTCTGTAGTTACACATTGTTCTGAGTGTGAGGAGGAACAGCATGCAGGAGCAGGAGTTCTTTGTGTTATTGTTCAGTCAGAATAGGATGAAGTACGGAGTGACTTATGAAACAGGCACAGGGATTTTTTTCATCGATTTAGACGTAAAAAATCTCATTTGGTGTTGTGCAAATGAGTAAATGAAACACGCACCCTGTGGCGCTGCTAAGGACCCACTGCCATCAGCCAGTAGTGCTGAGCAGTTTAGTGTGACTGGAGGGCGAAATGTGTGCAGGGTTCCTTTAGGACTGTAAGCCACATAAAACACTATACACTGCATTTGTTTTATTATTTTTTAGTTTACATGAACATTTTGATTTAAAACTAAGACAACCTAGACACTGTGAAGACTTTCATGCCCCCCATGGGTGGGTGTGGTTAGGGTGACCAAGCTAAGGCACGTCTGGGGAGGATAAAGGCTGTGATTCACTAAAGGAGGATGTCCAATGACTTTTTTATAGTCAATAATGTCAGTACATGAGGTGTCGCCTCGTTCAATTTGATTTGATCTTAATCATATTTTTGAGCTATATTAGTGAGGTTTAAGGTAATTAGCATTTAGGTAATAGCATCTAGCATCTTTTTATGGGCAGCAGTGGCTCAGTGGTAGAGCAGGGTTGTCCAATAACCGGAAGGTTGGTGGTTCGAATTTCCCCTCTGTGGGATTAATAAAGTCTCTGTTTTAATTTTAAATTCAAAAATAATAATAATAAAAAAAGTTTAAGTGAGAAAAGAAAAGAATAGAAATACTTTATTCATCCCAAGCTGGGAAATGCTGCTATTGCAGCAGCAAAATACAGGCAATGGTAAAAATGTTCAGTATAGACATTATTTAAAATATAAAATATAAGTACAAAAAATGTTGTAAAATCAACATTTTATGTAACATTTATTGATTTATTGAGTCTGAGCTGTACTGTATTATTATAGCTAATGTAACCACTTGTCAGGGTTAAATCTGCAGCATATTATAGGTTAGGAAGTGTTTATGTAGCCATGCGCCCTCCTGTGGTTGAGTGAATAACTGCATGTGCATCCTTCCAGTCTGGACCTGTCACCTGGGTCATGTTATCCTGACCCTGCCTGGGTGGTGAGCAGCATCGTCAGCAGTGTGCTGTCTTGTTTCCTACCTGGACGTTGCGGTTGAGGCTGATAGCCGGGTAATAGGTGCCCTCCAGGCTTTCAAACGCCACCGGACCCTGCTGCTCATCGTTGATGAGGAAGATGAGGATCCCACGTGTGAAGTCCAGCAGCACTCCTATCGTGGAGCCTTTAGCGATGCCGCCGTCCGTCCTGCAGGGTCACACACAGCAAGATTAACCAAGAGAAACGGCGTCTGCATGAACACACACACAGTCCTCTGTCGTTGTCACCTGTTGGTGTGCGAGTTGTTGTGCATGAACCAGGAGCGGTTGTTGTCCACGTACATAGCCCAGGCCTTGTCATCCTTCCCCAGCATCACGTCCTTCAGGACGTCGCCCCGAGCGATGCCAAAAGCCGGATCGGGGTGGTTGTCATAGCGATCGACAGTCATCTCCCAGTAGTGGACGCCGCGGGAGAAAGCGGAGTTGGACATGACCACCCGGTCATCGTAGCTGTTGCACGACACGGTCAGGTTGTCGTTGGAGAAGACGATGTCCGGGTGGGCGGAGGCCGGATCAAAGGTGAACCAGGCGACTGCACACACACACACACACACACACACGTCTGTTCAGCCTTAAATTCAGATCAGTGAGTGAGAGATGGATGCAGTGATGGTGATGTCACAAACGGAGGTTAAAGGTTAATGAGGTGAGGTTACACTGGAAAAATATCTAGATGGAAGATGAGAGGAAAATTCACCTTATGATTACTTTAAGCTTAGCAATCCTTAGAACCATACTATAAGTTAAGATGTTACCATATCATGACTTAGCTTAATTACTTAACTTACTTACTTACTTATATCAGGATATACGTCTTAACTGGTGCCAGCTTGGAGTAGCAGATTATATCAAACAGTTCTGAATGAATGGCTTCTTCTACCATCTCTCCTTCTGTTGCCATGCAACTGATGAAACTCCACTCAACTAATGAGGGGAAAGCTCTGCAGAGAGCAACAAACTGGACCCTGACTTTTCTTAAAACTCAACTTTTCATAAAGATAAAGCTGCTTTAATTCAGAATGAAAGGTTCACTGATAAACTCACTGTAAGGTGCAGTTAGCTGCTGAGCATATCGGTGTGTTAAGACGCTAAATCGGAAGATATTTTGCTGGTGGAGCCCAAAACAAGAGCATTCTCAGCAAATAAACCCAAAAATATCAGCTTGTTGACTTTAGGGGGTTTGATGGAAAATGGTTCTTCACTGTAATTGAGTGAACTGTTCCTTTACTCTGCTGCTCTCCAAGCTGGTTAAATCAAATGCTAACAACACTGTTTGACTGAAACATGTGGCGCTACATCTCTACAGGCTCTACAGAGACACATGGGAGTGTAGCAGGCGGGCAGTTCTATTCAGCCTTTTATTGGCGTCACTGTGTGTGAGAGAAGTTTCATTACAAAGCCTCATTTCCCAAAGGAAATAAAGACATTTATTAAAGGCCTGTATCGAAGGCCTAATAATAAGAGCAACAAACTGCCCACCTGCTGGTTCTGAGTGTGAAAATTCACTGATGAAACAAGCAATGGCCGCGAGAGGGGAAAGAGTCAGCAACGAGAGCCGTCCATACCTGTGCCTATAGACTGAATATCACATGGAGGGAGTCCAGCTGAAATGTGAAATGAAAAGAGGAGGGAGCAAAGAGGAGAAAAGAACGGGGAGAAGGAGGAGGAGGAGGAGGGGAGCAAAGCGAAGCAGTGAAGCAGAGGGTGGGGACAGGGCAGAAAAGCAGAATCGATCAGGGAAGCTGGTTCAGAGGAAATCCCCCAAAAACAGAAAGAAGAGCTGCTGTGACGGAGGAAGTGTACAAAGAGGACAAAATCACAGCAGAGCTGCAAAGACGGCTGCAAAGAAAGAATCTGAGTGGTTAGCTGGGTGCTGAGCGCTCCCTCTGCAGGCAGGGAGGCTGTGCAGGTCTTCCAGGTCCACATTTAACTAATGAGAGACGGGCACGTGGTGGATTACACATAAAACCCACATCCTGCCGGTGGACTGAAAGCTCCTCACAGAGGTTTAGGAAGCTTTTACTGTGATTATTTGTTGTGTTACATGAAATATGAAATCAACTGAAGGTGTCTGAAATCCCTTTGAAACACTTAATTAACTCAAACTGTGTCAAAAAAAGTGGATCTAGATTTCTAAGAAGACTTTAGGCTGGCAGCATCCATTTAATATTCTTCAGATCTCCTAGAGTTCAGTTCAGATTTATTTGCTGTAAGACGAACACGATGCCCCCAAAACAGATGAAAGAAAGCCGAGCAGAGACTCCAGTCTGCGCCCACACGGATGGTGATAAATAAGCTGCATCTAATGATAAAACACCTGCCAGCTGTTTGCCAAAGCACACAGTCACAGACAGCACATGTTAGATCGGCTAGTTCAGTCATACTTCATCATCATGCATTAACAAAGACTTGGAACAACAGCTGGAAACAAAGACTTAAAGGCAAACATGTGGCAGGTAGAAGCCCTGATAACAGTCTCCATTTATCCTCTACAAAGCGCCGCTATCAGCGTCACCATGGTAACAGAGAAAATGGAGGAGAAGCTTGTTCAGGCAGAAAAAAGAACGAATTTGTGGGAGCAGACTGGCCTTATATTGAAGGGAGTTTTTAATGATGCTGTTGCCATAGAAACAACATTTATTTTTTTGCTTTTCTGCTGGATAAATGTCCTAAAATGTGCATAAAGATGGGACATATCTCAGAAATGGCCTTTTCTTTTTAGGTTTCTGAAGTTTCCGCGCAGATGCTCTGACCGTCGCCATGTTGGCAGCGGTCCACCTGAACTCCAAATACAGGCAAAGAGGTGGAGAAAGGGGTCGCACACCATGATGTCTTAGATTAAATTTAGTCTACGATCTGACCGACCTATCACCCTCTGATGGACAAACATTTTCGTATCATTTATTGGTCGCTCTACTTTGAAAATGAAGCTATCTGGCTCAGTAACAAACACATGGGGGCAGCTGGTGAGTCCAGCCGAGCTCGGGCCTGTCTGTGAAGAAGCTCTAATGACTTTATGTTGGTGCCAGCACAGACTGGAGTCTTGGCTCTTTTCTGCAATCAAACTTTATGAGCAACTTTAACCCCAAACTCTGACAGACAGAGGAATACATGGATGAATAGTCAGAAGGATTAGGAGGAGCAGAGGAAGGAGGAAGAGGAAGAGGAAGAGGAGGAGCGCCACGTACCCTCAGAGGTCTGCATGATCAGCGTCTTGCTGTACTGGCCCACTCCACTGGCATTAAAAGCCTTCACTCTGGACTTGTAAGTGCTGTTGAAGTGGAGCCCGTCCACTGTGCAGATGGTCTCTGTCCCCACGTACACTTCCTGCACACACACACACACACACAGTGCATCCTGTTAAACTGGCAAGTGCGTAGTAATGTCTGAACAGAACCCTGTTGCAGCTTCTGCAGGAGAGTCCCATGTGGATTTTGGCCGTGAGGGGTGGGGATAATAAGTGAGAGTTTGTACAACTGAGCGTGGGCGCCGCAGCCCACACCTGAGTATTAATAGACACGGGGACACAACTCGCCAAGCTCAGCATGGCGCTGCGTTGGCGAGACTCAATGAGTCAGAGAGTAGAGGAGGAAGAATAAAACGACGAACTTCCTTCACAACTTTTTTAAAATGAAATTTTGTTTTTTTGGCATCAGGTAGGAGATTAAACACGGCTCAAGTGAAGACACTGAAACACTGTTTGACTTTTTACCAATTAGCCGTTAGCGGATACAGATGAGGAATCAGCTGGCTGTATGATCACCCTCACATTGAACACTTGTAATTAAGACAGGAAGACATGATTACAGATAAAGGCTGACGACCAGCAGAGAGAGAGAGAGAGAGAGAGAGAGAGACACACACACACAGCAGAGAGAGAGAGAGAGAGAGAGAACGACCAGCAGAGGGAGAGAGAGAGAGAGAGAGAGAGAGAACGACCAGCAGAGAGAGAGAGGGAGAGAGAGAGCAGAGCAAAGTGACTGGAGGTCACTGCCGGCTTTTTTCTAAATTAAAACACGGGATGCCTCCAGAAACAGGTGCTGGATCTGTCACACTACACAGGCAGTGACTGTCTGCTTTGTCACACTGAGGTTTGCAAAGAAACATTCAAGCAAACCTTCAAGGAGTCCAATGTTTTGACCTCTATTCCAAGTTGTTGTGTGGTCAGTTCTTCTACCTTTAAAAACCAAACCCAAAAATCTTATATCAATGAATTAGTGTTAAACTGACAAAATGAACACTTAATGGGGTTTGAAGCTATGATTTGTCTGAAGTTTGTCTGAGTTCTACATGTAATTTTGGTCCATTTTCTATTTTTGTCCAGTCACACTGTATAGTTGTAGGGTAGATTTCTACATTCTGAGAACTCACAACATTTGTGTTTCGAGTTAAAACTGACTCAGACTTTATCCCCTTAGTATGGAGACACACATGTTTGATTCTGAAAGTGCTGAGTAAAAGCTGGATGTTATACACATGGAAACCAAGTAAACATAGTAAAAACCAATCATGGAACCAGTGACTGGTGACTTTTGATGGCAAAGAGGATCCTTCAGTGAATGCAGCTTGTGCCCTTTCACACTGAAGAAAAAGCCACATTTTGCAGGTTTTTGTGCTGACTCAGTCTCAGTCTTGAGGGTGTGTAAAGTAAAAAACACACAGCTCATTTGTTTCCTGCACAAATAAAGCATGATTCAGAGCAGTTAGCTGGGGGCTACATCCTAAACGCTAACAACGCTTTCAGAACGCCTCCCAGATTGATTGTTCTGAGAGTCAACAGGCGCTCTGTGCGCAGGTTTAGAGTTCAGACACAGATATCCTGCGCCTTTGTGCTGAGGGAATTGTTCGGGACGTATAAGTTGCTGCTGTAACAAAGCAGCCAGCTCAGTGTATGGAGACCTGGGGAGGGGTCTTACAGGGATGGATTACATGCTGAACCTCTGCGAGGGTCCGAAGGCCTCTTTGATCCTGGATCATACTTCCTGCAGGATCATCCCAGCTGACAGCTGTGTTTCCCAATCACGCTCTCAGGAGTTGAGGTGTACGGCGGTCAGACTTGACTTGAGGGATTTCAACTACAAAATGTTGCCTTCACATTCACCTGGTGGCGCCGCCGTCTTGCCCGGCATGAACTGAACAAGCCTTTGTTAAGGTGGAGGGGGTGGGGGGGTGGGGAGCACTTTCTAAAGGTGAGTTACGCCTCTAGCTGGTCCTGTTTTCTGCTTTTTGTCTCGTAAATCTAACAAAAGTTCACATTAAAAGCAAAAGTGATGTTGTCATGTGTGAATAAATCAGGAGCTGCAGAGGGAAACCTACCCTGAACGGCCCTCCACTTCCATCGTCCAGCTCCAGGATGTACCCGTCCACGGCGATGTTGGAGAGCGGTGGCTGTTTCCATGACAACGTGGCGCTGTTGTTCTGAGTGCAGCATTCCTCCAGCTGGAGCATGGGAGCAGCTGGGACTGAGGAGGAGGAGGTGGAGGGGGGGGGGGAACCAGGCCAGATTACAACCCACTGAGACACAAAAAGACACACACACACTCCTCGGCTGGATGTGGCATCATATTCAATAGTCCTCATGAATGCAACACACACCAAACTTCTCTTGACTAATTCACAGAATGTTACACGCCCCCCGTGTTAAGCTAAAGAGGTCGCACACAAGAACAAGTCTTTAAATTGCAACTGCAAACTCAGGGGACTGCTGTCACAGAAAAAGAAGGCCGCCCCCCCTCACAGAAAAGAACACTCGTTTCCACAGCACAAACATCCCAGCGACGCTGGCAGCAGGGCGGACTGTGTGTTACCTTTCATCTGCACAAAGTCCAGCTGGTGGATGGTCTGCAGGAGCGGCCCGCTGTCCAGAGTGAGGTCAAAGTCACTGGTCATCCTCGGGGTGAGAGTTCCCTTCCCCCACTGACCCTCTGTCATGTGGACCCTCCGGATCAAAGCATCGGAGATCTGAGGGATCGTATGAGTTGATAAAGAAAGGCAGGTCAGACGGTCAGCTTCTTCCTGACTATGATCAACCTCCAAAGTGTTCATAAATGTGTTAAGAGCCAGTGTCCCTGAAGTCTGACTGCAATGGCTGAACAAACAAAGAAAAGACGAAGGTGATGAAGGTGAAGATGATGGTGTAGCCCAGGTGGAAACCATGAGACCATACATCTGACACTTTGACTGCTTCCCACTTCTTGATGAATTTGTTAATCTAACCATCACTTTGTGCCTGTTTCATTTCTTCAAAAACACCCCATGCAGTGCCACTTATCACCACAGGTGTCGCCAGAGAGACTATGACTTATGGACCATATCACCAAGTCATTTTGAAAAGGTCAACATTTCATTTTTACTGCTTGTATCCTCCTCTAGATGCTTTAAAGGTAGGAGATTTCACTCTGATGCACTTTTTGTTAAATTAGTGTAATGTCTCTTTACAATCCGATAGCAACCGATTAGTTCGGCAGTTTAAAACGAAGAATATGAATCATCTGTGGAATCTATAAAACGCTAAAAACATCAGCCAATCCTCCGGGTGGACCCTGCGCGGAGTATTGGCTGGTTGTCACTCTCTTCCTGCTCTGTGCGCACCAGAGAGGTACGTGCATGATGGCCGAAGTCACAGACCGCAGCTCGTCTTCAGGTGATGCGTGCCCATGTGATTGGGAGGCGTGGCTTCAGGGTGAGCTCCGAGAGAAAGGGGCGTGTGTTTATTTTCCAAATCTGGCTGACTCTCACTGAGTTTTCTAAATCTCCTCCCCTACCTTTGATATCGAGTCTAGAATTGTTTCACCATGTCTCTGTAACTTTACACACTTCTTAGTTGTTTGGTGAACTCTTGAGTTTTACAGCAACGGTTTCACTCAATCATGAGCTCAGGAGAAGTCTGAAGATCGATCTGAGATGAGCCCTGCTGTGCCTCTTACCTGCAGGAATCCACTGGGGTCGTTCTCCTTGATGACCTCCAGGCAGTACTCCATCAACCCGGTGGTCTGACGCAGCTTCACCGTGCAGTGGGAGATCTGATCCCGCACCACCTGCAGGGACAACATGAAGAGGAAAAACCACAAGATACAAGTTTTCAAAGTATAATAACACAAAACAAGCATACAGAAGATAATCATATGTACATTATTATTTTTAATAAAGTGTGAAGACTATAGCGGCAATTATAGGGGAGAAAACGTGCAGACATGTTGATAAATGAGGGGAAGAGGAGACAAAGAGGAGAAAGAAAGGCAAAGAAAAGAAGTGAGGATGTAATGAATCCTATGAGAGAGGGATGACAGAAAAGGGCAGAAGAAGAGGAGAGAGATTAAACAAAGCTGTTAATGGATGAGAAGAAGCTGAATGAGACGACCAGGAGGAATACCAATAACAAGATTAGCGGCAGGATTGTCAAACTGATTGATCGAGTAATTTTTTTCCCTCAGGAGACACAGATTGGAGGAGGAGGAGAAGGAGGAGAAGGAGGAGAAGGAGGAGGAGGAAGAGGAGGGAGGGATCCTGTTATTGACGTGAATGGGATGAAAGTGACATTTAGCCTTCACACATAGTCATCACTGGTTACATCAGAGACGTGACGGAGTGAAAATGTCTCTCAGAGTGATGACATGTGAATTTCTTTCATTTTAATGGAATAACTTTTAACCCATTAATCACAATTTATATATGCAAGCAGGTCAATAACAGCTCCCCTCCTCTGCTCAGGCACTATAATATTTGACTGACTGGACAGGGAGACCCCACCCCCCCTTCTCTCCTCCCCCCTCTGTCTCCCCCTTTTACTGTCTGATGTCCACAGCCTTTCTTTGCAACACTGTGAAATAAGCGGAGGTGCTGGACTGAGGGTTGCTAGGAAACAGAAACTTCACTGCTGCTCTCTGAGGGGCTCCGATGCTGAATGGAGAGGAAAATCCTTCCCGCAGCCGCTCGGAGACCGACAGTAAACACACACACACACACACACGGTGTGCTGGTGACTGCAGTCGCAGCACATCGATATGAAAGTGTACAGTCGCAGCAAAGACTGATTGCATTGGAGATATTCCTACATATGCAGTCCTGTGTTATTAACACGATGCAGCTCATAGTACATATAGATGCTTTAATCGTTTCTCGGTAGCTTCAGGAAGAGCCTGACGATTTAGAAAAACCATGCACCTTCATCGCTCCTCCTGATGCAACAGCCTTGTAAGCCGAAGATGCCACTGAATTTGAAGACAGATTTTTAAGAGAACATAAAGACAGAAGTCTGAGAGGCTGAATAAATCACCCAGATATAAAAAATGCAGCAGGTCTGACTGCAGTTTAAGTAAACTCATACTTTCATCTAATCGTATTGTAATCACTCCCCTTGAATGCATCGGCCAGCGGGCCGTGTTTAACCTCTGGCTTGATCCATATTTCTGTGGCTGAAGGCCAAAGTGTCCCTGCTGAGTGGAGCCTGGAACATCCACACACCCCTGCAGTGGCCTGGGAGAGCTCCAGGAGGACTTTCTCACCACTGTCACTGCCTGTTTAACAGTCGCCTCGCTGTCCCGCCTCTGCACGCACATGCTCCTGCAAAAGCCAGGAACTGCTTTCCTCTCAGCTGCTTCCTGAACAGCTTCTCTTCAGTCATCTCTCCTGAAATCTGCTTTAAATCAGCTCTCCAATAAGATAGAAACGCCGCCGCCGGCGCCACCGCTCTGCCAGATGAACACTGGATAATCAGTGCAGGGGAACATCCATTCATCTGAATTTAGCAGAGACAGAAGGGGCTGCAGCAGCTTCAGGTGGGACGACAGCGGAGGAAATTTAGCATCTTGATGAGAGCTGTGAGAAATTAACTGAGAGACATGGAGGGAGGAAAGATGAGCTCACAGTAAAAGCTCCTTCTGTTGTTGATTACCAGGTCACTGCGGCACTGCTGGCCCTGCAGGAGCGTCAACCTGTCCCCTTACAGCAGCATGAGGAGGAGACTGAGAGGAAGCAGGTTTGGAGATGGGGAATACGTCTCGCAGTGCAGTGATGGTCAGAGGAAGTGACAAGTGCCACCTCCAGTGATGCCAGTGATGCACAGATCCTCTCATTAAAGCTCTTTGCATGAAAGTGGTGTCACTGTTCCTTTAAAGTATACTGTGTGACAGCAGAGATGAAACACTGACTAATTAGATTTCCTGTGATTGATACAAAAAAACACCAGCGTGGCTCTTTAATGTAACATATGAAATATGATCAAACTGAGGCTCTGCTCTGCACCGTCTGGAAGATGCGAGCGCACAGACTCGGCGGTGCCACGATGAAGATGAGAGCGACACAAAGTGAATCAGAAACAGAAGTCAGTCTGCATCATCGTCTTCATGCTGTAAAGTTCACCGCCGGATGCTTTGGACATCCAGCTCGGGCCGGTTAATGAGTGCAGCCGCTCTGAGGCTGTTTCTGTTTCCACTGTTGACTCTTCATCATCTGACTTAAGCGGTTTGCTCCAGGGGGAACTCTGCTCCCTGGAGTCTTCCTCACTTTATGTCAAGAAGGAGGAAGAGTTTGCAGATTTTTTTAATGCACTTGACTACTAGAGAGTGCACACTTAACCCACTGTTGTTTTTCAGCAGCGATAGGGCTCGAGTGTTAGCTTAGCTTAGCACAAACAGATTCAGAGATCAAACTGAGGAGAGGTGATCCATGTGATGCTGTCAGCCAATCAGCCGTGCTTCCAGGAAGTTAACTTCCTCAGCATCACATATCCTCCCCTAAAACCACAACTTGGTGCTAAAAGTGAGTTTTGCAGGAGGTAGAAGATGGATGCTAAGCTAACCCCTAACTGCCATCTTTCATAAAGAAAGCTTATATTAGCAACCCCTCTTTGACACACACAGGCGGCTAATGGATTGTTTGGATAGTTTAGGGGATCTACGGCTGATCTGTAGTCGACTCAAGAAGGAGAGAACTCTGTGATGGATTATCAATTAAGCCAGTTTAAAGGATTTGTAAGGAGGATTCTCATATCTTTCTGACAGAAACTGAGAAAAATGGCTGCCTGGAGGAGGGAGCATCAGTCCACAGTCTCTGAAAATTGCTTCCACTGTAAGATTAAGCATGTAAGTTTCAGTTAGAGCCTGAAACACAACCCTTTTAGCTATAAAAACGTGTGCATGTGTCAACACTTTCAGTGGCGTATCCTCTGAGCATGTGTACTTGACGTCAGTATTTATAGAATGGCGGCCACACGGGCCTCCGTCGTCTTTCTCTCTCAGACAAACATGCGGTCAGTCCTCCCGATGTGCTGGAGGGAAGAAGAAAACTGAACCTGACTCATGCCACGAAGGTCTACTTCTCGCCTCCACAGCTTCCAACAATGGGCACAACATGTCCCCGTCACCATGGCGACTAGGCTCCGTTGTCAGTACCACAGGACAGCAGCAGCAGGAAACTCTGTCGGCTGCTGTTTTAGCTTTAAATTAATCAGATTTTTATGGCTTTTATTATGAGCAGTCAGGGTACTTCATTAGTTTCCTAATTGGACATCTATAAAATGCAGAGCTGGTATTTCATCTCACATTAGAATCTGCTAATAAATCTGCTAAGCAAATACACAGAGGACTGCATCATCATTATCAGGAGTGCAGAGGGACTGAAATGTGTCTCATCCAATCACAGCTGCAGGATGACCCTCGCCACTGACTTGCTAATGAAGCAGAGAGCATCCCATTGACGGCTCACACGAGAGAGGCTCCAATTACTGGAGATCCACTCCAGAAAACCAGCTACGTCTCCACTCAGCATCCTCTCCCTCCTCCCTTAGAGTGAGCTGCTCTCTTGCATCAGCGACTCTGTGGGAATCTCACCTTATTCACATGTGAGATCGACACTGAAAGCACATACAGATCATCAGATGTGTCGTGTTGAAACGTGTTTCTGCTGCATTAAGATTCAGTGGACGACACACGGAGGCACCGAGCTGACAGGCAGGGTTTAAATATGCATTAAAATTCTACTGTGTTGGAGGTGTGAATGTGTCCAGGACATATTTTAAAAACCAAATCAGCATCTATACACTGTATAATACTATGTACACTGCAGAGCACCTCCTACAGGCAAATAGAACTACTGCAGTCTCTGATCTAAGTTGAACTTAGGCCCCGTTCACACTGGAGAAAGTAATTCCAGCTAGAGTAGGATTGAGCCCAGACAGCCTTTAAGCTGGATGCGTTCAGACTTATTTCCAAATATGGCTAGCACACACTTGTGTCCGCACTCAAATCCGGCTTCATCCA
The DNA here is from genome assembly GCF_900634625.1 of Parambassis ranga. Lineage (NCBI taxonomy): Eukaryota > Metazoa > Chordata > Actinopteri > Ambassidae > Parambassis > Parambassis ranga. The sequence continues at coordinate 16,306,704 of NC_041042.1, forward strand.
GCGTGTTTGCTGTCCTCCAAACCACTAGGTGGCGCCTCGTAATATACAGAGTCCATTCAGGCCGCGGTAGGACCGCGTGTGTGCATGCATCGTGCAGTTTTTTGTCCCGTGTCACGCCCCGTTAACCGGAAGTAGCATGTCGCTAGCCAGATTCGCTAGCCACATTTGCGTTCACATCTGAGCCACATTTGAGCCGATTGAAATCAAACTGGATACTGCCGGATTCGAGGTGTTCACACTCAGGATAGGCCCGAATCCTGCTTTAGCCAGATTTTTTTCCCCAGTGTGAACGGGGTATTAAACTCACCACAAAGACTAAGGCCTGTACATTCTGCATGAAATGACTCTCCACACCAGCAGGGGGCAGTGTTTTGAAAAGGAAACTGCAATGAGAGAACACCTGGCTGATGATTGGAGGAACCATCTGTCAGTCGGGGTCTATTACAAGGCGATTACCACCAAATATAGATATCACCAATCTGCCAAAGAGGAAACACGACAAGCTGCAGAAGCCGGCACGTAGTAAGTAGCATCTTAGTTAGCATGTCCGTAGAACATATGCTCAAAGTTGTTCTGTTGTCACAGTAAAACACACACCCAAAACCACCAATACCTCCTCATGAGATGCTGATTTAATCTGAATCACCACTGGTTCGGCTGCAGGCATGTAGCTTGGAGCCTGGATAGATCTGTTTAAAAAGGTTTGTTTTGCCAAATCTTAGTGAGAGTGATCACTCTCAGTGGAAAATCTGGGGCCACACATGATCACATCACCATCTTCTGACTCCTTGACTTCACACCGAATATTTGGTGAATATTCAGCTCAGCATGCGATCCTACAAAAACCCTCGAAAGCTACCAGTTTAAATCCACAACCTGAAGTGCACAACCTATTATTTATTATCCACTCAATCTGAGCGTTACACAATGACCCCCTGTGTTTTTTGGGAAGTAGCCGACCCTTAATTCAGAGGAGGTAAGAAGGTAACAACACAGGAAAAAGGAGAGCAGGCTGGTGGGTGTAGAAAATCCGCTCCAAGCTAGTTATTTATAAACCACTTCCATGAAGAGCTTCACATCTAAAGAATGTATCATACAAGCAGGATAAAAAGTGCGTGTGTGTGTCAGTGCTCACATGTTGCCATGCACAGGCTGTGTTCCTCCAACCTCCTACACGTGTGAAAACCTTGATTCTACAGAGCGTCCAAGCGTGAAATTGGATGCTGTACAGCACAAATGTATCTCTCCTCCCTCCTCTGCTCTTATATCCCCTCTTCAGCGCTCTGAAGATGGTTTAAAGACAGAATGCGGAGCCGAGACTTCCAGGGACGCTGGCTCACCTTCAGCTTGTGCTCGTGCTCCTTGTTGACCTGAGCCAGCAGCTGGGCCCTGCGTCGGTTCAAGGCTTCGATGAGGGCGTCGCACTGTGCCACCAAACAGGCTTCAAACTCCACGCCGTTCTCCTGCGGGACAGAGACATGGACACTGATTCCACACTTAAAGGATGGAAGGATGGTTTAATCATTGTGAATCAGGCATCAGCACACAATTACACCTAATGCCATCCATGTTCACACAGTTTTGTCCCTCCTCTTCCTCCTCCCCCCCTTCCTCCTCCTACCTGCTGTTTTCCTCCCTCGTGTCTCAGGGTCTCACTGTGTGACGACTATTAGAAAGAGCATTTAATCCCACCTCCCTCCTCTAATCACCCTCTTAAGCTCAGCACAGCTTTGTCTCCACACGAGCATCTAAATTTAGTTCTGCTCACCATGTCAGATGTAACTTCCATCATGTGATATGTCGCACTGGACACAGAGGATTATAATAATGTGAACACCTCAGATAGCTCTCCAGGATTCTGCAGATGAACGTGTGTTTGCGTCTGCATGTGTGTGTTTTTAAGTACCTGGATGTGCTGCACCATGTTCCTCAGCTGAACCAGGAACTCCTTGGCTTCGGTGGCTCGGTCCGACAGGCCGTTTAGAGCCTGGGACAGCTGAGTCTGTGGAGGAGGAGGCAGGATATCAGTGTGCAACATCAACATATCAAGGCAGCATACAGAGAAGTGCAGTTCTCCCTGCAGCCTCTAGGGGGGCACAAAATCCTAAAATAACACATAATTATGGGTGTTATGATGGCTTTGAGGGAGCATGAATTGTCCGTCCACCTCAGCTCCACTCGTGCTTCACCTCTTGCCTGTACTTGGACTGTTGCAGACATATGAATGTGTGCGAATGTCAACTTGTTGGTCAGTTCCTGCAGACGACCCTCGCCAATATAAGAGCAGATGATTTCTGCCCCACTTCCTGCTGTCCTCAGTCCTCGGTGTCATTACAGTTATTGTAGCTTCTCTCTCTGTGTGGATAGTTAACGACTGCTTGTGCATTATTGATGACAGCAGATATAAGTGATGAATAATACACCAGTCGCTTAGGTTCTGCCTGTGGAAGAAGGTTTCATGTAAGATCTTGTTAAACATGGCGGAGAATCACAATCCGGCCCAACGCGTAACATCTTAATTCTTTAACAACAGAAACGGTTCCCAAGACGGCGAGCGGCAGCATCCGATCGCTCGCTTAATATTTCAGGCTGTTTCCTCTGAGGACGGCAGCAGCTCGTGTAAACAACCACAGTCTTTTCATGTTGTGGATGCTGATTCTGCAGGGAGAGACACACAATCAGCAATCAAGCTGTGTAACATTTCGTTAATTTTCACTTCCTTTCATCTGAAGGCTGCTGGGCTGGGGAGAGGCTTCTTTCTGCTTCTTTAACCAGAGGTTGACCTTAGCGTCAGCTTATGTCTGTTTACAGCTTCTAACCAAATGACAGTGTGTCACACACAGGATTAAAGCAGGAGGAGGAACCCTGAACCCAAAAAAAAATCATCCTTTTTTGGAAAATAGGTTACTCAAAAGCATCTTCAGTCATCTCTCAGCGTTTGACTTAAAGCGTTTTAATTAGCTCAGAGGAGCTCTTACACTGGTCTGCTTGTGTGCTGTTAGGAGCTTTAGCAGGGGTATCATACCTGCCCCCTCATCCCTGTTAGTGATGTGTTGCTCGTGAACGATTCGTTCGATATGAACGAATCTTTTATATGAATCGGGGTAACGAGTCCCCTCAGTGAGTGATTCGTTCTTTCGCTACATGGCAGGCAGCCGCATAAAGCTCAGTTGGCAGGACAGGAAACAGATATGATTCGTTCCTGAGTCGCGGTAGCCCCCGGATCTTCGTTCTGTTGTCACGTGACGGCCAAGCCACTCAGGCTGTGTGCCAATTGGCCAGCAGCAAATGATCAGCAAAGGAACTTGCGACTCGTTCACAGATCGTTCATACGAATCGTTCATACGAATCGTTCATACGAATCGTTCCGGATTGCTCATTTGTCACGCGAGAGCTGAAGCTCAGCTGCGGGGCTGTGGAAACAAACAAGGAAATGAATGTCTGATATCTGACGCTCCTCAATTTGTCACGTGACACCAGGCAAACGCTATGTATTCATGAAATTATAATTAATGGTCTTTGCTTGTTGTTGATGTGTAGTGTTATTGTGTATAGTAGTAGTATGTAAAGTGCGTTTGTAAATAAATGCTTTCTAAAATGACATCATGTTTTGTGTTATACTCTGCCATTAAATAATAAATATAATAGTACATTATCCAGTCATGAAATCATATGTAACCAAGGCTGCTCAGGCTGCACGGATCAGAGCTGTAGATTCGTTCTCCTCCTCGTTCTCGCTCATCGTTCATTTGTCACGTGATAGGCTGCTCAGGCTGCACGGATCAGAGCTGTAGATTCGTTCTCCTCCTCGTTCTCGTTCATCGTTCATTTGTCACGTGACAAGCTCCACAGGCTGCACAGATTCGTTCTCGTTCACAGCTCATGTGTGTGTGAAGCAGTACACTCTCGTTCATTTGTCACGTGACAGCTACCTAGTCACTGTGGCACTGTTAAACAACACTGGCAGGGAGGATGCAGGACAGAAGTCACTGTACCGTGGTGTGTATTTGCCCTCTTATGTTTTCACATGCTTTGAATTGCTTGTGGTAGTTATACTTATTATACTTTGTCCCATATCAATGCGCGGCACTATACTACAGAGGGACACGGCGCCACCGGCTGTAAAAATGAACGAAATGAACGAAATGACTCACAATAAGATTCGTTCACGTGAGGGTTCGAGAGTAACTGATTTGAGTCAGTAAGAAGAGTCGAACCTCCCAACACTAATCCCTGTCCCTGCACTTCCTGGTGGGGGCTTTAATCCAAATTGGCTCTGACGTCTCTTTGACACTTTCTTCTGACAGATTGGCTAGTTCGCCGAGGCCGTGGAGAGAAAATGAAACACGCAGAATGCCCCTGGAGCTGCTGCTGAATTATTCATGCCGTGCACGTGCTCCCACTCGGCTTAATTACGGAGATGATTAGCGCTTCCAAATAGCAGGGACATCCTAAGCTTCCCAACCCACCGCGCTACCTCCACAAACCCCTCCAAAGCTCATGCAGCATATTCTTCTCCTCCTCCTCCACGATGCTTTTAATTCCCTAAACAACATGTCTTTGGTTCCCGGGGCCAGACTGTAAAAACAGGAAACTTTTAAAACATGCCTCTCTCTCTGAGCTGGAGCATAAATCATGACATGAAATCTAGTCCCCACGCTTGCAAGAAATGAAAATGCAAATTCAATGTAAATATCATGCATGAAGAGTTATCGTTAAGTGTTCTCATCAGTCATTCTGGAAATGATGCAAATCTCATCATGTTGCACACCATTTTTCAAATAAAGCCTCCAGCCTCAGCCTTCAGAGCTCTGTGTTCAGGCAAAGACCTCCGTGTGATGTCCAACATGGAACCCATCCAACTCTGGGGCCACTTCTCAAACTTTACACACATCTGCTGGACAAACATTCGTTTAATGACGTCTAATTCCTCTGATCAGTGCTCTTTAGTAGCAATAGGCTTGGGAACCAGTGAGCCCAGTGCATCCTGGGTATTGAAGTTTCACCACTTTTAAGCATTGGCTATATTTTCTCACTTTTTTCTGGTGAAGTTCATAAATCACCTGCTCTGATTGTTTTCACAGACTAAAACATATAACTAGGTCCCTTTACCCTCCTCATCCTCACCCCCCCATACGCTGACCTGCCGTCCTGAGCACAGCGCAGGAAGTTACAGCCCTGAGCTGTTCAGAAATGAAAGAGCCTCCTCTTCCTCGGCATGTTTTGACCTGCTTTTTCAGGACGGAGCTCTGCGGGCTCCACACGCCTCGAGTGCTTTTCATTTCATCTGCTCTGTCACCCAACGCAAGCTGACTGTTAACTGGCCAAAGCAGAGCAGGAGCTGCCTCGCTGGCATCAGAGAGCAAAATGAGAGAGAAAGCCAATTTAAGACAGATGAAATGGTGTGAGTGACCTGCTCGGTCTGTGATGAAACCAGCGGAGCGTGGCTGAGGGTCTCATGTGAGTGTGGGTGTGTGGCGGGATCTTGAGACGAAGGAAGCAGCTTAGTGATCCAGGCAGAGTGAAGCTGATGGATTTCAGAGACCCAGAAGGAGCCAGAATGAGCATTTTACTTTTGGTTTGACTCCAAATGTCCTTGGTCAGATTTTCATGTCCTTCATGTGGATCTCCTGGGCTTTGAAACTCGAGTCCCTGGTTAACAAAGAGGACGTTTCACACACAGAAAGTTTACATTTCGGGCTTTGCTCAGCTGTTACCGCCTCGTACTGTCCCCCCTGCCCCGCTGCTGTGGACTCATGTTAGCGGCAGCTGTCATGGTTTCCCAAACGCTCAGGTCAAAGGTCGGCTGACGGTCCTCCCTTGGACTGAGTCCCACTTGGCTGGGTTAGCGTCAGATTCCAGGAGCTGACCCCGTGTGATGTGTTTTCACAGCGTTTTCCACTGTATCAGCTCGTCGCTCGTTTTATTGCTCTCTTCCGGAGCTGCAGCCATTTTTTTTTCTTTCGAACCCTCTTTTACTCCCAGAAGACAATACCCATCCTCCCCCGTCAAACGTGGCGGTTGTTCACTCGACCAAAACGAGGTTCCCACAGGGTCATGTCACGTCCCACCCTGTCCCCCCTCTCGGTCTCTCTGTTTCACATACATGAACCACCAGGCTCCTCTCCAAACAGGAGGCCTTCTGTGTCATCGCACACAACAATGTCATTTCCCATCACATGCACTCAGCTCCCCAGCAGCAATAATCCAATAATAATAACAATGCAGCAGTTAAGTGCTGTCGGTTTGAGCTGGAAATGACATTTTGGGTGTGAGTGCGTTTCTTTCTCGGGGGTGAAAACTTTGACACTTTGAAATGTCAGATTCTCAGCAGCGACCAAAAAGCAGCTTTGTTTGTGCGCTCAGGATAAAAATGTGGATTCAGTGAATATTCACAGAGCGCTTGGTGAGCTGCTGCAGGCTGGGTTAACTCACGCTGAGCCGTCTTCATGTGACCTTCCTGTCCGGGTTATAGGTCTCACGAAAACATCTATAGTTCCTGCATGAAACAGGATGCTGGTGTGAGAAGCATTAAGTTAAAAAGTGACAGCAAACAACAGCGGTTGTGATTTTCTGAACAAAAACAGAACAGCTCACGTTGTTAGGGGGGCACAAACCTCAGACTCCTGGGTGAAAGTTCACCACTGCATCTGTACTCCCGCCGTCCGAAACTGCTTCTAAGGAAACCTTTGGGTGACATCAAGGTGGACTCCGGAATGCTGATGATAAAAAAGGGTCAGTGCTGCTATAACCTGTCCTGCACAGATTTCAGGTTGAGCTCACCCTCTTATGTAACTGCTGTCCTCATTTAAAGTGGGCTGACTGAGTCAGAGCAGCCAGACGTAGCAGCGGAAATTCAAACATTTGACTATGACCGGGATTCATTTGTGCACAGAGAAGCAAAACTTTCCTTTTTCCTCTGTTGGGACACAGAGGAGAACTGGCACGAGGATTTTTGAGGGATTTATGCTGCTCCCGTTTCACGACTGGAGCCGGTCTGTGTCCCATAACAGAGAGAAATACATCGAAACAAAAACATCTTCACTCTGTAATGCAGTGTTTCCTGTGAGGACCCAGGAAGCAGCACTCTGCTTCTCCTCCTCTGCTTCGCTTCCTCTCTTCAGGCGTTCGAGGTCAACCCGTCGCTCTCATTTTCCTGTTCTTTATCTCCCTCTTTCATTAACATTTACACAGCTAATCTCTTTACAAGGCGGCTCCAGGGGTAAATATCACTGCCTGTAATGGAGCAGCATCAACCTAAATGGCTCTGAGACATCCGAGCTCACGCCCACTGTGAAAATTCATTCTCTACAGGCCTCAGTCGCAACTTTGTCTCGTCACATAAACGAGCTTTTAACGCTCTTTATCTGCACAAAATCACAAATAGCAGAGATGACATACTTAAAGAATCAGACCGCAGGCTGCTGAGCCCCCACTCACTGTGTCACCGGTCCTACATTAACACTGAGAGCTGGACGAAGATTCACATTTAGTTAAACTGAAGACAGATACAACCAGCTAACTTGAGGTCTGACTGACCAACAAGCTCACAGTCCAGTACGGAAGTCTGGAAACCTCAAACAAGGTACTTTGTATGATTTCTGACATTAACAAACGCGCTGTGACCTACTTGATCCAGACTTGTTTTTAGGGGCTGGACTCTGCTCCCTTTTGTGGACTGAAGGCGTTGGAGGAGATCGGCTCCAATGTCTGCTTCCTGGACAATAACTAGGACTACAGGGCAGACGTGGCTCAGCGACAGACTTCCAGACGCTGTCAGTCAAGCTAGAGGTCGTTTAAATGAAGCTTAATGGTTGCATGGACTCAGTGTGAGTTTCTACTGATGGTGGTGAAGTCGACTGGCTCCACAGTTCATGTCATCGTGCTTCTACCGAGTTAATCAGCCTTCGAGTCAATAAAGACAAATGTGTCCATCATAGCAACGCAGACATGTGGGTTCAGTATCTTGGAGCTTTTTAGGAGAAACAAGTGAAACGCCCTAAATCTTGGATTTCAGTCCATTTCCAGTCTGTTTCCACCTTTCTTCATCAAACACCATCAGCTTTACTAATGACCTTCATATATCTTCAGGACTGGACGGTCCTTTGAGTGGATGTCCTGAGCAGACTCACAGTGGATCCGGACTAACAGCCGCCCTCATTACTACCAGCAGACTGTGGTAAAGAGTAGTAGGGAAATAGACGGGGATCCTGCCACTGTCAGGGCTTCTCCTCCACTCCCACTGAGTTCACAGAGGCTGCAGGTCTCAGACATGAATCAAGACACGCTCCCTGACAACATCAGCCTCCAGACTGAGACGACACTTTAAAGATTGGACCCAGCACCTGCTCTGTCTGTCCTCATTAACCTGCCTGCTTTTTGTGGGAGGGCATCACAGATGCAGATTGTCCCCCTGGGTTGACTTTGCTTCTTTTAGAGGATCAAACACATAAAAGGAGGCACATGTGCGTGCCAGAAAGGAAACATTCCTTAAATCATTCAGAAATGACCCCGCTTCTCCAAAGACGCTGCTTAAAATGTCTGATTTATGTCTCCTCCTGCAGCATGACGAAAAAACTCATTTTCTGCTGGAATCCGCTCTTTCTTTCTTTCTTTCTGCTCACCCCTCACATCTTCTTCTGCTTAAGCTTCCATCTGATTAATCACCGTTAATTGCCAATGAACACAGTGAGGGCGTGACCCAGATTGAAGCCGGGGTCCTGCGTGACCTTTGGTGACACCCATGAAGAGTCTGACGGCGCCCCTTTTAATGTGATTTACAGAGATTAACACAGACGTCCCGACACAAATCTGACGCTGCTCCAAAGCTTCTGCTCATTTTGTGTGTGTGTGTTTGACTTTGCCGACATGAAATTGATTGTGGTTTAGACACGGTCACACAGCTCAAAAGGAGGAAGAGGAGGGGGGCTCAGAGATAAATCATGGTGGGTTGTGTTGCTTGTGAGACGAGGAGAGAAGTCAGAATGTGGGCAAGCGAACGGCAGAAAAGGAGCATGAAGAGCGGCAGCGATGATCTGAAGCAGCATTCATTTAAGTGCAGACACACGAAGAAGGAGGAGGAGAAGACGACGCAGTAAAACATCTGGGATGGATTCCTCGTGGGGTCCAGTATCTTAGCGACCTCTGCGCAGCATCCACAGGGATTTGGTTGCCATGGTGGCAGATGGTTCAAGGTTCTCCCAACAAAGATGTCACGTGAGCGAGACGATGATGGTGCATGATTAGAAACCCAAAGATGAGATCTCATTAAATGATGAAGAAATGCTGCAGGTGAGGATTCCAGATCAATCACTCCTGACTGCGGTGCCTTCCTGCATGACAAACGCAGTCACAAGAGCACAAAGATCAAACGAGCCGACGCTTTAATCTGTTTAAGGATGACGGGGGAAAATGATCATGTGCATTTGAATAAAAGACGGAGAAACCTGAAAGCTTGCAGACTGAGCAGTCACTAAAAGTTTTGGTTTCACACAGTAAACCACCTGTTGATCCATTACAGAGGCTGATGTTTGCAAGACCAAAACATGACTCAGCAAATGAACAATCAAAACGGGTGCAGCTCTAGTAACAATAATCCCACTTCCAGACCTTCCAGACTAGCAAAGTGATCCAGTTCTTTGGAACAGTCCAGCCCTGTCTACAGTGATAGGACGATGGGATACAAGACAATAACAGCACTGTATTGCCTTCTGGCCTTTATCAGTGGATGTGTTTTGCAGTAAACTGACCTTTTCCAGAATTCCAATAATGAGCCTTCAAACTTATAAATTGATTCATCTTAAGAAGTTTCACTAAATCTGATTGTTTATCCATAACTTGCTGGCCGGGGAATCTTAAAGTGCCGCAGCTGGACTCCACACAATATGATATGAGGCACACACGTGACCACATGAATCTACAGCGTGTCCTCAGGGTAGGAAACAGCCTCCTTTTTCCCCCCGCTTTGTGAGGAGCACCCCGCAGCAACCAAAACATGTCCGTCCTCCTCTCTGCCAGCTACCAGCCTTCAGCCATCTGTCACAGCTCGGTGGGCAGCAGCTTCACATGACAGGTCTGAAACAAGCAGGTGCCATGACGGAGGCCAAAAAAAACAAAAAAAAAACAGGCGCACCGGCGGCACGTTGGCACCGAGATCCCTGTGAGCATTGATTAGTTTCTAAAAATACATACCCCCTGTTTTCCATTCTAGATCCAATAAAGATTCAACAGAGGAGGGCTGGCGACTTTAAAATGATAGAAATCTGATGGGAGGCCCCCTCTGATTTTTCCATCACATCAGAGCTGACACTCCATCTCAGCATCATCTAGAAGAGATGATTGGAGACATATCAGACCAGCTATGAGTAAATGATGAGGACAGCTTATCAGGGAGGTGTGTGAGTGGAGGCTACATGGGAGACACCACACACCACTCTTCCTATGTGTGTGTGTGTGTGTGTGTGTGTGTGTGTGTGTGGGTGGGTGAGCTATAACTAGCTTCCTCTTCACTGGAAGCTGGATGAGTGTGGAGGTGAGAGGTTGCCTCTCCTGCCCACAACAACTCAGCTTCCAAAATAGCGTCTCAGTCCACACCGCAGGCCTGAGCATCTGAGCCGGGCTGCTGGCTCCAGCATTAGCCCCTGACTGTAAGGATCTCCGGGGGCGCCTGTGAGCCGTCAAAGCAGAAAAGGGAGTGGAACATATATAGAGCACAGGAATCTGCTGTATGGAAGCTCTGGGGACAGCTGGTCAGAAGCCTGAATCACAGATGTGATGGAGACAGCTTCCTGTTGATGAAGCAGGCCTGCGCCTGGCTGTCCACTCGTGAACTGAATTTCAATCACAGCTGCCTCCTCCTGACAGGCTTGTGAACCAAGTTCCTCATTTGGAGGCAACACGTTGTTCATATTTGCCTCATAAAGCTCACTTGACCTGAGGAGGAGAATTCACTCTCACAGCGCACATTGTTGCGCACTCCTTTAAATCCAGAGTGACAGAGTGAACATTCCCACAGCTGGAGGATAAGCAGAGCTGACAGTAAATTATTTTCAACGCGGACTTGTTGCTCCGCTCAGAGGATGGTGAATCACACACACACACAAACACACAGAAAGAAAAGACGCACAGAGATTTTGCAGCCTGGTGATTTTTACGCACGTACCTTGTGCAGTTTCCACATTGCGCCTAAAGCTTTGACTTCGTGCGTGCCGTGTTTTCCTTCCTCCAGACACTGATAACACACGGGCGTCTTACACTGTACACAGTACATGCTCAGATTCTCCAGTTCGTGTTCTGTGCAGGTGGAGATTTTGCGCGGACTGGCGCGCCGACTTATCCGCCCCTGCGCTGGCGGCACCAGGCGATGCTTGGCGAGGGGACCGCGCGGTGGATGGCAGCGCAGGCGGCACGGGTCGCAGTAGAAGACGTCGCACTGCTCGCACATCACAGTGGCCTCCTTTGGACTCTTCTCGCAAAGCTGACATTTGAGAGCGGCCGCTTTGCTCTGCTGATACCTGTCCACGACCCCCTCCAGCACCCGGTTCTTGGGGAATCCGCGGAGTCCCCGCTCGTCCAGGATCAGGCTGCGGTGACACTGCGGACAGGTGATGCAGGAGTTGCGGGGAATCGGGGGTAACGAGCTTGGATGCGGGAGAAGGTGCTGCTGCTGCTGCGGTGGAGGCTGGGGGACAGTCGGGGGGAAAACCCGAACCCCGTTTGGTGATTTTTGGCAAGGGGTGGTGGGAGCGCTGACGAATCCTCCGTAAGAACCGTAACCACTGTCCGCCTCACTGTACAAACTCATTTTATCCAGGTCCAGGTAATCATAATCAGAGACGCCGGATCCGGAGGCTCGGCTGCTCTGTGGAGACTCCGCGTCAGGGGTCTGCACGAGAATATTCCGAGCACAAGCCAAGCAAATGTTGTGAGAGCACGGCAGGATGATGGGCTCCCGGAAAAACGAGCCGCACACGGGGCATTTTAACTCTTCCTCCATTTCGTCCATGGCTGCCTGCCTCGGTGAGGAGCGAGATTCCAAACACGGGCCGTGGAAGTTTGAGCTGCGCCTGGTCTGACTCTCTGAGCTCCAGACGCGTCTTCCTCCTCCTGCTGCTACAACTGCAAGTGCAACCTTGACCAGAGGAAACTGAGGCATCAGCGCCGAGGAGGCAGGCTGGCGCTCTCCACCAATCAGCGCGCAGCATCCGCTCAGGCTGGCGATTCTATTGGACGACCAGCGGACTCTCAACAACCATTGGACCTCTGAGCTGTCAGTGTGAAGGCCTGTTAATGAGCTTTTCAGCGAGAAACGCAGCAGATACACGAGTCTGTAGAAGACTAATTACAGGCTAATTGATGAGGGGATTAAAGGAAAAGACAACAATAAACAACAATGAATCAATTAATCAAATCTGATCAATGATACAGATGTAAAATGATGTTATATTAGATGAACTTCATATGTTTGGAGGATAAAAGGGTGGAAAAAAAATGCTTTTTAAAGCCGATTAGTCTGGTGGAGGAATAACTATCCTGATTATAAACTAAAACATACATTAAAAGCAACATATGTTTAATTATTATGATGATTTGATATTATAATGTTGGATAATCGATATTTTGCAGCACATACTTCATCATGTTTGTATGCAAAATCCCACAAACAGCATGTAACTAAAGATTCCATTGTCTGCTTTAAATAATCACAAATTCACTGTTTTGCATATAAATTGACAAAAACACTGAGAAAAAAAGCCGATCGCAGCCGTCCAGAGCTCAGCAGTGACAGCTGGAAAATGACTTGGTCCAACTAATAACCAATAATAAAATCACACACACACATTGGAGAAGCAGAATGTTCCAATGTTTTCCTCAGATATGACTAAATTAAGCTGTGCAGTGAAGAGGTGCATTGTGGGAAAATTGTGGTCAAATACAAGTTCTGGCCACCGCTTCCTCCTTCAGTCCTTACAATCATTAGCCGATGCTAATGTTAGCTACATGTTGCATACATATAGCATACTACAAACACGGTGAGTGGATGGTTGGAACTGCATGCTAATACAGAAAGTCTCTGTGTCTATGTAGCTGCACGCCCTCTTGTGGTGGAATGAATAAGTGCATGTCATCTCCATGGTAGCCACGCATGTGGAGAAAAGCAACCTCCGGGGATGAGAAATAACACCCAATGCCAAAGTGTCAAAAAACAAACAAATAAAAAAACACTGCAGTTCACCTTGCAGCCTCTAGGGGTCGGCTCCAAAAGTCAGTCAATCTCCATTGACTGCCATGTTTAACTGTCCAAGTTTACAGTGGAAATAAACATGTTCACAGCCTAGTACTAAGTCTGCAGGGGTGAACGTTTATTAATTATGCAAGGACCTAAAATGATATATAATTAGGGGGCGTGGTCTCATTGAGTGACAGGTGAGGACTCCACCTGTGCTCCACCTCTTTGCCTGTATGTGAAGCTAACATGGTGACAGTCTGAACATTCCACAGAGACTTGAAACAACTCAAAACTTCAAAAACCAGGGATGAGACACCCAGCTCGTGGAGGATTCTCTATGTGCTTCACACGCTGTTGTCTAGGAACCACGTTTGCAGCCAGCCATCACCAGCAAGCCATAAGAGTTGGGAGGGCTTCCACGAATCACGAGCATGTATCTTCAAACATGGGTCATCGTGGATAATTCGGATGATTCTTTTCTCTGCGTAGACTATGATCTTAACCAGATAGTAGTAAAGCAGAAACTGGACAACGGACTGCATAGAAATGAAGTCATCAAGTTTTCAGCCTCTGGATCTTCATATAAAGTTCTGCAGCTTCCTGTAGCTGCTGTATGAACCTGCAGGATTTGGGCTGTTGATTTGAAAAGCTTCTCCTTTCAGCTGCCAGGGGAGCAAAGATCACTCCTGAAGCAGATTGAAAACATGGAAAGTGACACCTTGTGAGATAAGATAAAGCTGCAGCAGCAGCTCTCTGCTTTGAGAGCCTCTTCATTTCTATGGCCAAATACCTCATTCGTTCTGAGACATCCATGGCAACGTGAGCTCGTCTTCAGCAAGGCCGTTGATGGGGAAAAGAAATGGAATAATCCTGTTTAAAAGAATGCTTGTTCCTGGGAGCCGTGGAGGGCAGCGTGAGGCCTCTCACTGTGATTGCATTTGCATATTTTCTAAAGTTTAAGAACAAGGAGAGCGTTAGTATGAACGTTTCTGTCTGATGACGATATGCAGTGCTGCGTCCTGGATTAATAATCTCAAATATTGCTCTTGAACGCCTCTCTTGTGACAGTAGTTGTTTAATTTCTTCTCCTGCTAATGTTTCCGCTCATCATCCTCTAAGAGCTGTGAAAACACACAACAAATGGCGAGCTCATCCCTGTAAATACATCTCTGGATTAACACAAAGGCAATGTTGATTCTAACCAAATGTTTGTAACAAGTCCATCAGCTATTTCTGGCGCCGCGCTTTGTGACGCCTCCAGCGTGATGACATTGTTCTGTGTGTAATCTGCTCAGTTCGGGGCCACACTGCAGCTTCCTGTGTGCTGGTACATCTCCATCTCATCTCTTTCCTTCTTTGTTTTGTTGTTGTTGTTTTTGTTGTTCAGTGCCAACACACACACACACACTCCCTCTCTCTCTCTCTCTTGGAGAGTTCATCATCGTGACATATTTTATCCTTTAAATCAAAAACAGCTGAAGCGTTCAGCTCACCGTTCAGTCGTCCTGCTTGCAGTCTGAACCTTCATCGATGAGGCATAAAGTCTCCTTGGTGTGTTACTCCTGAGTCTATTAACCCTTTCTTACCACAAACTCCCTCAGACTGCAGGCGGCTCGGGACAGAGAGGAGTCTGCGGTGGAGATATTGTCATGATATGAATAGAAGTGGTTTTTGTTAGCTACTGAGCTGCAGCTCAAGAAGAGTTGTGGTTTTGTAACTCTTTAAAGGATGTAGTTACTGCAGTTTGGGGAAATGGATGGTTGCAAAAGTTCTTTTAACAGTATTTAAAAGAGTTAAAGACAAAGAATCAAAGTGGAGGATGCATGACTGGACAGTAAGAAGGTTCCACGTCTGAGTCTTTGGGGGGTCATTCTGTCTGCAGACAGACCCCCAAAGATGTGCATATGACATTTATGTTTGTTAGTGATGGACTGGGATAGGCTCCACCCCCTCTGACCTCGTACTCCAGGACAGAATGGGTTAAGAAGATGGATGGATGCACTTGGTTACCAACAGACAGCAGCTGCTGTAAAATCTAAAGCTCTATGGAGAAAAATGATGCATGTCTCACCTCGGCTTCAGCCTCCTCTCCCTCCTTCCCTGCTCTGTGTGTTGATTGGTTAGAGCTGGACATCACAGCGCTCAGGTTTTCTACAGTTTCTTCGGTGCACAGACTCTGCTCAGGTTTTCCATGGATGGCTCTGCCGTTGCTCAGCTTCGCTCAGCTGCAGAGCCTGACTTCCAGTCCAGCTGTTTCTAGAGTTCACTTCGCCCTCGAGGTCCGTGTCAGTTCAGATGTCACCACAGCGGTCTGCAGAGACGACAGTGATTGATATTAACTGCAGCATGATGAAGCCAGTTTATTTAAGGTGCCGGACCTTTACAGTCATAGCCTGCGTCTGTCTGATTCTGTGATGCCTGAACTGAGACACACTGATTGTTTGTGAAGTAAACATCGACCTCTGTATCCGTTTGATCCGTAACCTTCAAAGTCTACAGCGCCCACCTGAAAGAAAACTCTGCTCCGAATCTTTACTTTCCTTCATCACCATCTGCTGATGTGCTGCTCTGCAGCAGGAAGGGCACCCTGGCTGACAAAAGTCCACCATGCCTCCTGAAACCTTGAATGAACTCATGTTTATGGATTCAGAGCCATCTGTGCCCTTCACTGTGACCTGAAAAATGCATTTCCTGATGCAATATTTGTAAATTAGGCCCTCAGGGAGAAACTAGGAATGAAGCATCACTTTTGTAATTTTAACCCTATATGCTTCAGACATTATGAGAGTAAACACAAAGTTGAGATGCTTATTTTCTGAGGGTAACGTCTGTGTGTGGCGTGAACTCTGAAAGAAGAAGCAAAGACAGGAAACTGATGGATAGGAACGTACTGTAGTCATGTGGGAGCTGCAAAGTGATACAGGTCACGTGCCCCTTTGACCTTATTTCAGAGGGTTGGACTGAGATTAGCACAGATGTAGCTCAGAAGAATGAAGAAACCCACAAGACAGCCCTGGGAAATGAATCAAATTCAGCTAATATAAAGTGCATCAAGTGACTGAATCTGGACGAGTACTTTGTGTTGTTGTGTTTTTTTAAAGGTACAGTGTGAAATGTCCCCCTAGTGGCATTGAGAGAAATTACACAAACACTGTCAACAGATGCTTTTTTTATGTCCACACATCAACCCTCAACAGAATAGGAACACACTATGGCTACACCTGTGGATTATAAGCTAAGCTAACCTAGCATAGCATAGCCTGACCTAGGACAGCAATGTGTGAGATTGCATTAGTTTCATTGTGATTCAACAGCATCCTATGATTGTGTTTTTTAAGGTGCTAGCTTGCTAACATATGTTAGCATGAATGTAGCTTTTCCTTGACAGTTTTTGTTAAACCTCCACCATACCCCCAGTTCTGTAGCCTACACTGACTGCTGCTCTTAGAGCAAACCAGATAATCCTGGTTGAGGATTTTTGCATTTTTTTCTGCAGAGAATGAGACAACAGGAATGCAATAATAATGTGTTTCTGCGCTCTTGCTTTGGTTTGGCTCTCTGTGCTGTGCTGTGGCTGTGCTGTGGCTGGATGGATGTTTCTCTGCTGCTGCTGCTGGAGCTGCACACGTATAAGAGGAGGCCAAGGTCAGAGTTGTTGTGAATCTCCACATTGAGAATGCATCGCTAATAGCAAGAGAAAGAGCAGCCGTCATTTAGCAGAATGTGTGGGCCGCCTGAAGAGACATGTGAGCAGGCAAAGGTCTGCACGTGCACCGCCGCTTCCCACTTTACTCACAGAGCTCTGCAGGGAATCAGTGCTGCAATTAATAGCTTAATGATTTTTTTCTTATTCAAAGTGGGTTGGCAGATTTGCTACTAAAGCCAGCTCTCCTGTTGCACGGGGACTCACATGATGTTCTCCTAACCCAGAGCAGCCTGAGGAGGAAACACTGATTCTTTAAACATGAAATAACTCAAACGTGAGCGCCGCTATGGGCTGAGAGCGATACACATTATGTAGAGTATGAGTTCAGGCTAGGCTGAAGCATGGAGCCCTGCTATGTACCAGCTACACCTTCACCTCCAGGATGCCTGACTAAATGCTCCCAATAACCCAGAAATGTCAGGAAAATGAAGAGTTATGGAGGTGCCTGACGTAGAAATGGATCCCCAGATGGACTCACGCCTGCATGAGAGCCTGTTCGGCTCTCATGCAGGCGAGCGACCCTCAGCATCACAGCTGCATTGTGCCTCTGAAGCCTCAATTTAATCTCTTTCCTCCCAACCCCCCACCCAGCATCCAGCATCCAGCTTCCAGCGGGGACCCTCCTAATGGAGCCAGCTCTTGTTACCGACCTGAGGACTCCTTTGTTTACCTCCCATTTAGTGAAAACAGAACAGGTGCAGGAAAGTGGAGCACCACGTCGATATCATGTGCACCGTCAGCTGGAGGAGCTGCATGTTAACAAAATACACAGAGAAGGGAAGAAAAATGAAAGTTTGATGGTGATATCCATCAGAGGAAATAAAGAGAGAGCACACTCTATCAGAGGCTGAATTATAACCTCGTCCACACACTGTAAACAGAGCTCACAAAACTCAGTACGAAAGTTTAACACATAAGAGGGCCAAGATGGGTGCTGCCATCTTGTGCTGGTGGCAGCTGACAGTTGAGGAACATAACAGATGGCGGTCGTTCTTGTAAAGCTGTCAAAACACAGTAAGATGGAGAAGGCTGTGCTCCATCTTACTGTGAAAAGCCCAGGAGGTGGACATGTCCGATGTAGTGGGTGGTATGGATTCAGACACAGAGGGGGACGAAAATAAAAGTCCTGGACTTAAAGGGACCTCACCTCACCTCAGCTAACCTCAGCAGTCCATTGTTCTTTCATTCACAGCCATGCGTTGGCCTCTCACCGGCATCAGATGAGAACAGAGGAGGTTGGCTTGGTGACCATTGATCTACTTGGCTGCTCAATGATGCCCCCCCCCCCCCACCCGACTACAGGAAGCAATAAAAATGCTAAGCGGCACACCCTTTGAGCATTGACCTTGACTGAGGATCAGGACTGATCTATTTGTGTGGAAAGCAGCAGATCCTACATCAGAATAATGTAAACACATATAAACTTTATAAGCTTCATGTCCAGAAGCTTCTTAGCAAACACCGAGTCCTCATTCTGTGAAGAACTCCTTTCAAACGCTTTTGCTGTGAACTCATGGTTTATTTAGCCGCTTTGCTCTTTTCAAAGCATTCTGAACTTTAATTTGGGCCATAGAGAAAAACACATGTGCACATTTTCCACAAAACACCAGCTGGGTGAAGCTAGCTTCAAAATAATTTAACAGAAATCACATTTTTGTTTCTTGAATACAAAAATCAGTCATTCCTCTGTGAAGTCTGACCTGATTAACTAAATAATGTCCAACCTAATAATCTGACCACTGAAAGACTGAATACTTTATTCGCCTGTGGACATCACCATGGTATCACTGTGAAATGAGAGTTAGCATATGAGCTAGCATGTAGCTCCATGTAGCTTTCTGATGAAGTTATTGTTTACATCAACAACATTAAATAAGGGGCTATACTGTCTGTAATTTAATTACATTTAAACAAGATATAAATTATCTATTAGCTTGATTGGCTGGCTAGTTAATGTTAGCTACAGCTGCTAGGACGCTGTTCTCTGTAATGAAATCGTATGAGAGGTATTTAAAAAGCTTCAATGTTACTTTAATGATTTGTTTTCAGCACAAAAAAAATATTGTGTATTAAGGTTGTGATTTTTCTCCACAATTAAAAGCAAAACTTGATCAGGAGGCGATAATGAAACTTAACACTGAGTGAAAACACAACAGCTGGCAGTGTCAGGGGTACTGGAAGCCCGGACTCCTGAGTGAAGGTCAGTCAAACTGCATAGATCCACAGCCTGCACCTGTATTGCTGTAAATGTGTCTTATCTAACCAAATGCTGTGTTTTCATGAGGATCCGTCAAATTTTTAACCCCTTCCTCCTCACCACAAAGCCACTTCAGGGCTCTGACATGTTTCTTAGGAATAGGAAACCCACAACACAGAGACTCAGCCTGCAGGTCTAATATAACTCACACCTCACACTGTACTACAGTCATATTATCTGAGCTGTTTTTCCAGTCATCTGTCTTCTCATTACAATATTACTGCTGGTTAGAGATCAATGACAGCCTTCAGAAACAGCCTTTGAGCACAGACACTGTAAATACAGTTGGATTGCAGCAGATTGCAGCACAGAGGAAAAACAGAATGACGCCTCGTCCTCGTGCTAGTTTTGGCTCAGACAGTCATGGATTGTATGAAGAAGAGGATGGTGGTCTTGTGTGCGGCCTCGGTGAAGGTTCTGTTTGTATTGTGGAGATGTGATATTTGTTGGTCTGTGAGCTGTGTTTTCAGGGTTCAGACCAGTTAAAAACACTCCATCCTATTGATGCTGGAAATGTTTGTTTTTAATAATGATTTCTGAATTATTTAAAATAATCAGACTAAAGTCTGTGAGGAGAGCGGCCGACATGTTGGAAGCAGAGGAAGAGCTCCAAACATCTTCCTCTGTTTTCCACAGAGGCGTTAGCATTGACCGATGAATTGCTTCAAATCAACGCCTGCACAAAACATTTGGCATCTCGAGGGAGAGAGAGAGGTACGACCAAAGAAATGTTTTACGTCACGTCCAAAAGAGGGCCCCTGCTTCAGGTCTATTTCTGTCGGATTTACCCACATTGCTCCGGGCAAGAAGGTCGTTATATAAATGTATGTATTTTAGGAGTTGTGTTGGATGTGAGGGGCTGCGTGGGCGTCTGTCTGTGAATGAGACGCCATTGTGAGCCGCCCACCTCGTGCTATTTGGGCCGGCTCCTCGCGCCCGCCCGTCCTGTCCTCCCACTGCTTCCGACAATCCTTCCTGCCTCTCAGACGGCAGCAGAGGCCTGTGAGAGCATCATCCGTCACTGAGTCATGAATGATGGGACATAAATGGGCATCTTAGAAATAAGGAAATCCACCTTATGTAAGGTTTCTTTCTGTTTCTGTGCAGGCCTCCTGGGAGCGTAAACACTGTAAGCTGCGTCTGTGTTTGCCAAATACTGACAGGCTTTATTTATTCACAATGAATGGGAGGAGGAAGAGAGCCATCGCTTGGAGATTATGGTCCAACGCTTGGACTTGTATTATTTTCAACCACAGATATTAACTCCTCCATGCTCTGCTCCACCTTTCTGACTCCAGCTTAATCATGTAAGTATTATTTATTCCCTCGACCACTCGCCCCTGCTCTCAAACTCAATCCTGCACCGAGACCTGTAAATCTTACAGACTCTTTACTTGCAACAATGCCCCCTCCAGCAGGTGGAAACCACCTGTGGCGCCTATGCCAAGATCCAAGCACTGAACTTTTTCAGAGCTTGGATCAGTCAGTCTCTTGCTAACCTTCAAAAATATGTTGCCTAAACACCTCGGAGTGCCTCTCAGCGGCTTCTTCCTGTATCCAGCCTTTATGCTAAGCTAAGCTAACTCCTTCCTGGCTACTCACTGAGATTAAACAGCCACACTCGTTCAGCCAAATCAGCTCAAGTACTCCATAGAGCCGAGGTGGACACAGGTCTCCACAGTTAGTCGCCACACATGGTCCAGCTGTCAGTTGGCAGGCCACACACACACACACACACACACACACACACACACAGAGTGGCTGCTTATTCTATCCATCCAGATGCTTTCTTAAATAATAATGGCACTGGTGTAGTACTATAGATACGGACGAAGACGTTGAACATTTCATCTTAAATTAAAACTCTGATATGTTATAACTGGCTGTAAAAAACTGTGGAGGAGACAATAAACTGGCACATTCATACAACTATTGATTACCGTGTGTCATCTATTAATCAAGAAAATGAGGTTTGAAAAACCAAATTACTTTGTGTCATTGATTACTGCTGATAAATGAACATCTGAAGTCTGAGTCACTGCAGCATCTGGACGACATTTTCCTAAAATTCAATTTCAGTCCAGGAAAACAGACTCAGATATGAAAGCAGACAACACAAAAAAAACTAAACGTTATTCTGAAGGAGCTTTAAAACGACTCCTCACAGATGAACACTCGGATGTCTGGTGATTAGCAGCAGATGAGATACAACAGGATGCCATTTGTTTCACTGTTTTTAACATCACACATGTTCAACACTTCTCATCCTCACCTTCAGAGCTGTGGAGCGTTAATGTGCGAGTGTTAATGGCCTCCTCAGAGCTCTCAGCGTTAATGCCTTTGAATTTAACTTTGGATGACGGCAGGAAGATGCTCCTGCTCCTCAATATCTGGACGAGGCTGAATCATCCGCACTGAGTCACAAATAAAACAAACAGAGACGGACGGACGTAACCGCCGCAGCTTCTAAAATAAACGCTGTGATTGCACTCAGGTACACAGTGAGTGGAGTGGAGGGCTATTGTGTAACCTGGAGGGATCACACACAGTAAACAGGCTTTTATGATCACATTAAAGGTAAAAATCAACAACCCACAGACTGACATTCACCTCCCTGGAGGCACCAATCAGTGCTCACAGAGCCAAACGAATGCACACTTCAATCAATCAGGTGGGCTGCAGGGTATGACATCATAAGGGAAGAAGGAAGGAAAGAAGGTAGGTTGCATCACAGCAGATATATGCTCAGGAATCTAAGGTTAAAGTCCCTGACACCACGAGCTGTTTTGTTTTCACCTGGTGTTAACCTGCAGGTTTAGGAGTTTAAATCAGGGTAAGGGGTTAGGACTGACTGACTTCATGCCATGTTTTCCAGGTGAGGGCGGGCTGAACCTGTCACACTAAGCGCTTCTTAGCTCCCCTCTTCTTCTCCACTGTGTTATCCAGGTACGGTAATTGAAAACGCTGAACAGCAGCATGGACCATGCAGGACGAGCGGAGTGAAAGCTTTTGTTCCAGATGAATCCAGGCCTCCTTCCACACGTGTAAATCCAATTAGAGGAACCAGAGGAGTTTGCTTTCCCCCTGCTGCTGCTGCCTGACACATTTACAGAGCCTCATAAAGAGGCATCCCAGGCTGCACGCTATTAACCACGGACGCTTCCAGGCTAATCTACTGCCTACAGAATCCCGGAAAGAAAAACAAAATTGAATATGCAAACAGCTGTTTGTTCTTCATCAAATGAAGAGATCTTTCTCACTAAGCACAGACAAGGTCAGTCTCATCTGAATCACTGAACACACCTTGTTATTTCACTGTGCATTTTCTATAGAGGAGAGAACATCTAATGTCAAAGGCAGTCATCTGTTATCTTCCCCGTTTGCAGTCCATCAACAACAAGTCGTAAGCTGAGCTCAGCAGAATCCGTGGTGCTGCCCGGCCCACTGACCCACTGTCCGACTGCACCACTTTTAATAGCACCTCCTCCTCCTCCTCCTCTTCCTCTTATGTCACTCAATGCATCACTTGTTCCGCTCGCACGCCACACTGCGACACGGCCGGCTCGCAGACTGCAGTGAAACGCTGGGAGAATCGCTCACTGCAGAGCCACACACTCACACAACTCTGATCGATAATAAAATCATCACAACAGACTTATTCACACCACGATAGAGATGCATCTACTGAGGAGGCTCATATTCAGATTAAACCTGTTAACAGGATCACATCAAACACTGACCCGTGCTCGGCTGTGTCTCTGACCTACAGGCTAACTGAACATCATGTTTCTGAGTGAGGAGCCACACTGTGGGTGATAAAATCTTCCACTTCTCTGTCTCTGCCCGGTTGGTTGGCAGTGTAATATAAATGTATTCCTCAGGAAGTCACATACTGCACAGGAGCATTCACCATGTTGTACGGTTCCTTAGCTCCAGAAATCATGGTCGTGCATCACATTTAGTGTCAGCTCGGGGGTCAGCTGAGCGTGTTGGTTGCAGCAATTTAAAAATCACTGAGTTTCTAACTTCTAGCTCCTTTAACTACTTTCATTACATCTTTTACTTGGACAGTGTCCATAGCAACGGTCTGTTCTGCATAGCAACAGTCTTCAGAAAGCACAGAAGGCAGAATGCGATGACCAATCCATCAGACGTATCAAGTATTTAACATGTTACAACTGCCTGTCAACTCTGATTGATCAGCTGGGGCAATCTGGGGTATGTTATTTGTGAAGAGCAGGCTGTTGCCATGTGTAACACGCCGTTGCTATGGTTGCAGTCAGAGAGGAGAATCACTCCACCACATATTGGATCAGTATATATATAATTAAAGCACTTCAGAGCGATGGTGTTATTCCAATCATAACTACGTTCTCTATAATGACCAGCTTGCAGCTCATTTTTATTTGCATTTGAATATTTAATTGCCCCAGTGATTAGCAAAGTAATTGAGAAAATGATCAGTTTAATTGATGATGAGAAAACTCATTAGTATATGAGTAAACTAATTTCTAGATTGTGGAGCTGCAGAAACAGGCTTATTGAACTGATTATCAGAAACACATCACTGGCAGGGGATGGGGGGGGGGCATCGTGCTGGACAGCCCCTTATTCGCTGTGGAGTGAGAGGCGGCGTTGTTTCTATTAGAAAGTCATTTACAGTGGTTTGAAGGTAATAAAGCTGATCTAAGAGCATATTAAAAATGCACCAGTCGACGCCTGCACTGTCACATAATTACTCGGAAATGTAGATGTCTGCAGTAAACTGTCGTCGTAATGTGGCCTGAAGCTTGAAGCAGTGAATTCTCTTGAGAGCCTGAGTTGCAGGAGGTCCTCATTGTTAAAAACGAGAAAGACGTATGAGAGGACATGGGGCCAAACAGGGATCCTCGCAGGTAATTAGAAGCGCTCCGGTGGCTCCACATGTTGGTGGGGATGTGAGAACAGCTGGTATTTAGCTGTAATTGCCACGCTATGCTCCTCAGCGCTCAGGTATGTCTGAAGTGTTTTTGTTGTCCATCTGCTGGGAAACAGCTTGTCCCCCTGTTTCTGCTGACGCTACATCATTTTAGATGGAGAAAAAGAAGAAGAGGAGGCATTCCCCCTGAAATTACAACCAGGATTAATCATCTCCAGGGTCCTCACAAGCTGCACAAACACCTGCTTATCCTCTTGTATTAGTCCACATCTGGAAGCTACACCACAGATATCCTGATGGATGACACCCCCCCTTCCCAAGAGCCATGCCACCAGGCTGCCATGACTCTGATTGGCTAGGCAAACCAGTCTGTGAGACGACTGTGAAAGAATCAAGCTAACTGTGATGATGTGGTCAAAATGATGAACAATGTGAGTGAACAATAAGTATTTCACTGTAGCCTCACGTCAGTGTTAAATGTAGGTACAGATAAACATGTAGCGTGGGGACAGGAAGAACACCCATACTGGGTCACTGGTTGTAAAGCGTTGTGTTGTGCAGCCTCTCTTTGAGAGGCTGTGTTGTGATGCTGTACCTCCTCACTCCCACGCTGTGCCACTTCTCACTCATCACTCTTGAAACCTTGAAATTACTGGAATCCATTAGCTGTCACGTTGACAGTGGCTGTGAGAGCTGTGTGACAGTGTGGTGGCTCATCCACACAGATACAGCTGCAGGTCGACTGTAGGTATATAAAAAAAAACATATAAATAAGCACCTGCACCTGTTTGTGTTGCAGTTAACAGTTCAATTTCACACCAATAAGTTCAATTTGATGGTGAATTGTAGCATCGTTTAGGTTTAGATTGACAGTTTTGCTTTAACCAGAGAAATTTTAATCAAATATTGAATATTTTCTACCGGTGACATCACCACATTCATCCGTGTTGTTTGTTTTCTGCACACAAAAATCAGCAAAGGCAGCTTAAATGATTAATAAACTTTAAAGTCTCTCATTGATTAGCTCTGCCCATGTAAACACGCTCAGCAGATACAACAAGCTGTTGGACATCGTCCCTGTGAGTCCTTTGTTAGGATTATAAGGCAGAAATCAATAATTCAGCACCCAGTGAATCTATCAGCTCTTCTGTAGTTTGTCTTGTTTAAAACACAAAAACAACTTTAGATTAATTTAAGTTCTGCGGCTCAAGGAGCTGAGAGACCCTAAAACAGAACTGCACATCGTCTCTGGGTTCATCAGAACTACTTTTTTTTAATTAACCCTATATTTCATAGAGTTTTTAAAGTTATTATAGAAAAAAACATGTTCAGAGGGAAAAAAAACAGTGAAATAGTTCAAGGACGGCAGCCACAGAAACGTCTGTGGGCTGCAGAGCAGTTACCATGGCAACAATCATCCTCTGGGCAGCTATCAACAGTTTAATCAAAAGCAAATTAAATGTAAAATTAGAAAACATTTTCCGCAGCCAAGTGTGTATGTTTATTTTCCCCATTTCCAATTCAGGTACATTTATCAGAATGTTGTTCTCAGAGTGAACAACACAACACAACATCACAACACAACTTTTCACCCCCCTCAATGCCACGATAGGAGCAGAGAGGAGATTCATTCTGTGCCGTAAGTGGAGCAGAGCTGATGGCTGGAGAAAGGGGCCGATGGTAGGGGCACAAAAGGATGTCATCTGCAGGGTATTTTTAGAGCGTGAGGTGCACTGATAACCGGCTGCTGTTGCAATCTGCCTGCAGGTTCTCCTCAGCAATAATAACTGCTCTCATTCTGCAGATTCACTCCGAGTGGCATCCTCTGAGGCAGAGAAACATGGTTCTCTTACACTCACAGGCACGTACTGGTGAGCTATGGAAGCCTATGAGTGACAAATACTTTTAAGATTTCCAGAGCTACAATGTTGTGGCTACATGCAGGCTGTGTTGGATAGGGAGAAAATAATAATACTAATCCCATTGATGTTATATTTTGACATGAATGTGTTTCCATATATTATCTTATTCTGCACATTATGTTGGTCAATTACAGGATTAATCAATAAATGACTATTTATTTTTTAATTAAAAATAACATATTAATTGCAATCCCTATTTAACTGATAATAATCTATTTTGTATGTCATAGGCAGCTGTTAATAAATCTGAGTAACAGATGGGTTATTTTTTTGGTCAATAGCACCACCTGCTGGACGTAAGTGATTATAACAGTGATGATTTAGCAGCAAATGTCTTCATGTTTATGTGAAAAAAGCAAATACCTGCTTGAATATTTCTTTAAACAAAGCAATAATTTGTAAAAGTAATAAGTAAAGTTTATTTTATGGACTTTTTTGTAATAAAAACTACATAGACTGAAACATGTAACCAGCTGACTCGGAGGCTGAAGGCGCACACCGGAAGTGAGCTGATCAGACATGGCGTGTTTGCTACCTAGCAGCAGCGCCACAATGTTTTCCTTACAGCGGCAAATAAAACACCGCTCGTGGATATGTTTTTTCTTTATGGGGGCATTTCTAACATCATTACCAGTTACGGCAAAGCCCGACAGCCTCAAAGAAGTAACCGACAGCAACTGGGAGGAAATCCTGACAGGAGAATGGATGATTGAATTGTCAGTGTCCTGCTAGCATCCAGTGCTAACTGCTAACCGGCTAGCTAGCTTGTTTAGTTTTATATTGATTCCCGTGTAAACTTTAGCCTCAAATGTTTAGGTTTATTGCCTCCATTTAGTCTTGGCAAGCTGCGACAATTTAAAACGGCCGCCGCCATTAAATGAGCAGTTTGCCGGAGTAATTTGCTAGCCACTTTGCTAACTGACATGCTAATTAATTCCATTAGTAGCTATAGACGTTCCATCTTGTCTCTTAGTGATTATCTACACAGTCATCAGCGCGGTGGTGCACTTCATGTGATCGTTTACCTGTCATGCTCTGTGTCCCGCAGCTACGCGCCGTGGTGTCCCGCATGCCAGCAGCTCCAGCCGGTGTGGAAAGAGTTTGCGGACTGGGGGGACGATATGGGGGTCAATATAGCCAAGGTGGATGTGACGGAACAGCCCGGTAGGCCTGGACGACCTTCCCTAGCTGGATAGTACACTGACTGTAACCTACATTACTACACAAAGCTTTCAGGGAGCACAGTCATAAGAGCAGTTGTCTGTGTTTTTGTCCACGTTATTCTTCCTGATGGAATCCTTAAGATCATGCAGGGCTCTGCTTAAAATGGCATTTTTGCAGATTTTTCTAATGATCCGAGTTATTTTATGAGAAAATATGCTCAGTTAATCAGGTGTTAGGTGCCATTTTGTATAACGTTTTAAAGGAAACCTGATTAATTTAAGTCAACATGTCTCTTCCTGCTTACTGACTGCTCTCGTCTCCTCCCTCTTTAAGGTCTGAGTGGACGATTCATCATCACTTCACTTCCTACTATTTATCAGTAAGTTATTTTGTGGTTTACGCTGCTTCCTCTTTGCTTTGTGAGTCAGTGTGCTTTAGATTCACATCTATTCTTGGGTCAGTGATCGACACACAGACTGCTCCTGTTTGTAATGCAGCTGTAGCACTACACACTTTTTTCTGTCATTGGCATTATCCCAAAACAAGCATAAGTGTGTGTTGTTGTGTTTCCAGCTGTAAGGATGGTGTCTTCCGGAAGTACCAGGGCGCCCGAAATAAAGAGGACTTCCTCAGCTTTGTGGACGAGCAGAAATGGAGAGCGGTGGAGCCCATCTCTGCTTGGTTTGGGCCATCTTCATTTTTGTAAGCGTCTTCCCTCAGTGATTATGATGATTTACAGACCTCAGTGTTCTTAATGTGTTGTGTGAAAGTAGAACAAAAGATTGAAGTGTCACCACAGAAAATAGCATCAGCTGTGTGTTCTATTCTTAGTGTCTCTCTGTTGGTATAAAGTGACACACACACACACTCTTCAGTCCTGGCCTTGATACGTGTGTTTTTAGTGATGTTACATGTCTGTTAAATGACATGTTGTTGTCTCCTCTTACTTTGGCAGAATGAATTCAATGTCTGCTCTGTTCAAGCTCTCCATGTTTATCCGGGTAAGTGTAAGAATTTCACACATATTTTTATAGTCATGTATTGTTTTTGAATGTGTTGCCCAAAGCTTAAGAGAGCTGCCACCTAACTGGAACTCACATGGAGTAGAGACAATGCATATTGTTAGACAGAAGGATATACTTACACAAGGAAAGACCAACAACAATGCATCAGTTTATCTCTTTGACCTCCATAAACCTGTCTGTGTAACTCAAGCACCTTTAATAGAGGCTGAGTAGACTGGGTCAGTGACTGAATCATATTAAAATGTGTAAAAATGTAACTTTATTTTTGTTATAATCAATCACAGCAGAGGTTTGTGTTGGTAAAATGTGTATAAACATTTGCTCGTGTTCACCTGAGTGAGTCTGTAGTGAGACAAAAACTGCAAACAAACACACAGGTAAATGTGTGTCTTATGTTTTTTGTAGCATTGTCATAACTACATGACGGAGCAGCTGGGGATTCCCGTCTGGGGTTCATATGTGATCTTTGGCTTGGCCACTCTGTTCTCTGGGCTCGCACTAGGACTGGTGAGTAACTTAACTTCACTTTAATGAGCTCAGCAAAAATGTTCATTAAATAAAAATGTGCTTTAGCAGAAACTTCATGGTTGCAGTGATCCTTTTCTTTGCAGTTGCTGGTGTTTATCGCAGATTTCGTCTTCCCATCACGCCGATTTTCTTCCTCCGAGTACTACCAGAGTGAGTAGTAGTAGTAGTAGTAACATCACTACAAACAGAACACGGATGTTTGTTCATAACCAGATTGTTGCTGTTTCTGCAGAGAAGCAGACGATGGAGCAGGCGAGGTTAATCCAAGAAGATGACCACGAGGCTGATGGTGAGGAAGATGACGATGAAGAGGAAGAGGAGGAGGACCAGGATGAGGTCTGGAGAAGGCGGAGGGGGTCACCTGAGGGTCGCCCCGAACCAAAGGGACAGGGTTTCTCTGACGAAGCTCTGAGGAAGAGGGTGGTGGGACACCGCGAGGAAGAAGAGGACCCCTAAAGAACTGGCGTGGAGCATCACGTGGGCCCTCTTTGTTTCGATCGTGGCGGTTTGGAGGAGCGGTCCTGAGCAGCAGTGTTTTAGAGCAGGGAGTCCAACATTTCCTCTCCTTCCCAACTTCCCAAAACCCACCTGGCTTCTTTTATCCCCCCCCCCTCCCTTGTTTTGTAATGAGAGCGCTTCAGACTCTCACCGCCGCGCTCTCTGCCTGAGCAGCAAGCTCCACCTGGAAAAACAAAGAACACTCCTGACACCTGTTTTCACTCGTGGAGGCAAACGGCCTGGCTGAGGTTTTTGTTATGAAGGGCAGTCCAGCTGGATTTTTTGCAATGCGGTTTATGCTATGCATTATTTTTTAAAAATAAGTGTGTTATTATATTTTTATCTCTGAATAATAAGTATACCAGGCTTTGTGTTTGAATTTTACTCTCGTTATTTGATGTGTTCATAGATTTTATGACAACCTAACACACACACACACACACACCACTCCAGTTTTCGGTGTCGCAAAAAAATTAAACAATCCACTGACAAAAAAAGCTTTTACATTGAATTTTTCTGTGGCTGCCTCATTTTCTCCCTTGAATCTATTTAATGGGGAAATTTAGCAAAGCAAGTAGTGACGTTAATTATCAGAAAATCAAGCCACGTGGATGCACAAACCAACGTGATTAGAAACTGGATTTAGGTGGAGGAAAATCTGGAGGATTAACTCCTCGCAGGTACGGACGGGGCAGGAACCCTTTGCCGAGTAGATGCTACTTAAATTAAATGGACTGTATCCACTCCCAATGAGAGGCCTGGTGAATGTCGTCGATCTCGTGTGTCCCCTTAATGTGTCTCCAATCAGACGGTGTAATGTTTGATTTGATTTGCTGATGTTTACCTTGAGTGTGATTAAGGTCGTTTACTTAGAGACCCCCGCGGTGCTGTCGGTGGGTTGCACAGTACATGCATGCAAAGAGAGGAGCAGTGTGGGAACGTGTATCTGTGTGGCATATCCGTCCTGATTCAAGACTTCAATGGTTCAGCCTACTGTAAAAACTAATGTTGGTTAAATCATCCAAACAGTACAGCTTGTTTTTGTACGCTGAGAGCGTATGAACACTGGCACTTTTTCTTTTTTGTAAGACTAAGCTGTGTCTGATGCACATTTGACTGAACTTGATTTAATTTTATAATAAGTGTATTATCCTCCTTCGATCGGTCCCATCAGTGACGGATCAAACGGTTTTTTACCCATTATTTATGGCTTGTAGCATTCTCTCTCTACCCTGAGCCACCCTGTGCTCCTTCTTGTCTCTTTGAATAAAGGGTTAACTCTGAACACTGGCTTTACTCCTCCTACCTTTTGTCTGGTCTCCAGATACAAATGAAAAGCTGTATTATATTTTGTCAGTGACGCACAAAGGATAGAGAGAGCAGCTGGAAGACATTAAAGCCGCCGATGAGTCCAGGAACATCCCGACAACACGGTAACACATCGTGAAGGTCAGTGGAAAAATCAAGTCCTCAGAGTAATAAGGTCTTTAGATGTAAATCCTCACCAGCAGATGGCGCTCCTGCACTCCTTTCAATCCTCTGAGGCTGCTTGTATGTGGCTTCAGAGAACAGTGACAGGAAATCCACAGTGGCACTCCATGTGTGTGTTGCAGCAGATGCAAAGCTACAGTTCACATTTCCCTTCATTTGCTCCTTTGGGGCTCTTCCCATGTCCTCTGAGGAGCCTCCTCCGCCTTCTTCACTGCTCCCTGGATTAAACAGGCAGCACTGATCTCTAATCACTGCTGTAATTGCAGCGTGAGTAGCCTTCTGCACACGCTCTGTTTAGCAGGGGTTAATATGTTGAAAGAGGAGAGAGATGGGATTCCCCTGCTGTAGTGCAGCTAAAGAGTGAGTGAGAGAGAGAGAGAGGTCTGAGTGTGATCAAATGTGCCCACCAGCTTTATCAGGCACACACACATTCCTCTGCACTGGACGGGCAGTTTTACTGTTCTGCAGTGTAAAGTGGAGGCAGATGGCACCGCTGCTGGCTCCTGTTCCTCTTCACTTAGCTCGCTTTGGTCCATATGGCTTTCGATTGTCCTTGTTTTCACTTTACCAGCAGAGTTCTCCTCAAGTCCTGGAGGACAGAAGAAGGCACAGTCACCGGCCGTCCCTGCTGCAGCCTCAAACGTCCCTGATGTTCATGTTTACGAGTCAGAGGAAATACAACAAAACACATCACTTTTCATCATAACACGGGGTGGGAGGTCAGTCATATCTTGTGGTAGTTTGTATTTGTGTGTCATCACAGAAGTAATGAGTTTCTCCTGTAGTGTGTTTTGCATCAGTTGATGTCACTTTGTGTGTCTGTAGCTGTGTAATACCGTCATTACAGCCTGGTTTTCTTGTCAGTGTGGTACAATATGTTCTTGTTGTTTTGAGTCATTTTGTAGCTAATTTACATCTTTGTGTAGTTGATTCCGGGCTCTTGGTAGCTGGTTTGTGTATCCTTGTAGATTTAATTCATTTCGTAGCCAACTTTAATATTTTTGTGGTTGAGTTTGTGAAGCTTTGTAATTATTTTAAGTGTATTTATAGCCAGTTTGAGTTGTTTTGTGCTCCTGTAGTTCACTTGTGTACAGTAGTTGCTTTGAGAATATTTGTTGTTGTCATCTTTGTGGTTGTTTTGTGTGTTTTTTTTATCACATTTTTAGTCGTTTCGAGCCTAGTTATTTGTTATCTTTTTGTGTTTGTGTCTGTTGTTTTTAATCCTCTCTGTAGTAACTTGTGTCCACATCCAGCTGGTAGATAGCTGGTGGTTTCCCCAGCATGTGTGGAGGAGACGGCCGATCAGACGGTCTGTGTGTCATGGAGGCTCCTTATCTGTCAGTGAGGATGTACATGTTCACTGAGTCACTCTTTCCACCTCAGTGGTGATCACTTGGTGATCAGCTGACCACAGACACACACAGAAACCTCCGAGGACTTTCCCACACTCATCCTCTCCATAATTCATCTGATTCTCTGGATAAATCAATCCAATTTCCATGATTTTCTGTTCTGATCTCATAAAGATAATGGGAACTTACTCCAGCAGATAATGAATTATATAAAGTTTATTGGCACAAGCACCTCTCCTCCTCAGGACTGAGCATTTCAGACAGAAGCATTTGTTGGATTGCTCTTTTTTTCTGAATTAAATCTGGGACAGTATCCAGAAGAGTTTTTTTGCTCAAACCACAAAAATCTATGAGAAAAACAGGACAGCGTTATACGATCCTCCTCTCTCGCCGGGTTACTGGATGCCAGTGAGTATGAGCGTTCAACAAGGCAGCACTTGTTCCGAGCTGCTGTGTCCCCTCAGTGTCCTCCATGTGGTTAGACCATTAAAACCCACAGGCAAGATAGAGAGATTCCTCTGTTTGGGCTTGGAAATGATGATTTACTCATCAAGAAGATTATCAGAAGGCTGAAACAATGAGACCTGAAGAGTGGAGTCTGTGCTCACGTTTTTAAAATAAAGCCAACATCATGTGTAGTACCTCTGTCTTTGTTCAGCCCACATACAGTCGACCCCTTATGCTGTTACACACTCATGACAAAGCCCTGACTGTGTTAGTGACTAATTGTTTCTCCACTGTGATTACGTTTGACCGAAAAGATTTTTTTCTTCCACAAACACGCCCCGCCGGTATTTACCTCTACAAGCTGTGTGTCACTTCCTTTCAGGTTCAAATAATTACATGCTGGTTTAAAAAAGAAACACAAAGGTTTGTTGTGTGGCCTTCAGGTATATACAGAGAGGAAAACCCCGCCCTCCTTCATCCCAGCCAGGATGCAAAGGTCTGTCTTTGATTGGATGCAGGGTACCAAAAATAACAGCAGTATAAACACAGGAAAATATCCTGAGCGTGCTGCTGGCCAGTTCAGAGTCAGAGTAAAGCATGAAAAAAACCACTGAGGTCCATTTAAAGAAATAATAAACGCTCACAGTCTGACTCATGCACGAAGGAAAGTCCACTGAACTGATCTTTAACAAAAACAAACAATGCAACAATTTATAAACAATGCGCTTGATCTCTGCATCTGGTTGTTACTGTGCAGCATGTAAGTTCAATATGAACTCTGTTTGAGCTCCATCTTTGGTCTCCACCACCAAATTTCTGACGTAGGGAATGGGAAATGTATCAGTGTAGTCACTGTATAGAGAACACATGGACGTATCCCTACATTCATATGAACAGAGCATATGACTGTAATGCCCACTGTCATCTGATCATGGGATCGATTCAGTCGCAGAAGTAACGAGGTAGTAATGAGTAAGACCCTGTTCTTTCTTTGCACATGCATCATGCCGTTTCTTTTGTTTCGTTCCTTCTTTCGTTTTGTTTTTTTCGGGCCAAAACCCAGTTGATTACTTTGTAGCCGTGTCGAAAATAAACTCCGGGCAACGCTTTTGTACTTTGATGGATGTTTACACATGGCTTTTGTACACGAGCCGGATACCGTCCATGTTAACCTGGAAGTATGACGTTGCTAGCCGGATTAGCTAGCCGCATTTACATTAAGGCCCCTTTCACACTGGAGAAAGTCATTCCAGCTAGAGTAGGATTGAGCCCAGACAGCCTTTAAGCTGGATGTGTTCAGACCTATTTTCAAATCTGGCTAGCACACAGTTGTGTCCGAGCTCAATCCGGCTTCATCCAGCGTGCTTGCTGTTCTCCAAACCACTAGGTGGCGCCTCGTAATATGGCTAATAATGTGGCTAGCCGGATTCGCTAGCCACATTTGCGTTCACACCTGAGCCACATTTGAGCCAATCCTGCTAGATCCCCCTCTCGAGGGTGGATCTAGCCGGCTTGAAATCAAACTGGATTCAGCTGGATTGGAGGTGTTCACACTCGGAAAAAAACACATCTGGATTGATCTGGATGCGGCCAAATCCTGCTTAAGCCACATTTTTCCCCAGTGTGAACGGGGCCTTAGACCTCAGCCAGATTTCAGTGAATCCAGCTAGCCGGATTAAAATAATCTGGCTTTAACTGGATTTACACTGTTCTATGTACTGAAAAAATCAATCATCAGAAGATCGGATTGATTACACAGGTCTGAACAGTGACTAATAACTAACAACAAATAATGTGGCTGACTTTCATTCAGGAGTCTGAGGTCCAAGTCCTCCTGACACCACAAGTTGTTTTGTTTTCACCAGATGTGAGTTTCTTTTTTCGCGTACAGTTAAATTGTGTTTTTAATCGCAGCTCAATTAGCATAAAAAACTACCGGTACTGGTTAAGGTTAGGTATTAAAAACAGGCTTAGGTACAGATCATCTACAAAAACCCAATATCATAACATTCATAACACATTTTACAAAGAAAACCACTCCTGCCGTGCGGTTGCCAGGTTCAGCTGCCATTGAGGGCGAGTCCTCCTGCTGCCATGGGCATGTAAAGATTTACAGTAAGATGTGTCCAACATTTTGCCTTTTTAGAAACATCTGCTCAAAGATAAGGAAAAATAAGCACAGTAAAAATGAGATCCTGCAGATCCTGTACGTCACAATGTGTGACAAACTGTTATTGTTAAGGTTTTGGTTTTAGCAGCTTTAATCACAAACAGAGCCCAGTTCCATCCTGTAGGACTTCAGTGCAGTCAGTGTAAATGTTTATCAGTGCTGAGGTGTTGATGGACTGCTTCACGTGTCTGGTGGTTTGTGTTGGGATGTCCTCTCTGTGAGCAGGACAGACTGAGGTTTACTCAAATCCCCACACTTTAAAACCAAAGTTACCGAGCAGTGCAGCTGTTCCCATGGATATTAGGGTTTGTTGTGGAGCACATCACCTGAAGTGAGGCACACATCTGGATCGGCAAAAGAAACGTTTACACAACCCCCACTCCAGTTTAAATAATATCACAGGTCTGGCTGGGTGCGTGTTTAGATGTCTGCATTCCTCTGTGCGGAGGGAAAATACGAGGTTTTTATGTCTTAAATCTCTTAACATCGGCCGAACAAAAGGGAAAGGGAAAGGCCTGGAGCTGCGATGAGTCACGACACAGCACATTTCTATGTAATCCCCGTACAGCAGTTTATCTTTGTGTACATCCTTTGTAAATCCTCAGTTCGTCAGCTGTGCCGTGACAGCCAGAGGTACAGATGTAACTGTGTCTGTGTGTGTTTCACTGCAGGTGAATGTCCTGTGTTCAACATCTTACTGAAGGAAATGGCAAAACATGTTACATCCAGCCCTCAATAAAACTGGAAATGAGGAGGAAGAGGCAAAGATTTGATCGTTTTTACAAATTTGTATGTATTCTTTTTTTCTGGGTGGAACTTTGGACTAATTTTGGGGCCAAGTAGTCAGCCCCTCCTCACCAGGAAAACATAACATGAGGTCAATGTTTCAGTCCTTGAAAGCGAATGTGTGCAGTAGCTGAAAATGGCTACCGCATGTTTTTTTATGACAAATCCAGCCATTAACTGTGGGTGAAAACAAAACAGCTTACAGTGTCAGTGTCACTGTGTGAAAGTCCACCAGCCTGCCTCCTTACTTGGACTTTTAAAGGCTGAATCAGCTCAATGATTGCATCACTTTGGTCAATATATCCATATGTTGTGTTCAATTCAAAGATGGACCTAAACACAGACTGAGAAAGACAAGCTTTGGTCAAATAAAGCTGAGAAAACCCAAACATCCCCAAAACTAATGAGATGCTGTGAAAACACAGGACAAAGGGTGGAGCACAAGGGTTAATAAGACACAGGTGAAATCATCAGGGCAGGACAGGTGATCCACAAGGAGAAAGCACAAGAGGAAGTAAAACAGACACACAGGGAAAACCAGTAAAAGAGGAAATACCGGTAAAATAAGACACAACATAGAAATGTAAGGATGAAGAACAGCAGTCCTTTCTTATCGCTGGTGGTCCTCTCAGACCTCTGCGTGTCTCACACACTGATTTAGAGGCTGACATGGTGTCAGTTTTGTAGTCGTGTGCTTCAACAGAAGCTGCCGCTCTGGCCCATAAAAGCTCATATCTGAGGCTGCTGAGGAAAAGCAGCTCCGTACAAAGAGCCAGATAAGAGGCGGGTCAGAGCCCGGAGCGACTAGCCTGGCATGTTTCTGTCAAGGTTAAGTCTCTGCTGTAGGTCAGGGTTAATATGTTTTCCCTTTCAGCTGAAGTTTATGTGCTTAAGGCCGAGTGGAGCTAACAGAAACAATGTTCATTTCACTGCATACATTTTGCTTTGAAGCAGCAGTAATGACAGGTTGTTTTGACCCTTAGCTGCTAACATTAAATTTAGCAACTGGAGCAACACAACCTTAAAGTCCAAGGACCAACAAACACACAACAATAGTGGGAAAACACCTGAATGATTTTACACCTGCCAGAAACTCTCACAGTGGAAGGTGGTTTATTATTAAGCAACAAAAACAAACTGAGACCAGCAGGCTGAGACATGTCAGACATGCAGCTAGTATTAACATTAACAGAACAAAAATGCATGGCTTAGAGCAAACCATTTGTTTTATGCAGCTAATGTAAAGAGTAACAGAAGAGAGAGACTCACCCCTTTAAAAAGTATGTCCAGCCGGGTGGAGGCCCCTGAGGGCTGGTCTGGGAGCAGGAGAAGACGTCACGTGGAGGTGTGGACGTCTGTCTCTACCGCGACTCTGAAATATGGATGGATGGAACAAGGTTAATGACAGATGACCGAGATTTAGAGTAGGAGTGCATATTAGCAGGCATGAGACATTAGCATGCATGTCTGGAGCCTCAAAACGCTCTTTATTGTAATTGTAGACATTCAAGGAAACAAGCAGTCACTCAAAATGGTGCCTAAAATATAGCTCCCATTCTCTGTCTGACTGAAGGAAATTCGCTCGTCCATGCAAACTGACTGATTGGCTACAAAACTGAACCTTGAAGCCTAAAATTAGCCGGTAGTTCCTTAGCAGGAGCTAATTGGTTCAAAGTAAGCATGCCAGGCACATAACCTGAAGCCTGGCAAGATAGGTTTGTCTTACAAGAGTCACATGGAGCGGCCATTTTGATGACTTCATCACATGCAGGACGAGCTCAAAACACCTCTCAGAAGCCGAGGAAGTCTGTAAGGAAGCTGCTCTATCCTCAGGTTTGCAGAGAATGCTGCAGGATTAAGAGAACCCAACACGACCACAGGGTGCTGACTGTCATGGACGTTCCTCCACCTGACCTCAAACGTCAGTGACGCCTTTATGGAGACACTGGAAAACCTGTGGACTACACACAGCTCCATCTAACAAAAGACCATAAACACGTCTCTACAGGCTACTTATCCAGCATGTAGAGCAGCCTGTCCTCTGATCCCGACATCATCAAGGTGGCCCCGAACGCTTCCTGCCGTAGTTTCTGCCATACAGCTCTCACTTCCTGTTTATGTTTGAAACAAAGAGGCAGGAAGGCGCTTAGCATGACTCTGGAGTCTCTCCAGCTGCTGGGGAGGAGAGACGGACTATTTCTGAACAGAAGATGCCTCGATCACAGCGAGGTAATTACATGGTTAATGCGGCAGGGGAACAATCATTGAACCTCAGCGCTGCGTCTCAGAGGCCCTTTTAATTGCAGAGTTCTGCTGTTTGTCAACATGTATTTTAAGAAGGAGGCACAGGAATAATGGAAGGGTTGGTGTGAGGCTAACATGCCACATTAGAAAACAGTGTGTGTCCTCTTTATGTCTTTACAGTAAAGATGTGGACGAGAGTCAGCAGATGTGAGCTCTGATCATGTGATTAACTCTTCGTGATCAGGGTGAATTCATGATCAAATGTGACATATCAGCTGAGGAGCCAGACACATCAGAGTCTGACTTTGTGCACGGGCTGGCGTCCACAGAGGAGGAAGAAGAGACATCAGGAATCACTCATCCTATCTCTGACCGTGAGGGAGGACAGATTTTATGACCTGCTAATTAGAATCCAAAGGAAGAACACAGGCCCTGATTCACTCCTGTGATGAAGTTATCAGAGGCAGGTTTTACTTTGTCAGACTGCTCCTACTGCTGCTAGCTCCAGTCTCTGTTCAGCTTCTATCTTTTGGCTTAATAATATGCTAAATTTGACTTGTTCTACCTTAACTAAGGCCCTGTTCACACTGGGGCCGTATCTGGATATATCCGGATAGATTTCAATCCACCTCTCGGAGGTGGATCTAGACGGATTGGCTTAGGATCTGGCTCAGGTCTGAACGAAAATGCGGCTAGCGAATCCTGTTAGCAATGTGATTCTGCCGCTTCACGGGGACAGTGTCCGGGTCGCGTACAAAAGCCGTATGTAAACAACAGGGCTACAAAGTAATAAACTGCTTTTTAAACCGAAAAAAAACGAAGGAACAGGCGACACAGGACAAAAAACACGCAGGACGCACACGCGGTCCTACCACGGCCTGAACGGACTCTGTATATTACGAGGCGCCACCTAGCGGTTTGGAGGACAACAAACAAGCCGGATTAAGCCGGATTGAGCGTGGACACGCGTGTGTGATAGCCAGATTTGAAAATAGGTCTGAACGTGTCCAGCTTAAAGGCTATCTGGATTCAGCCCTACTCTAGCTGGGTCGACTTTCTCCAGTGTGAACGGGGATTAAGATTCAGCGTCTGAGCTTCTGCAGAGGACCCCCCCCCCCCCCCTCCCCTCTGTGTTGTCATTCATAAAGCACTGCCACACTGCTTCAAAGGTTGTGCCCATAGAGATGATAAAATGTGACACCAGTACATTGTCTGAAGCTGCAGGCACCGTTGACACTCACTCGACTGTGCAGCACTTCAAAAGGGTCCGGTTTTTGTCATCCTGTGAACTTCACAGACTTCTCTGTTTTAAATGCAAGCCAGCACTGGGGAAAGAAAAAAGAGAAAGAGAAAGGTTGGAGGGTGATCAGTGGTGAGGAGGCTTCTCACACCAACAGACACCCAGCTTTCTGCGACGTTTCCTTGTGACGCTTACATCCACTTTAACAGTGAATAGTCCAGATCTTCTTTAACAGACTGAGGAGAATTTCACAGGTGCCTGGAATCCTGAACTCCCGCAGGGGAAACTCCAGGCCGTCTGGACAGTGACATTCTTCCTGCAGCATGTGGACGATCCATTTCCTCCGACTCCACAGCGGCAGGCCGGGGTCGGTCAGCAGGTGAGAGGTTGAGGCTCAGGCAGCTGAGGTCATGGAGGTTTCACAAGAGAGTGACTGCAGTCTGTCTCCTGGAAGAATGTCCTCCTGTTTGAAGGAAAGAGACACTCAGGGGTGATTTCTGCTTTGTGTGTTGATTTATCTGTTATCTGAATGGGCCACCAGGCCATTGCTCCAAATATTTTTAATTTTATATTTTCATCTTGAAATAGTACAACATCTGGATCTTTGAGAAAGGATCTCCTCCGATCCTCTAGTTTCATCTCCTCAGTCCTAAAATACGTTTTGTGTGTGTGTGTGTGTGTGTGTGTGTGTTTGGGTCATCACCCTGAGCTCTAGGAGCAGATTGCATAGCCCAGATTTCACGCTCTGTGTGCAGACACATTCCTTCATGTCAGCTTAGATCCAGCCTGTAAATGCAGGACAGGCCGTAACCTGTTCACAGCTCCCCTGACATCCTGCTCTCCCCCCCCCACGCTGTAACACAATCACTCACCTGTGTGAGCTCTTTTACCGGTCACACTAAACTGGCTTTGTTCCACACAGAAATCAATTGTGACCTGCCTGCAAACCCTTGTTTCCAGCTGACATTAGTTTATCTGGACTCGTACAGTTTTCTGTTTACTTGAAACATGTGTAAACACCGATGTTATTTACAGGAGCTACACTTGGATAAATCCCAGACCTCAGCAGATTACAAAGCAGAGGAACGCCACACAAACGACTGCTTTGTGGGCTCATCAAGGCGTCTGTGTTGCACTCAATATGTCACCTGCAGGTAGAGACACGCTGAGCCCGCTCTCAGTTAGACATTTAAAAGATACACCTGACAATAGCAGCATATTTGTGTGGTAAAGAAAAGAAAGCTGTCCTTTTTGCTCCGTGTCTGCATCCTGCACATGTGTGAGCTGCATCAAATGTAAACACTTAACACAAAACCCAGCCCTGTCAGCTGACTTTGAGGCATTTATAGTCTTGTAGTTAAATATGCTCAACGTCAGCTTTGCTCAGGGCTTCGTTTTGAGTGAAAGCAGACTAGATAAAAGAGACCCAGTCACGTGACTTAACTTGTTACATACTCCACTAGAACAGAGAAATATATTGGTGCTTCTGAGGTGGCAAGAACAAAAACAAAGTTCGTTTCGGCCCGAACTTTTCATAATTCACAAGAAATGTGTACAGACCTCCTCATTCAGTCCTCCCACTGCAGCACACACACACAGGTTTTGACGTTACGCTGCTGAACGGCAGAAGCAGCAGTTTAGGTGAACATGTTTAGCGAAGGAGGAGCGAGATGTTGCTACTATTTGGGATTTCTTGGTTTTGCTTGTTTCCCAAATATCTCCGCTTCAAACATTCACCTAAACTGCTGCTTCTGCCGATGTTCAGCAGCATCAAACCCTGTGTGCACGCATGATATGTGCTGCACGCTGCAGTGGGATAGCCGTATGAGGACTGCACACACTTTTCTTGTGAAAAGTGTGTTAAGTTTGTTATTGTTCTTGCCACCTCTGGAACACGAACAGTTTTCTCTGTTCTCTGGATATGTAACAAGCTCTACGAAGCACTTTTATTTTATTTTTAATCGTCAAGAGTAAAATTACGTTGGTTAGAGTGTCTAAATGTCGGTTTCGATACATTTTCGGTTAATTGCCCAGCCCTAATCATATAGATAAAATGGATCATTTGACATACAGTACTGACGTCAACATGCCAGTGACAGATGTTTAAACATCCATAACTAGCATCTCTTTTTACAGCACACAGTCAGTTTCTATGATGTGTGAACAGATTTTAAGGTTGTCTTTTAATGAGCAATCATAAAATAAAAAAAAGCCCAATTCACAACTATCTGTAGTAAAACGCCTGTTAGAGAGCAGCGAAAACATCCTCCTGTCACTGAAAAGAAAGTACTCAGACTGTGTTTTTCCCCGTTTGCTGCTCTGACATATGTTTATGCATCCCTACACTCCCACATTAAATGACAGGGGGGAAATTCCCTCCCCTGCATCTCCTCCAAAGAGAGTAAATTTAAACACATCATCTACTTTAACAGCCAGCTATTCTGAGCAGAGGAATCTGGTTCGCTCTGTGGGCGATCCAGGAACTATCAAAGCCTCAGCATGCACGACAGATGCATGAGATGTTTGGGTGCCAAATGACTCTTGTTATTTTTGTTGTTGTGTGGTTTGTGCCAGTGCCGTGGAATGATAATAGAGGGTTATTTGAAGACGCACACGCCAGCCGGTTTTTAGCGTTTGGCTGAGCCCTATCAGAGTGCAGTGGGATTTGTAAATGGCTAATTACTTTGGCCTCGCATTTGCATTTTGGCTATTTAGCTGAATAGCTGCTGACAGACATATTGGCTGTGGTGGGGAACAAACTTATGACCCCGTCTTGATGTGGGATGATGTACAGAATCAGCCCAGCCGCAGCCATAAGAACGAGGATCTAAGGACGAACATGACGAGGACAAATGGAGGGAAGTAAAGCAGGCTCATATTCCGTTTCTGGGCTCACATATGTGACACATCAAAAGCTTGTTTCCCACAGTGACCTTAACCACACTTTTTCCCCTTTCCCTTCATTTCTCTGGTGTCAAACTTCTAACAAATTTCACACTTCCTGTGAACTTTTACAGCTTCTGAACAGTCACATGTTCTCCAGACTGTTCTTTTTATTACTGTAATACAACTCTTTATGTTGTATAAAAGTTTAGATGAAAATAAAAAAAATTAAAGCAAATGACCATGAAGCTAACGAGTGTATAGAACTGAAACTTCACCTACCGTGTTTCATTTAGGTTTATCTTGATGTTTGTGTAAGAGTATTGTCCTATTAGAGTGGTGAGCAAATTAAAAGTCTTTATTTGGGACCGGTCAGCCTAACCTAACACTAGCATGACACAATCCAGGCTGTTAGCCTCACACTAGCAAAATTTTAACCACATAATTGCAAGTAAACATTAACCAAAGCGCTAACAACTGCTAATGTTGTTAGCCAGTTTTAGTTGCCAGTGTAGGAGAGATTTGTGGAGACGATGTGTGTTTGTTATAACCTGTTAGCATAACATAACTTTATTAGCATAACTCAGGTTTTACAACATAATTAAGGGTGAATATTACATATAAGTATAACATTATTAGCTAAGTTTAGCTCCCACCAGTGATTATAAACAAGTGTTATCACAGAATTAGGTGATGCAATTTCATGCAAACTATACATCAGTAGACATTAAAAGTATATATTTGTTATAGCATGTTAGCATAAAATAAATCAAGTGCAGAGATTGTTAGCATGACTTAGTTTCACAACATAGTAACAAGCTAACTCTGACTACGTGTTAGCAATTGTGAGGTAATTTTAGCTAACAGTTGGTACGGTTGTTAGCTAATAAAAATAACAATATGCTAAAACCACAAAGCGTTGTACATCATGTAGACTGTTATCATTGATACCATGAACATGACAAATGTCCAGAACACTGATTTCCTGTATAACCACATGTATGTCATAAGTCTCAGCATGACAGTATATGAGTCATGAGATTTTTTTACTGAGAAGTGGTTCTTTACTGTACCATGACAAAGCTGAAGGCTTTTACTGTAACACAACGAATCTGTACCACAAGCACAAATGAACAGCCCCACTTTGGGTCTAATAGATAGTCTGTGGGTTTGGAGGCTGGGGTTTGACCGTGGAAAGTGCTGCGTATGTAGTTACCATTAGCATGTGAGAGGGCCGTGCTCCAACCCACCGGTTGTGTAACAGCAGGCTCGCAGCGGCGGCGAGTCTGAATTTGGTGGGAATGGAAGTGGTTTCCTTCCGAGGAACGAGGGTGGAACCAGTCAAGTCTACAAGTTGGATATTTGCTGTATTTCAAAACTTTGTCCTGGGAACGAGAAAAAATACACAGAAAAAAAAAAAACAAAAAAACAAAGCCAAATTCCACCCCGGAAGGAAAATGTTTTGCATCATCTAATAACGCGAGCCTGAAACGCTGCTGTAACGCTTGTCAGATGAATAAATGATGCTGCGGAATGTGAAAATCTGTTGTTTTCAGTGAAAATATACATGGACCATGGAGACTAATCCCACAAAGCTGTTGCTTCTCCAAACTTCCCCAGCCCACGTTTTGAGTTACAACAAAAGCATGTTCCTCCTGCCAAGAAAGCCATCAAGGTTTTCAACTCCAAATTTATGGACTGTCATTAGTGCCTCAGGTTCATGAAGTATCAAGGGCCCTCTTATCTTATTGTGCATTTAATTTGAGAGCAGCTGCCTTTCTCTCACCGAAGTCACTTTTGTATACTGCTCTGTTTGTGCTGATCACATTCTAGAGGAAACATAATTGTTGCTTAGATTGTGTTTACTGGTAAAGTTTGTTTTCTAAGTCCAAAAGTAATTCCACCGCACGGAAGCTGTAGGAAGTGGTTAGTGTTGGCGGTGCGTGCATGACATGACTTCGACACTGGAGAGAGTTCATGTCCTGTGTGTGGTTTCGGTTAAGGTTTAGGACGCATTTGAAACATAAAACCTGGTAGCAAACAAATGTACACATTCAGCAGATACGCATGAACATTATCAATCATTTTGAGCCGTTCTGTGGCCACCAGATGAGTGACTCCAATGTTCAAACTGTTATTTAAAGCTATATGAGGAAAGTGTTAGAAACTGTAGCCAACCGTGCTTTGATTGGACGCTTCCTTGAAAAACGTTTCCACCACCCTCATACAAGACAAGCACAACAGAGTTGGTGACACAAAGCATCAGCTGATGTTGGTAGCTATTGCTAGGATGTATTTAGATTATGTCCAGATTATGCTAATTTTCCAATGCTAACAACCAAGATTGAGAGTGGCACAGTAGCATACTAGCATTATCATTGTGCACACACACACAGCTCCAAGTATTGAACTTTCACTGTGGATGAAGGTTCGGCCTGATTACGCACATCTACTAAAAGAACAGACGTCCTCAGACACCTCGAAGACGTCATTTGAGTTAATATTCTTTAAATGAAATGCATACATTGCTGAATAAAAGGTCTCAGAACAGGAATAGCTGCTCCTGAGAGGCACAGGAAGAGAGCTGTTTTGCTAAGGCCTAAACCTGGAGCTGGTTTGCCTCGGTGACGCTGGGGATCAGCCCAACCCAGAGCGAGATCACAGCGCTCCATGCTTCATGGCTGCAGGAACATCTGGTTCTGTTT
Organism: Parambassis ranga; assembly: GCF_900634625.1. Taxonomy (NCBI): domain Eukaryota; kingdom Metazoa; phylum Chordata; class Actinopteri; family Ambassidae; genus Parambassis; species Parambassis ranga. Next base: position 16,351,268 of record NC_041042.1, read on the forward strand.
AGGCACAGTGTTTATTCCATGCGTCGTTCCAGAGGCTGTTTGTAATGCATTTCTGCGTCTGCAGAGTCAAAGAGGTCCCAAAGACGAGAGTTCAGCCATGAGATAGAAAAGTTAATACTCTCCTCCTCATCCTCAGGACGGTCCCTGAGCTGGGGCTGAAATGGATTTAATCTTCTGTTTCCTCGTCCGTGAGATAAGATCTGGTCCTCAGTCTGCGGTGTTTTATTATAATGATCTGTTGCAAATGCAGGTGGTTTAGTTCTGCATTTAGTCAGGGACTTTCTTAAGGACCACTAGCCCATAAAGTGACCATTTAAAAGCAGCTTTTGTTTGAGAAAATTGCACTGTTAAGAATCTGAAATAGAAAAGTGGAGGCCATGACACAAACCGAATAAAGAAAGCCCAGCGTGTAAAGTTTATTTTAAGACGAGTGTTTTGACTGAAATGTGGACATGGCCTTGCTCCCACTGCCATTATCACTTCCAGCTTTAACCATAATCCTGGACCTGATGTGCCTTCAGCTCCATTCAACACCCTCAGTTTACCAGTTTCCTGGCTCACTTTATCACAGCCACCACACTGATCTCCCTGACAATCAGCAGGAAGTAGATGACCTCAGCCAGCTTCTGATCAGGCACTGTGACCTGCAGGAGCAGCAGGGACACAATGCACTGTGGGCCGTAAACATATCTGCAGGCGAGGACTGTTTACAGAGCTAAGTGGCCTTCAGAATTTTGTTCCAGACAAACAGGCAGACTGAAGCTAATCTGTAGCCCGAGACCATCAAACAATACCAAATACTGAGCGCTGGTGATGGATACAACTGACGATGTCACAGTGTTGTTCCTAATATGCTCTTTTTTAGCCACAAATTGCATTTGTGCTGTTTTTCTGACATCAAACGCTTTAATGACCCATACTGCACAGAGACAGAAAGCTGATGTATGGAGGGAGGAGTTGGAGGAGGAGGAGGAGTTGGTCTGCAGGTGCTTTGAAGCTAACTTGCAGCCTTTGGGGTTTGATCACTGAAGTATTACGTCGGTGGTGTTAAAGCAGGAGGAAAGGAGGACGAAACAAGACACCATTTGATCACTGCTTCATCAGAATCAGAATAAGAGATACTTATTAATCCCAGGGGGAAAGTGCCCAAACAACTTCATAAATGTATTCCACAAAAGTAAAAAATGAATCAAAGTAAATTGCTTGGAAAGGTGACTGTCACCATGTTAGCTAATAAAATGGTGGGGAAGTTTGTTGCAGACGAAAGACGTTAGGTCTAAGTAGGTTTGATGCCTATGTCTTAGCAAAATAAAGTCATGAAAAGCAGCAAAAAAGTGAACAAAAGGAATCATCTTGGTGTTAGGTTCTTTTTAGGTTGCTGCAGCTGCTGCTAGTTAACATGAATCCACCCATTTCTACCAGGACCGCTATTTTCTTCTAAATTCTTCAAACACATCGCTTTGCAAACCCAGCAAGGTTTGTTGCACGTCATAAACATGGGAGAAAAAAAAGCCTTCTTTGAATCTACAGCAGGTATGTTTTGCTGTGGGGAGCACACAAGGCGGGTGGCGCTCCCACGGATTATTGTTCTCCTTAATTGGCCCATTAGTGGATGACAGGGAAACCTGGCCGACCTGCAGGGGATTAATAGCTCACAAAAATTCCCTTTGTTGATGTTTGTATCCCACCTATTAACCATTCTGCCAGATACTGTTTATGAGGGAGGAGAAAGCTGTAAAAACTCAAATAAACAGGTACCAGGCTGTAATTATGGCCTGTCACACTTTTATATGGCAGTCTGTAGTATGTGACTGCAGAGTAGGTACATACAGTACATGTGAAGAATCAGCAGGTAGCAAGCAGCAGGCAGGTAAAATAGGTGAATCCTAATCATAACTTCCAGAAGAATCCGGTTACTACAAAGTGTGTCGACTCCTCATGTCTTGTCATGTAGGTATAACTCAGCATGAGGACACTCACCGCTGCGTCCCAGAGATTTAAAAAAAAAAAAAAGGAGCCAATCAGAAGCCAGGACTTTGTTTGATCAGGCACAGGGAATGTGCCTTCAGGTGTGTTTTTCTATTTTGAAACAGGAGCCTTTCTTCCTCCGTTGTGCTTTGTTGTTGAGTTGTGTGCCCTTAATGGAAAATGCTGAAGAACTATGTTTACAACTAAAAGGCTTCATTAAAAGGTAAAAACGCTGCAGCAGCAGAAACCACAGTTTCTGTCTTATGGTTTTACGTCCTCCCCCCCAAAGGTGCAGTAAATACTTAACACTTTAAGTCAAGTTCAGCAGGTTTGGACAGACATAGAGCCACACAGACCCTAATCGCTGACCTTCTGGATGAAGCATCTGTGATGTCATCCGTAGGTTTTTGAAGAGCTGTTTTGAGTCCTTGTGGGGAGCTTAATCGGTCACCATATTGGCTGTGTCATAATCTTCACCACCAAGTTATCAAGACAGACCAAACTTGTTTGTTGTTACCTGGGTGTAATCAGGTAGGGACATAACATATGAGTCTATAGGGATTGTCTCCCACCTGGAGCTACTCCCTGAGAGGACACATCCGGATTGATTTCAATCCACCTCTCAGAGGTGGATCTAGATGGATTGGCTTACATCTGGCTCAGGTCTGGCTCAGGACATGGGACAAAAAAAACGCACGGCGCATGCCCACATGAGGTCCTATGAATGGACTCTGTATATTACGAGGCGCCACCTAGCAGTTTGGACAACAACAAAGAAGCCGGGTTAAACTGGATTGAGTGTGGACACACGTGTATGATAGCCATATTTGAAAATAGGTCTGAACTTATCCAGCTTAAAGGCTATCCGGATTCAACCCTACTCTAGCAGGTTTGACTTTACAGTTATCATGACCTTTGACCCCTGACCAACACATTCTCATTCATGTCACCTGTCTAGCCACATTTGTTCCTGTAGCTTGTTAAAAGTTTATTCTGCAGGATTATTAATAATGAGCAGGCTGTGGATGGCATACAGTGGGTGTTGTGTTTACACAGAGGGACAAGCTGCTGCTGTGCTGGTTGAGCCTCCTGCACAGCATGAGTCACACAAAGCTCATTTCATTCACTGCAACAATCATAATTCTTCAATTTTGTCATTATGTCTGACAGGCAGCCAGGAAACTTCCACTCATGAGTTTGGTAATTGCACTCTGTTGTCACAGATCTGGTCTTCCTAAGCCTGCAGTTCATTTGTATGAGGCGCAGAACGTCTCAGATCAAGCGATCAATGCGGAGGTAGCTCAAATGGGGCGATGACTTCTGGGAAATTTAAGTTAAAACGGGGTAAAAACGAGGGTAAGGTCTGAGGCGGTGACACAGACAATGAAGTCCGGTCAGAGCCGGATTTATTTCTCAGGCTCTTTAAACAAACATCAAAAAGGGTTTGACAAAAAGAACAAAGGCCCTGAACGAAGATCAAAACCAGCAATAAAACCACAAGACAGAGCAGGCACATCACGGCCGCTGGAGCACGAAGAGTCAGCCTGCCTGTGTGAGTCTCTAAATGAATGAAAAGTCAATCTTCTCCCATCATTAGCTTCAGAGTTTTTGTACTAATAGAGATTCCAAGTGATAGAAACGCAGATTAAACAGGGAGGGTAATGACAGGTGAAATTACTGACGGCAGCTTCAGCCCACAAATAAACCACCCAGAGTCCATCTGGAACAAAGAGAAGTGAGCTGACAGAGCTCATTGTTACACAGCATTTACTGAACACAGTTATCTGCCCACACTGAACTGCATTCAAACTAATTAAACTCAGAAATACAGGATGATGAATGGCTGAAAAATGTCAAAGGAAAAAGTTCAACACACACACTTGTGGTCTCCACAGTGTATGTTGTCTATTTCCAGCCATGTATTAATACAAATTGGCTGCATTAGTATTGCAGCAGGACATTAAGCTAATATACAGTTAATGGCAATGAATGATTTATGTGTTTATTGCAGTCAGGGTAGCAAAGTCAGCCTGTAAGCTGGCTGCTTCACCACTTTGGTCAAGTAATATTTCATCGTCTATCTACCGAGGATGAATTATGTCATGTCACAGGATATCACACTGTATTCTTGTTTCAATATAAGCCATAAAAAACAACTGAAATGCTGATGAATGCGTGAAAAATGTATTTTTCTGTGCCATAGCATACATTTTGGTTTTGAGGGAACAACAATTAGAATGAATTAAATAGCTTTGATAACAAAATCTAAGGTCTGTAATGATGGAAATAGTCAAATAGCTGCCAAAATAACATTTTCATTTAAATTAGCTATGATTGTTTTGGTGCTATTTAGCAACTGTGAGCATGACACTCAGATTAACAGAAGAGACATCTTAGTGTGTGACATTTTAGTGTATTTAAAGTGATACTGTATAGTTTTTGATAACAAAATCACTTTGATTGATTGATCTTAGCTCATAAGATAGCCCAAGGGCAAATTTTTTACACTGAACTCCATCAGAGTTCCTTCAGAAAAAGACAACAACAAGAGTGTCTCTTAGATAATTATGCAGTATCAAAGAAAAAACAGATGTTATAACCTTGTGTCATTTACTTTACTCCATTAAAACCATCGAATACCTGAGTATTAGCATGGTGTGGGTCTTTTTCTTCTTTTTAACAATATTTGGTTTGACTACAAGCTGAAACTTGCTATAATAAAATAATACATAATAAATACATACACATTCAAATATAAAACAGCACAAGAAGACCTGTGCGTCTCTGTTGCTCATATAACAGCCCACTTGAGTGAGTGAATTCTACCTGAAGGGTAAAACAAGCTCAAAATGATGTGAGACACACGATCAAAGCCAAGCTGCGCTGGCCACACTTGTGTTTTATTGCCGGAGTCAATCTTGTGATTACTGTCTGCTTTCAAAGGCGGGGCAGGCAGCCACAGAAGAGCCACTCCGTTAACTCTGACTGAACTCTCTCTGCAGTTATGTTGAAATATAACTGGCTGTGGATGCACACAGAGAGGCAAGCAGCTGAGGATGAGATCTTTGTTTTTTTTCACAATGCCTCCACAGTACACATTTTACCTCACAGCATCTTGGGCTGTGGTGCAGCCACTGCAGAAGGCCCAATCACGAGGAGACGCTCAGTCCCAGTGGGAGATGATGTAATCAAATGGTGATGTAATTGACGGGCACGCCGCTCCCTGATGTTAGACATGACCCTGTGTTCTGTCAGCATCAGGCCTACCTACAATTACTGACTGCAACAAACCATCCACTCCAAGTGTCTGAAACAGTTGTGTGTCTTTGCACAGTACCACATCCCTGGACCTAAACTCAACAGCAGCACATTACCAGCTACACCTGCCCTTATGTTTTTTTGCTAAATGCCTGGAAAGTTACTTTAAATATCTCTCTCACACATGACATAAGTGTCCAAGCTCACAATTACACAAATTAAAGTTTATTTTCTACAACATAAATAGTCATGTTGTTCTTTACCAAACCGTAAAAACTAGAATAAAAAGAGTGAGGGCACACCAGGAACAAAGACCCTCTCTCTCACACCACCCGGAGGGCCTCAAAACTTTTTCATCCAGGCGTCTATTTTTAGCCGCTCTCTTGGCAGTACCGGCCATTCAGAGGGATGCAGAAGATGCAAACATGGAGCCTTTGTGTATAAGCACATGATGCTCCTCGCTCTGGAGAGCAGACAGAAAAGGACAGTCCCTTCACTCAATATGTCCCTCTGAGAGCTGACCTCTCAGCTCCCGTCCCCCCAGCGTTAAATCAATGTCTCCACAGAGCACATGCACATAGTGTTTGTGTTTCACGTGAACTGATGGGACAAGAGTGAGATGGACTGAAGGCAGGATTATCGCAAATGACAGCGCTTCTGTTCTTAAAAGTTCATCTTTGGTGAAAAAAGCAACTGACGATTTAGTGAGCAATACATGTTATTAAAGCTTTCAGAGAGTGTTTTATGATTGTTGTACATTTCAAACAACAAAAACACACAACAAAAGTGCTCCTCTGCTGAAAGGTTAGCTGCAACCATTAGCATGTCCATCTAACTAGCTTATGATCTACTAGCCAAGCTTCAAAGACCAAGGCTGTGTTATATACTTCCACCACTACACACACTGTGTATAGCTCACTATGTGCATACTAAGTGAGCTACTTTCTACAGACTGTTGCTATTTCCAGTCAAACACATCAGGTTGTGCAAACAAAACAATGACAAACAAAATCTAGCAAGCTAATGCTAGCAGCCACATCTCACAGCAGCTACACATTTAAATGTAAAGGCTAATGGCTGTACACACAGTAAAGGCTAATGTAGATACAGAAGAACACAGGCAACCTTTATACCACTAGCATGATTAGCTCCCTAACCTACTAGCTAGCTACTAGCTTGTAGTTATAAACGGGTCAAAGGCTGCCTACTGTGCGCTCCGATCGACCAATCAGAAAATAGAATTTCTTGTTGCCGGGTTAGGTCTGAGTTTCAGTTTCATGAACGAGAAGCGGACGTAACCTGTGAAGGAGCACCGTCAGGAGAGGGACAGGACAGGTGTCGCTACCATAATGGGACGCCAGGACGCAAGGGGGCGCTATACTAACAGGGAAACACTGTAGACAGGGCAATAAGAACATAAACATGACTAAAGTGTTCTGTTTTACTGTTACAAGGTTGTGATCCTGTCGTCATCTTTTTTGTCAGCTGATGGTTTAATTGGGAAAAAAATCGTTTTAATCAGTTGTTTCAAAAAGCTGCCACAAAATGAGAGAAGATGGAGCTCAGCAGGCACAGGCACAGTATTACAGTGTTATGGTTAAGAGGACTATAAAATCACTGATACTTTATACATGTAATGCATAATAAACTGCAGCGTTCATGTAAGACAGCCATGAATCCAGCATATCCAGGAATAGCTCCGAGTAGGAGGATTAAAAGTACACATATTTCCACTTTAGTTGTCACATAAACATGAGGAGTGGAGCTGTTACATAAAAACGGCCTGCTGGTATTAACATCAGGACTTATAGGAGCTTTCTCTTATCAGTAATTCTGCTGATTCAACGTCTAATCCATGAAAACTTCACACGCCCACCGTCTTCCAGCAAATTTAATCCAGCGTCCTCCTCCAATCTCTGGCACTGGCGCTATCTCTGCCTGTGGAGACACAACATGCAGGGAGTTAAACATGTGGGAGGAAGTGTGTGAGTTCACCCGTGTGTGTGTGTGTTTTCTGACATAGCTTTCCCAGCCTTGACGACATGCGTCAACAGGATATATAATCCCTCTTGCATCATGTCTTTCTTCATCCTGGTAACAAAAATGACACGCATGTAGAAAACCTGCAGGTCAAACAGTGACCTGACTGACTGTGTGTTTGCACGTTCGCTTTCAAAGGTCAGAGTGCAGGGAAGTGTAGAAAAGTGCCCAGAGCAATTTTAGCTTCTGGACTTTGGACTTCTGGTGCCTGAAACCCAAACACCCTATAGTGAGAGCAAACATTTGCTCTCTGAGCCTGTCTAAACACAACACAGTACTTTCTCTGTAGCAGCTTTGTCCTTGATTTCATCCTGTTTTGTCTTTCAATAAATGTGCTTCAGTTTACAGGATACAGCCAAGGACTCAGATTTAGACTCAGCACAGATAATACATGCAAGGTTACTTAAGGATAAATTGTACCTTCATATATACCGTCCATGACCCTTCCCTCCCTGCATGGCTTAAAGATCTGAAGTTTGTCTTTTGCTACTGTTAGACGTCCGAGTGTGGAAAACAGCAGGACAGATGGAAGCAGACAGAAACAGATTCACAAGTGTCACATCTGATCTGATGCTTGTAATTTAAAATGAACAGTGTTTGCTCTCCACACTCACATGTGCATCTGTCATCGGATCTTTGAGTGATTGTGCAGAAGGTTTTATCATCCAGCGGCCCACAGGGACATGGAAGGGTACTCTTTATTTCTTCCAGCATGGTGGAGGGAAGGAGTGGTCTCAAGTGTGGCAGAGAAACCCTGGAGAGAGGGGCTAGTCTCCAACCAGTGGTGGAGGAAGTGCTAAAGCTTGGTACTTAAGTAAAGTAAGTACAAATAACCAGCAAAAAATATAGGCAAGTAAAAGTAGAAGTGCTACATCAACTCAAGTAAAAGTCTTAAGTACTTTAAGTACTTTAAATGTACTTAAAGTACTTAAAGTACTATATTATATTATATTTTCATTGCAAAGGATATATGAACAGGTGTTCCTGCTGTAGATTCATGTTAATAGATTCATGTTATGATTCATGTTAATCAGACATAATGGATGGACCTGTGTTAGCAGACAGCAGCTAACTAGTTAGCTAACTGAGCCAGAGCACTGGCATCATGACTGAGGCTCATTATAGAAACACAGCTGGCAGCGTGACACCACCTCCATGCAGAGTCTGACCTCACATCAGTCCAGCACAGCTGTATGAACACAGCTGTATTCATAAATGTACTTGTAACTACAGACATTTTAAAATTTGTAGTGGAGTAGAAAGTACAGATAATAGCTGCAAAAAGTAATGGAGTAAATGTATAAAGTATGCACATTATTTTTACTTAAGTAAAGTATATATACATAAACATTTACTTAAGTACAGTAACAAAGTACAAATACTTAGTTACTTTCCACCACTGTCTCCAACACATGGCATTATCCTGACATACAAATCACACTGACACATATCTGTCCAAGGTGTCATCGTCCTGTGATATTTGTCATGTATTTCTAGCTTTTGCAGTATATATAAAACACTCACACAGCTGAAGCTTGATTCGTTCAATGTTGCGAAGTGGACTGTGATCGGTCCATTCATAGGTCTGCTTATGGCACTTCGTCCTTCACATTTTCAGCTGCTGAACCGAGCAGATTACAGCCTGAAGAAGGTGACAAATGTTCCTGTAAACATGCAAACATGTTTGAAGAAGTTTCTCATTTAATTAGCTTCTTTCAACCTTCCCCTTATCTGCAGTACAGTACTACGTAGTGAGTGTGTTCTGTCAATACAAGTATGAATGATCGCTTAGGTTATGATGATGGCTCCATAAAACGAGTTTAAACCAAACCATTTAAAAGAAGTTATCTATTGGCCAAAACAGTTTGTCTGTCCCTGTCACAACCCCCGACTCATGCAGTCAGAGACTGTTTTTATGAAAGGAGGAGGGAGTCGTCATGCTCCAGTGTTCAGCAAATATAATATGATGACTTACCCATGTTTAGAAACCAGTGTCCATAACACCACCCTGAGTGCATTGACATTTATACTGTGGTAATGATAGATTAGTGCAACATTGCAGCATAGACGCTGAGAGCAAGAGCTAACAAACAGGCACATTCCATGCAGGGGGGGTGGAGAGGAGGCGAGAGGGAGGCAGGGGTGGGGGGGGGGGGGGTTCCAGGCACTCTATGGCCTCCAGCAACCAGGACCAGCGATTACAATCAGCACTAATCCCAACAACAGGTATTCTTATCCCTGCTGTGACAATCCCCCGTAAAGCTGGAGCGAGAGGTGTTGGACAAGGTGAGCTCAGGTGATTTATGACTCAGGAACAGCCAGTGACCTGTGGAGTGGGACAGACAATAAGGTGCTGACTGAGACTTCACCCAAAGGTAAACAACTTTAATTCATGTTAATGGGGGGCGGATGTGCCTGCTCGGTTTAGGAAGTAACAATAACCTCTCGTCTTTCAGGGAAACGGAGGCTGATTGGGAGCAGAGGAGGTTTTCAAGGTGTCCTGTGTGTGTGTGCACACAACCAGACATCTGCTTGCTCAGGAGCTTTTCACTGACACACGTTAACCTTGACGACCAGACAGCACAATATGAATACGTAAATGTTATTAATAGCACAAGTGGCGAGCTCCTATAAGCCAGCTATCTGCTGTTGGTACTAAATTCTACGGAGCATATTTACAAGCTGCAAGGACTCACAGGTTTATTGTGTGTAGCTATGACAGTAAAGGACACCACCTCTGTTGGATATGAGGTCAGCCAAGCATCCATCCTTCCTCTCCGTCATTCCCCAAAGACACAGAAAACAGCTGTGACTGAGCAGCATCCTCCATCTTTGGCAAGAGTTGAACCAGCACCGTCAGTCAGAGAAAATCAATAATTGTTTACGATCGTTATAAAAGGGTCCATTAGCCATTTATCTCAATCGTCTGTTCGATACAGTCCTGTCCACATCTGGTCAGAGAGGCCACACATGGGCAAAGAAACACAAATAAATACTCCATCATGCAGGACAAGAATTACATCCAATACCCAGCTCCAGTCCATGTCTGGTTGTTTTAACGTATGATGAGGTCAAATGTAATTTTAGGTAAATGGTTTCAACAACTTTAGAAAACTGGAAATAACAGGTTTCATTGTAACATGTTTGTAAACCTTTCATTTCAGTTTAAATATAAATGAGCTGCTGCTGCTGGTCACGCCCATTTCCTGAAAAATGGCTGCACATTTCCTCATATCCCGACCTGCTGTACGATCCCATTGAACCTAAACTTGGAACGCCGAGCTGACAAAGTGCCAGCTGTCTGTGTGAATGGGGACCAGGCCAGGTATGACAGCTGGTGTTTAGATCTGGCCTGTATTGACCAAACTAGCATGACCCCAGGTTGCTACATGAGCCACAAAGAGACAAAACAAAACGCACACACTGTACATACTGACTGGCTCCTATTTCTGGAGAACACACTGTGACATGAAATATTTAGATGATGAAAAATAAAAGTTTAAGGGCGAGGTACTGTGACTCACCTAGATTACTCAAAGAAAGAAAAAAGGCAGAGATGCACAGATAACGGTATCTGTACCAGACAAAGGTCTGCATCAGAGTGTCTACATCCCATGTTCTGCTGTAGATAGAGGGTCCAGTAGTTGCACGTTTGGATCCTTATCCTGACAGAGACTTTTCTAGGTTAACACATCCAGATATGTAGACTACAACATAAGCTACAAGCTATGCAAACAACAACAAAACCTTATTTTAAAGTCTTCTTTAAACAGAAAGATCTTTATCTGACAGTGAGTCAGTAAACACACAACATCTGACTGCATGCATTTGCAGAGATTGTTGTCTTTTCTCCACAAATATAATCATCAGTGACAGCACTCACTTAAACTGATGCTGATGCTGTGTAGGTTTACATAAACGCCCTGCCCTGAATGAAGCCAGTGTAGTGTTACCATTGTGTATTCTTTTCACTGTACCAGCTGGTGACTTCACCTCTCCATTGCGCTCTTTGTTTATGTTTTCCTCTCTCGCTTTCCCTCCCGCTCTCTGGGCTGCATCTCGCCCATCGTCCAGTAAGAAGTGTGACTTTACACGGTGAAGACTTAACAATACTGTCATAATTTGGTAATTTGTGGTTTGGTTCTTCTCTTGTTTTTTGAGTTTATTCTTCGTTTTCAGGTTATTGTAGGTTTCTTAGTGTTCCCTGTGTTGTCTTGTTTCTGGCAGTCTTTGTGAAGTTACTTGGGTTCTGTCCTGTTTCCTGTTTTATTTTGAAAGTCTTGTCGCCCTTGTGTTTGTCTGTGTGTTTTACTTCCCTTGTGTTCCTGCCTTTTGGTGATTGTTTGCCCCGCCCTAATGTGTTTCGCCTGTGTCTTGTTCATTGTCTATTTAAGTCCTGTGCTCCCCTTTGTCTGCACCAGATCGTCTCGTCACCTTAGTTTCTCCTGCGTTGCTGTAAGTTCTTGGATCGTTTCTTTCTTGTTTTTTTTTCTTGGTTTGGTTTTGTCATTGTTCTGTTTGCAATAAAACCTCATCTTGGCATGCTTATTCTGCCTGCGCCTGAGTCCTGCTTCCACCGCACCCGACAAATACAGCTCTGGTGAATCAACAAATGTTAGGCAATTAGTGTGTTTTGCTATAAAAAGCAGTTTTTTTCTGTGTATAATAATTAGACTTTATAATAAACTGCTTAATTTCGGCACCATTATCCCTCCTCACAACGCCATTACTAGTGCCATAGAGAAATTAATGGATTCTCTCAGAGAGCATCTCAGGAGCAGCTTGGCACAATAACTCAGATCAATGCCTTCATCGCTCAGCTGTAGGTTGTAGGGATGTCATGAGTTTCTACAGCTCTAACTTTACAGTGCATCAGGGCTTTAGGATTACAGCCACGCGTTCCCTCCAATACTGCAGGACGGCGGAAGTTTAATCTTAAAACTTTCAGCAGTCTGTTTCAATATCGCACTCCAATAAAATTACAGTACACCGGAGTGCATCTCCAATCCTTCTTCTCCCCATAACACTTCATCTTCCTAACAGATACCCCCCCCCCCACTCACAATTTCCCTGATATTTCCCAGGGGAGTGAGAATATTGAATCAAGGATCTCGTGTAACTGACCAGCCATCTGCCTCGCAGCCTGAGAGCAGATCTACATCCTAACCTGTTTAAAAAAAGTACATAAAATAAACATGAGCAGAAATATTTGATCTGGCACTGAGAAGTTTTCACCTCTCTCTCTCTCTCTCTCTCTCTCTCACCTCCTTCCAGCCTGCTTCAGTAACATTCGTACGCCTTCTTACGTAACAGAGCGGCAAATGAGCACAATTAGACAGCATCTGCTGAGCTATGACTGACTGCACGGGCCTCTTAGATTTCAGGTCCAAGCTCAGAGGAGTTGCTACAACACATGCTTGTTGTCAGACCTGAATTGTAGCTGTTTATGAGCATTCTTTCAAAGGCAAAGAGGGGAAAATAAAAAGCTCAGCTCAAACGTGCATGTGTCTCTCAAAATACCCCTACAAAAACTTTGAGGATGCCCCTGTTTACATGCGTTTGTAGCTGGTTTTCTTTCAATACATCAATGCTGATGTCTCACGTTTGTGTGTTTGTCTTTTCCCAAGAATGTGCCATGAGCCAGCTCCACAAAGTGGCTTTCTAAAACACCCCAGGCTAAAAAAACGTGTTTATTTTCGCTGCATAGTTTTTATCCTGGAGATGGCGCCTATCCCAGAGAGTCCCCAATTAACCTTAAATGCACAGGGACCCGGAGGAACCTCCCCTGAAGGCATGGATTCTAAGAGGGCCCATTTCACAAAATGTGCAAGATGTATGCTGCAGTTGCAATGGATTAGTCCCCATGGATTAGGAGAGTATAAAGAGCAGTGTGTGATGATTTCATGATGTATGTGTTGCTTTTACCTTGCTTCAGGGAGCAGAGAGTTGCTGCATGTGTCACATCATCAAGCCAAGGGAAGGGCTGGTGGCAAGGACTCTCCAGGATGACTGAAGTGTGGTGGTGGTGGTGGTGGTTGGGGGGGGGAGACACTCATTTTCCCCTGGGAGACAGAAAAGCAGAGGGGAGTTATTTCAATTAGCCAGATACTGCCACAACAAAGAGCCCAACCTGCTCCCCACTGCACCTCCAGCCCGGCCAGAGCCAGCTAATCAAATCACGACCGGCACGTTTGCAGACAAAGGCTGGAAGCACTCTGCGGTTTAAGAGGGAGGTTGAGGGGGGGGTATAAGCCATGTAATATGGCGGGTATGTCACAGTTGGAATGTTGGAACTGTTGCAGGGGTTTTTGCATTTGGTAAACAGAGAGAGAATTCCTGAGATGTTGTGTTACTGATGCATCAATGCATCACCCACTCCCACTCATCCACTCATCTCCAACCATGACAGCAACCGGATCAGTTTAGTGTCTGTCCCAGGGATGTGTTTTTGAAGATAATGGTCTCCGGGCAGCTTTGTTGTTCACAGGTCTCTTTCTGATGTCACTTCAAAGCTCTGTGCAGACTGGGCCAGAGAGAGTTTAGCCTGGCTTGACCGGGCCCCCTTTTCATGTTTGACACTCATTCCTCTCTCTCTGACAAGCAGTTGAAGGAGAGTCAGGACCCCCGTGCACTAATCACAGGTCACCATGTCAGCTAAGAGGGGCTCTCCCCACTTTTAAACCCGCTGGAGGAAGCTTTAGGATGCAGTACACAATAAATACGTCTTAATAAACATGGAGATGAAGCATGTGGACATTTATCATTATGCACTGTGCACAGCTGGTGTCCTCTCAGCTGTGATGACTGCCCTTCTCCTTTTAATTCAATTACTGTTTATTTGTGATCATGTTTATAGTGCATGTGGAAACATTCATTACTCTGTTACTTCATTTCTATACTAGGCATTAAAGCTTTTAAAAGAAAACCAGCTGCAGATCCAGGCTCAAAAATAAACTGTCCTACATCTCTAAACTTTTCTGAGGCCGCTTTTAATACATACAGGCGACGCCGTTACTATTTCTCCACATGTACTGCGGCAGAGCTCCGGTCCCGCACAGTCTGGAGGAATGGAATGAGAGGCAGCCGTGGGCGATACCAAAGCAGGTGTCCTTTAGGGGGGAGTTCGTTGGGAAGGATCAGGCCACTTCTTCATTTTAAAAGAAATAAACGCACACAGACTATACCATTAGGTGCATTTGTGTTAAATAAAGTGTTTATCTATAACATGTACTGCTTAGGTTCTGCTATTCCCAGGTATAAACTGTCCCTCGTCCTCCTCGTCCCCTGTTTCAGTCTCTTCCAGCCGCCGCACATGTATCCCTATGTACGGCTCCAGCAGCGGGCTCAGTGTGGTTATCGTCGAAGGCGGCCGACCCTCCGACCGGCTACTCTTCTCTCAAACTTACCGAAGTCTCCATAAACTGTGGATTTCTTTCCTTCCGCCATTGGAAGACACACGTTTGGATTAACTCATACAGGGAATAAACTGTTTTGCCGTTGAAAGGTGAGTTTTGCTCCTCTCGAGATGCTTTGAATGCCGTGTTTTTAAAAATACTTCGCACGGAGTATTTTAGGGTTTGCTAGCTGGGCTACGTCGATTCGAGTAGCGCTAATCTATTAAAGGGTTTAAATAAAGTGTTTGTTATTTAACACGACTCATTTGAAGAGTGTTAATCCATTAAGGAGGCAAAGTCACGGCGGGATAAGTTGTGTTGTTGCTTCATCAGCGGTGATGCTGCCAGGATATCTGACTGGGAATGTTGCCCCAAAACATGAATAGCCACGGCGGCGGTACTTTTTACTAAGTTTAACTTATATATTACTTATATATATACTTATATATTAACTTATATATTACAGATTTATTCAATAGAGTAAAATAGACAATCCATTTTGAGGCTTGAAAGATTTTCTCTCTCTCTCATATCTTTACACCACCCTGGTGCCTTCAAGGATCTCACTGCATAACATTATTATAACGTTTACTATAATTTATTGTTGAGTAATTACCACACACCACACCCACAGAACAAGCATGGATGTCATAACTTGACTGGCAGATAACTGTGTGTACCTCATGCCAATCACCCCATGCTCGGTGCTGTGGTCAGCCCCCCAGTCCCCCCTTTGTTTTCTTTTGGGTAAACCAGAGCTGTTTTCTTAGTACTTAAGAATGCCAACAATGTCCCCTCTGTTTAATAGTAGACTACACTGCAATCAGAAACACAAACAGGATGGCTTTCTGTTAGGTTGTAGCTTGTTCTAGGTTGTAAACAATGTTTGGGTCCAGCAGGTTTGGTCCCTGAAGCTTATTGGTGTTGCTCAAGGGAACATGTGGTCAGGTAGTTGAGCTCAGGTGATGTGATTTGGTGTTTTTCACTAAATTGTGAGACTCTTGAATAATTCATCATATTAATGATCACGTATCACACATCTGTTAGAAGCAGAAATAGAATCAAGGCTTCAGTCAAGGGATCCCCCTGTTCACACTTGAAACTCATCCAGTACATATGGCAGGTTCATCAGCTACCTTCTGTGGCACATTCCCCGACCACAGTGCAAACTTGCTCCGCTCCAGCTGTAGGGGAAATCGGAAAAAAAAAACATGCAGTTTTTTTTTTAAATTGTGACATTGTCTTGGCTGGGTTGGTGTAACAGAGGGAGAGATCGTGCAGGTGCTGTCTGCACAGGAAGAGCTGTGTAGGAAACATACAGGAAACGTGTGGAAGTGAGATGATTGGTGTGTGTGTGTGAGTGTTGGTGACTCATTCAAATGAGTCTGTGAAGGAATGTGTAATGGGATGGTCCATAATTGCACAAGGCAATCCCCCAAACTGCGCTACAACTTCCTGTCTTTTTCAGGAAGTTTTCAACCTTCGTTTTACCTCTGTGTCATGAAACCAGAGCTGACTTCAGTGATGTTGTTTTTTTGAGTATTTTTCAGTATTAAAATCAGCATCAGAAGCTCAACTGAATCCTTTGCCTCAGGGCAGGCTTTCTCTGATGCTATAACTCTGCTGTGAATACAAAACTGCTTGATATAGTAACTGAGCTGAAGAAGAAAGCCTCCGTGCTGCTATACATAGGTAACTGGAGATAACCTGTTTTACACATTTTACATAATCGTCTCCTCGTAATGCAAATTCACCAAGGGAAGACTGATACACGCTTGGAGTGGGAATGTCATACCATTCCAGAAGCTTGTTTATAAAACGCCCCTTGCTGAATGTATCTCCTAATCTGCCCTCTGCCATAGAAGATAAAGTAAAAGAGAAGCTGTGTTGTGAGTCTCAGGACAATGTGATGGAGGAATAAGCATGCTACAGGTCTTTGAGAAAGGATGAGATTACTGTTATGCCATAAAGTATGAGAAACTCTATCTCTCACCATCCTATCGCATGTCTTATCTCCACAGTGTCCACAGTATGAGGGTGTGTATGCAGTCACATCCATGTAGTAAGATATACAGGTGCCCTGGGCTTTCCACTGATATCACTCTGCATTTATCTAGTCCATGAAGCTGCTTTTGGAATCAAAGCTTATATCTGAGGAAAGTGTTTTAGAATAAACCTTGTGTTTTGACTGGCTTTATATTGTCCTGTGAGTCCCTAAAAGTGCTCCCCAAGAAGCAGCCGTGATGTTAAGGTGAAACAGCAGGGTGGTATGTCCTCACAGCGACTGTGGGGATGTTGCATGACACCTTATATCCATGTCTCAAGTACACTACGGAGAAAAAAATGGGTCAGTTCTTCCTGCATTTGTCTCCCTTCCTTAGATTGTGTTTTCCCTCATCTTACTTTGCCTTCCTCGTGAAGCTCAAGTCTTTTCAAGGAAGTAGACTACAGGGATTTAACCTGCCGGCATCCCGTGAGGATATTATCAGCTTATTTCACATGCTTCTCACTGGAGCTTAGTGTTTCCTGTGGGATAGTTAGATCATTTTGGTTGGACTGAAAACAATTTATGAAATGATGCAACTCTACATAAAGTATAGAGCATTTAACTTCCTGTAAGATGTTTTCCAAAGAAAACCGTTCCACATTTCAGTGTTGTGACTCTCAGGTGTGACGTTATAAACAATAGGAGAAAATCCTGTTACAAAAGCTGCACACAGTAAACAGATCACACCTGCACAAACATTTTTGTGCCGTCAAAGCGAAGGGTCTTTGATTGAAACAAAACAACAGGGTTTGGTTGGGGTTTGTTATAATTGCAGCTCATTTTTAACCCTCTCCTTTAAGGTTGCCTGTGCTATTTCAAGCATACGTAATGGTTGGGTTGACGTCTCTGCGGTGTGTTGCACTGCGATTGCTAGTTTTCTGGGGTTACTCATGCAGAGTTCAAGCCTGAATACAGGGTGGGGAGGGAAGGGAGCGACTGCTGACTCTGTTCTAACATGTCTGCCAGTGCCGGCAGTTTGAGGTGTGTGTGTGTGTTGGAAGGAGAGGGAGAGAGTTCAGTCCTTGCTTGAAGCCACATGGAGGCCAGATGCTATGAATGTTGAAGTAATTTTTCCATAATGGACGCTAAACTTGAAGTTGTACCACTGGGAACTCAGAATTCCTGCTCTCATTTTTTACTTGGAAAGAAGCATGTGTATAGTAAAGGATGCACTGTCCCAGGATGTGCAGGCTTTGTTGGCTTATTATGTTTGTGAGTGATTAATTGTTTGACAAGGGTAATTTATAATTGGTTGTCTTAACATACATCTTCTTGCCATTGACATTCCATTTACCTGCCCAGTGCTTTAAATAATGCACGCTAAGCATTGAAATCGTTTGGCCTGAGGACCCCTTGCTCTTTTTCTTCCTCTTTTTGAATTATATAACTGACTGACAGTATCATGCTGTCTGCTGGCCTGACCTTCAGAAGATAATGAGTGTGACATTTCATCAAGGAGGACACCCACGTATGAACCTCTCACATATGATGGATTTATATGGGAAAACATGTAGTGTGGAAGAATAAAATGTTTACTAGAGCTAGATCTGTTATTGTTATGGATAATGATTATTAACTTCCATCTGACATTTCATCACCTTTTAATAAGTCATTCAAATTTGGTTGTAGTTGTCAGATACTTTTTCTCAGTCTGAAATGGATTGTTTATCCTCCCTGCAAGCTGGGTGGAGATAGACAAGGAATTCTAACGGTCAACATACAAATATCTCCTCGATGATCCTGTGGACAGCAGGATCGTGGGAATCAAGGTCTTAAAAAGTGTAGTGTCTCCTGCCTGAGATTAGGCCCAAAGACCAAAAACACACACAGGTGTTAATACCAGCAAGAACCACCATTATTTGTTTACAGCTACAGAGGAGAAAGATGAAAGATTAAATGAAAAAAAAATGAGTAGGTGGTGACAGCCATTTTACAAGCCAGCCAGAATCTTGCAACAAAGACAGAGTAGAAGTGGTGGTTTGTTTTTGTTTTTGTTTTAAATCAGCCCATTAACCACCCAGTTAAATGGAGAAAATGTTTTCTGAATTATGTAGCCTAATGCCATCTTGTGACCAGTCTGATTAACAGGTGCTGGTCAGCTCAGCAACATTTCCCATTAGCTGAATAAACTGATCTCTTGGCAGGAAAGACTGGTCTCCGGTTAGATCAAGTCGGTGGCACTATTTTTAAAAGTTGTGCCCTTTGAAACTGAATCCTTTTAAATATTTCAACAACAGAAGTGTGTGTCAATATCTAAAGTTCATGAAACTAATACTAACTATTATTGTTTTTGTTGCTTACATGTAGAGTGTTTTAGTTAAAGCAAACTAATCTGCCATATTGCCAATATTGTTATGGTGATGAGGATATTACCTAAGACACTTTGTTCTCTCTTACTATAAAGTCAAAAGAAAGAGATTTTTAGTTTAATAACAGGGTTCTTCAAAAAGGGGCTGATTGTATTTCTGTTAACTAATTGATTGAAAGTTTTATCAAAACTTTTACTTTATGTACTGAATCACATTGCCTTTTCTGTTTTTCCTGTCAGTCTTCCACATCTGGGATTTTCGCACACATGTGCTGCTTCAGGTTTTAGGAAGCTGTCAGAGGATTGCAGCACATGGAGTTGGTGGCAGTGTTGCTCGTTGTGTGCATCAGGAATCAAAGACCGCCATTGTTGGAATGAGAAGCAGATGTTAGTGAGGAATTCTCCTGACTGCAGCAGTTTTTTCTTTTTTCATGCCTATGCTCTGAGCTCTGCCTCCCTCCATCTCCTCCTGCTCTCTCTCTTTCTCTTTGCGTATATATATATATATATATATATATATATATATATATATATATATATATATATATATATATATATATATATATGTATGCACCATCTTCTTCTCTCCTCTTTCTTTAGCTTTGACACTCACTGTACCTGAAGCTATTGTTATTATCAGCATGGTGACAGCCTCCTTTCCAGGGGAAGTTTTTTCCTCTGCCTTCCCCTTCCTCTGCTCCTGCTACTCTGCAACAGTTGGACACAGTCTCTGTCCACTCCTCTAATGTCAGAGGAGGGAAAGAATGAGAAAGCGAGAGGTGTAGTTGTGACAGAGGCCCTCTCTCTTTTAACCCAATGTGGGATTTGGTGTCATGCCTGACTCTGAGGTTTGCCACGTTGACAGAATCCCTGTTTTGGACTGAAAGGCAGTAGGAAGCTCTATTGGGAGCTCTTTGTGCGGGTGTTGCTTTAGATGGACACTAGCATTGCATCACACTTTGCACTCCAATGAAAGGGGGTAATTTCATTATCCAGCTCTCTCTTCCCTTGCACAGTGTGTGTGAGTGTGTGTGTGTAAGAGAATCCACCCTTTCATTTCACGGTGGACATCCCCTCTGCAGTGGTATCCCATGTGTAAACTAGACATGACACAATAGACCTCTAAACCCATCAATAATGCCTATACACAGTTACTGTCTCTAACATAAGCATCTGCTTTCACCTTCAACAATCCAACAGTGTAATTCTGTGGTAACTGTGGGAGTCAGGAGTCATATTTCTGGTTGGAAATGAAATATGATATGACTTTAACAGAGCCAACTTGAGGGCCATTAACTTTTATTTAGGTAGACATGCCAGGCCTCAATGTGTTAATATATCTACTTTATATACAGATGAAAAATCAATAACATTTCTATCAAAAATCTAAAAAAATATCTGTATTTGAGCAAGGGCAAACATCTGTACATGTGATGGACTGTCCCTTTAAACACACTGTCTGAATTGTCTTCTGTTCAGAACAACGAACAAAGCAATTCTTCCCACCAATGCCCTGTGATGAATGCTGGCATATTTAGTATGGAGAATATAGAAATAAAACCCGATACACATGATGCAGTGGTGCTATCAGTGAGTATAATGCACTGTAAACCTCACGTATTTACAGTAAAAGTGTATAAATCCAGCTGATGTTAAGACATGATTTCACTTTTTATTGTTGTCTCATCACTATTGTGGTTCACTTGTGTTTCTCTGGCTCCCTGGAGAGAAAACGAGTGAAGGTGGAACGTGATCCAATTAGTGTGGTCTCACTTCTAATTAACCCTCCTGCCATCACACAGCTCAGCTGCTCTGTAGTATCACCTGACATATGGTCATGGCAAGAGCAGAAACATACCCAGTGTGAGTGTTTGTGGATGCTTTTAATGTCCACGAGGCTGTTTTTCCCTGCATGCACGTACGTTCAGCATGTGTATGCAGTGCAGCAGTGGTGTGTTTAGTCAAGGTCAGCAGCAGCTCCTCAGTCATGGCTCATCAGCAGACTTTGCTGAGTGGCCGCTTGCATTGCCTGCCACACTGCACTTCCAATGACCAGCTTTAATGCAAACTGATCCTGTATGTCAACAGCATGTGTATTTATGGCCACATTCCCCACAATGCTCCATGTCCCTGCAGAAACAAAGCAGTGTTATATGTCGACAGCACAGATACTAAATAGGTCCAGAATGCATTATGTGACTTTGCAGCAGGAGTCCAGTCCTGCAGTTAAGGATGTTTTTTACTTCTCAGTCAATGATTTTAGGCTTCTTTTCACAGCTGGTTGTACAATCCTGGGAAGCTGTTCTAAAGAATTGTGGCATTGAGCTGCATTTTTTTTAATCCTTTAGGAGCACTCACACTGTAGTGAGATGTGGTTTGTAGCATGTAATGCCTCATCGGACCCCCCTGTGGATAAACTTTAAATTCTTTGAGAACATCTTTTTAAATGCTAATTGTTCCTATCCTGTAAAGTGATCCTTTCTGTCCTATCTGCTTTCAATGACAACACGGCTTCAAGGTGAGCGACTATCAACAGGAAGAAGTGATAATCTGGGCTGATTGTTCTTTAACATTCTTTTGTCTGGTCTGAGACTTTTCACACCCTGTGAAGGTCTCACACACCCGCAGGCGTAGGTCAAGCTGTGAGCTACTTTCTGCTCACAGGTCAGCTGTTAAAAGTTTGAGGTGTATCTATACTCTCTCTACTGTGTATGTGTGTGAAAGACAGAGAAAACACTGCTGTCAAAGAATAGCAGCACAAGTGTGAACTTATATTCTGGGTTCAGGTACAGGTAAGCCACAGTCCCTTGTCAAAACACTGCAACTCAAAATTTGACATTCAGAATTTTTTATTTCTTAATAACAGACGGCCCTAAATATTGCATGTAGCTGGCATTTCTACAGAAGCACATGGCAGATGAGTGTGAAAAGTACACTGACGGCATCTTCATGCATCTTACAGATGTTTACAAGACCTAGCAGGGTCACAGGTCATAAATGATCAAATCTTTGTGACTATGCAGTTGGTATTTATTGACAGAAGAACCTAATCTCCCAGTCTCTGTCCCGTCATTTTCATTGTTGTATATTTTCATTGATATCTGTGTCCTCCTTCTTCTCCTCGCTTGATGTTTGTATTCGTCCGGTTTTTTATTCTTCCATGATAGAAATGTCATCAACAAACCCACTCGCTGTGATTTTTCCAGACAATGACACGCTGTAGAGCTAAATTCCAGTCCCACGTATTTGGACATTGTTGCACAGCTCTTCCTGGTGGTGTCTTAGCTAGCGCACAGTGCACTGCTGCATGTGTGAAAACAGTTCAAGTTAAACAGCCTGAAAGCATGTCAACAGAACTCTAGGAGTTGACAAAAACAGTGCCAGAAGGAATATGTGGAGCCAACCGAGTCGGCATCACCCCTGTGCACAAGTTTTTTAACAGCTGTTCAAGTCAAGTGAGGTTGCAAAATGTTTTTGTCACTACTCAGGCTTCAGAACTGTTTCTGTTAAGTTTGACATAAGAAATTGGCTCACAGAGGTGAGGGCTATGTGTATGAGTCAGTGTTTCCTTCATGCTGTTGTTACCTTTCATCAGTTCCTCTCCAGACATTTGTTCACATGTTCCTCAGCTGTCTTTGACATTCTCCTGAAATGATGTCACATATTCATAGACATAAACAGGAATGCTGCCCTCCTTTCCTGACTTCTCTTTCTTCTTTCCTACCTGACAGTTTTAGAGCTTTGTAAGCTCTTAACCCTAATTTTTTTTAATGTCCTTAAAATGCACTAACATCAAGTCGTTTTTGTCCCTACAGAGGCAGACTGCAGTTCAAGTCCCCATGCCCTGTCTCGTGCGTACTGCTTTGCCCGCTGAGCCTGAAGGTGCTGGTGTGTCTGTATTGGACTGCAGCTGAAGCAGGAACACAGAAACTAGGTAGCTGGATTGTTGGAGCCTGTGGAGGTGGGTCGTTGAAGGGCCCAAACCCCCCGATAGCAGGCAAAAAAGCCTGTCCTGTCCCAGCCACTCAAAGATGAACAAACTGACCTTTCACAACAACAAAACCATGCAGGACCGCCGCTGTGTCTGTGTCTTTTTGCCCAATGATGACACTCTCAATGTCATAGTCAATGTAAGTTGACATTTTGTACACTTTCGAGAAAAAATGTGCACCTTTACACAATTAAGTGAATATGTTTTTGGGAAATATTGTGCAAATATTTACCTGTTTGATGAAAAGATTCACAGATTTTAGATCAGTTGAGTGTAAACACTTGAGACTTGATGCTCTTGGAGCATTTGTGTGATTATTTACATGATTGTGAACTCCTTTTGTCTCCCCTGCAGGTGAAGACTTTGTGCCAGGAATTGTTGGTCCAGGTGTGTGACCTTCTGAGACTGAAGGACTGTCACCTTTTTGGACTCAGCGTCATTCAGAGTAAGACATCTCTTCACAGTCTTTCATCCTGCTGCCACATAAAACCAGTGTAGCCAGGAAGTTACCATCCTCAGACTAGTAACTTGGCTGAGACAGGATTCAGCCCTAAACATAGCATCTCTCACCTATCTGTCATGACGCTCTCCAGGAACCAGGGCCCCTCTTGTACTCACTGGCTCCCATTGTGTAGCAAGCCTAGAGTTGTTTTTATGGTGACGAGGCTCGGCTGGGGTCGCACGTTTGGAATGAGTCACCGTGTCAGTACCATGGCAGGGGCAGACAGTGGGTGACAGTTGTAGGCAGCTGCAAAGGGAGAGTAAATTGCAAAAGCAGTGTTTTCAGACAGCTGGCCTCCAGATGAGCCAATGGTGGCCCAGCAGGTCAGTTGAGCAGGAGCCAATGGGTCTGATTGTGGGACATTCCTGAAGTGCTTGTCTGAATAGCGTGAAATCCCCAATGCAAACAGGGGCCACCCACTCCGTGTGTGTCACCCACTGTCCTCCAGACCATCACTTAAAAGTACTTTTCTCTTATACTTTATCTGAGAGGAAGTCTAATGTAGGGGCAATTAACAACTGAGCATTGAGTGTGTTTTTTTAAGCCAATTAAAAATATCTTATAGGGTCCACCCTCTCTAATGTGAAGAGTTGCAGCTTTCTGAGGCGTCTTCATGACTGTAAAGTGAGAATCCTTCAGTTACTGATACTTTAAATGCTTAAAACGTATGTTCCTTTTTCTGTGAATCGAGGTGTAGGCCACAAACAACACGTCTGAGGGTCTTACAAAATATCAAAAAGTATGCTCTCCCACTTATCCTGGATTCATTTCCACTTTGAAAAAATAGGTCTGTGGATTAGCCCTAGTAAGAGGAATTGTTGTTTCTGGAAACACAAACTCTTATTGAGTATTTCAAACGTATTTTTTGGATTCATTGAGCACCACAAACCAAACATAAGTGACCTCAGCTGTAATAAGATGGCGACAGAAGTCTCAGCTGCAGAGATCTCACACTGTCACCAAATAAAACCACCGCTTTCTTGGTAAATGTTTTACCTTTAACAATATGAAAACAAGGTATTTACGTGGACCTTTATGTGCCTCTGCTGTATATGTAAGCATGAGTTACATAGATAAACACTCAAACTCTGGTCATCTTTTCAAAGTTGATAAATTGGCATTGGCGTTCTGTCAGAGGCCCTGCCCCTGCTCTTTATGAGCATTCTACTTGTCAGCAGGCTCTCATTGTATAGAAACTCAGAGTTGTCAGATCAGCAGGCTACGGCTCATGAAAAGCGTCACTTCGGGAGCAGATTAAGACATGACAGGGCAAGGGGAAGAAATGAGAAGGAACACCAGAGGCTCAGAGCACAAAGAGAAGTGCAGAGGCTGTCTGATGTGATTCCACTGAGGCGGTCTTTGTAAGAGCCTCATTCAGAGGGGGGGGTTTTCTTTGCATATATACACCTACGTATATACACAGGTGTAGACACACACACACACACTGATGGCACAGGGAATAAATGTCTGACTTAAACCTCTGTGCATCTCCTCCTACAGATAATGAACATATCTATATGGAGCTGGATCAGAAACTGTCCAAGTACTGCCCCAAAGAGTGGAAAAGAGAAGCCAGCAAGGTAAACAATCACAGAGCAATACTTACACTACTCATGGGTTCAATGGTAATAATATTACTAAGCTCTAGAGGTTATGTGAAGCATGCTTTTAAACAGTGAAGATGTTTTGTTGACATTTCTTTTACAACATCATGAGATGCTTTGCTAATGACAGATCAGCCTTGTAGCTAAACGCAGGTGTTTGCTTATATTACATCACTCCCTTTACAGCTGGAGACTCAGTCATAGCTAAGCTGCTCCTATTGTCACACCTTTGACTCTCTTAAATCATTTGTGTAGTTGAATGTAGTGTAAATGAAAGCGCACTGTTTTCGTGTTTCCAGGGCATCGATCAGTTTGGCCCTCCAATGATCATTCACTTCAGAGCTCAATATTATGTTGAAAATGGGAGGTTGATCAGGTGAGTAAAGCTCCTCAGCCTAACATCCCTTAGGATTGCTCCGGTTATCCTTAAACCTTGTTGAATCTGCTCTCTGTGTGCCCTGCAGTGACCGGGCTGCCAGGTACTACTACTACTGGCACTTGAGGAAACAGGTGCTGCTCTCGCAGTGTATCCAACGGGAGGAGGCCTACTTCCTCCTGGCAGCCTTTGCCTTGCAGGCGGACCTCGGCAACTTCAAACGCAACAAGCACTTTGGGAAGTACTTTGAACCTGAAGCCTACTTCCCCCCATGGGTGAGTCTATCAAACACACACCTTATGTGGGCTGAAACCTGGTATACAGTAATGGTTGAGTACAGGGTTCTTGCAGGCTCTTCAAAAGTCTGAAATTTCAAATGTTAAATTTAAGGCCTTAAAAAGTCTTAAAACCACCAGATTTTTACCCAAAGGTCTTAAATATAATCTTGTCAAGTTTTGCTGTTGTTCATTCCTGAGAAGTGTTGGCATGTCTCTCTATCTGAGGGGGTTGGATAGCTACTGTTGTTGGAACGTGGCACTACAAACCCTGTGATAACTGCTGGTCAGTTTGCCGCCATGTTTGAGATGTCTGCGTGTTCAGTCACTTCGCCTTCTCGTCGTAGAAAACATGGGGAGGTGTGTTTTCAACGAGGCTTAGCTTGATAACAGTGATTTTGTAAACCTTGCAAGAGGACCATGCAGTTAGGGACCTTGGGTGTGAAAGCGCTTGAGTCTCACTCCAAGGCGGACAAACACCAGCTTGCTGTAAAAAGCCTTCAGCGGGCTCAAGCTATCACCCTGCCGCCCTTACCTTTGTCGGCCCTCACTCAATAACAAAGCATCTGTCATATAACAGTTGTACTGATATTTGAAGCATCTTGTTTCACGTAATGCGTCGTGTTGGCCTAAAATTTCATTCACAATGGTCTTGAAAGGTCTTAAAAAGGTCTTAAATTTAACTTACTAACACCTGCAAGAACCCTGTGAGTATGAGTAACCTTCATCCTGCTTCACCTCAAGTGATGCACTAAAATCTGGTGATGAATAAAAATATACCAGGATGCCATCATGAGAAAAAAAGAATTCTGATCCCTGCTGTTACAGTTTAAACCAGTGAGTCACTGTAAACGTCCTTGTATAATGTCAGTGACCTCAGCTGAAGAAGACCAAAAATAAATTGCTGTATCACTGACTGTGAAGGTTGTGGTACGATGTGTACAGTGTGTGGGTCTGTAGCCACCTTCCATTAATCACGCTGACCAAACACTTAGCGACAGCTCCACATCTGAGCGTGTGGGATAATGAGAACTGGGACAGCAAGTTTATTTTTGTCCCTGGAAGTGGCACACACACTGTTTTGTTTTTTTAATCCTGAGAAATGCTGGCCAATACCACCACCTCCCCTCTGACAGCCACACCCGCCTGATTGCCCTCCACTTCCTGTGATTAGCCTCCTGCCTTCTTATCACCACTTAAACACAGGAAATCGTTAGAAGTGTATGCGTCTTTACAGTAAGCTTAGCGGGAGTGTTTCCGGTTGCTGCCTCTGGCGCTCATTCAGTCTCCATGTTGACATCTGTTTGCCCTGCGGCAGCTTCATTACTCTCATTGGCAACCTGCGCTACCAATGTGCTGTAATGAGTCTGAACAACGACGGGGCGGCAAAGTCTGATGGCTCTCTCTCTCTCTCTCCCTGCCCAGGTGATAGCCAAGCGTGGCCGTGAATACATCCTGAGGCATATCCCTAATATGCACAAAGACCAGTTCGCTCTCACAGCTTCAGAGGCTCACCTCAAGTACATCAAGGAGTGTGCCCAGCTTGATGATGTCACAGTTCACTACTACAGACTCTACAAGGTGAGTAGTAGTAGTACTATTTTACCAAAGAGCACAACTAAGTGCTAACTTATTATTCATTGTTTAATTCCATCTCCTTATAACAGGATAAAAAAGAAGTTGAAGCGTCTCTTACGTTGGGACTGACTTTACGTGGTATCCAAATATTCCAGGTACAGATTTTTACCCACAGCCTTTAACCACCTTAACGACACCTGCCTAGCTCTTACTGCTTTTTCTTTGTGGAGTGATCATTGAAAACCTTCCACCCCACTGCTCCTGTGTTGCAGAATGTCGGCTCTGTGAGGCAACTGTTGTACGACTTCCCCTGGACCAATGTGGGAAAGCTGGTGTTCGTGGTAAGTCAGATGTAACGTCACAACACGTAGCCCAGAGAGATGTTTGTCATAGGTACTGTAGGTTTTATCCACCCCCCCTCTCATCACTGACCTGAACATCTCCCGGCCTGCGGCTGTGTTTGTGAAAGCCTAGTTCCTGTCCTAGGACGTGGAATTTTTTATGCAAGGCTTCTTTTCGCCACACTGCTGTTTTATCTTAGCCCTGCAAGTCCTCTGGAACTAATCAGGGATTTAGAAAGACTCACACACACACACATTCACACAGTGATAGACGGTATAGTACTTACATATTTTCATGTAATCAGCGGTGGGATTTTCTTTCTCATGATATGCATGTCTCTCTCTTTTTCATCCGTTTTATCAATTATGACTGATGTCCTTAAAGAAAATCCTGTTAAATCTTCTCATCTCTGCTCTGAGTCAGCTTGGCGTTAAGCTGAGTGCAGTCACTTAATTTACTTCCAGGGTTTCTGTTATCGCAGGAAGGCAGAAAAGCTTACAATATATCTGTTTCACTCTGACGACTCCACATTTTCTGCCAGTTGGCTATTCATCACAGTCCAGGGGGGTCATTATTGCTTATCACCGCTGTTGCATGAGTAAAGAGCACTTCTTCTATTTTTTTCTAAAATGGAGTTTACAGACGTTAAGGTCTCATAGAAATTAGTCTTGTGGAAAGGTCTTGATTTAAGAGGGAGTTTTGGTTTGGTCTGCCACGCAGCTCACAGTTGAGACAGCTTGTTTTCCTCATTTTTGTTTTTTCCGGCGGTTTCTCTGCGTCTGCTGTCTGCAGCGTCGTGAGAGTGCACCAGCAGTGGTGTGGCTGTGGTTTCTCTGTGGACTCAGAAGGCCTCTCGTGGCCCCGTCCCACCCTTCTCCTGAATAACAGGCTTTCTCCTGCACCCCACCCTCGAGTCACGTCATCCAGCACCGCTGCCACCACCACTGCAGAGAGTGGAGCAAGGGACGCGTGGGTCAATAAATACCAGATGTTGTCATGGTTTTGGGGGGATTTTTCTTGTCGGCTTTTGGCCTTTGGAATGATTTAAGTTCATCTTTGCGATCAAGATTTAAAGAAGGGGGGGGGGGCATGTTTGCTGCTGAGTTACAACAGGGTGGAAGCCAGTGTTTCTGAGGCAATAAGTCATCCTCTTGTGTGGTGGTGTTGGATCATCGGCCTGCTTCTTGCTTGCCAGAGCTCTGGTTGATGACGGTCTTGTTGCAGAATAATTGGATCACATTCACTTGGTGTTGCCAGAATTTGTTCGATGTGTGCGGCCTGTTAGGGAGGTCATATTCTAATGTGGAAGAAAGTTGTCCACCAACTTTAGTTGAAAGAAAAGGAAACCTTTCAAGAGTAGCTTCTCAAAACCTTTTAATAACCTGCCACTCGACACCAGTCTGTTGCTGCTGTGTGCATTTGGTCATGGGTAAAGTTACCACTAGCTGGAACCTGGTGGAACCAGCAAGTCTGTTCCTGGTTTTTGGATTATTTTGTCTATTTCTAACTGTCAGAGCTGATCAAGATCTTAAAAAATGATGCTTGATGTTGTTTCTGTCCCTTGTTTCCTGTCACCTCTCTACTCTACAAACTGGCCTTTCTTACTCTGAAATGAACAATTTACTGCACATTATGTAAACCTATAATTTGTGTGAGAACACCAAATAAAACAACCGGCGTTTTAACCTAAATGAGCGTCCCCTTTACTAATGTTCACTAAGGAGAGATCTAATGTAGCAGTAGCCTGCCTGGGCTCTCTGGTTTGTCTCATTCACACCGGGCTGCTGCCCAGTACGATTTCAGTGTTTTATCGGTGGCCTCTTGGAGCTACAGAGCAGCAGTTTGAGGTTAAGGATAAATACTCAATACTTGAGGGCTAGAAGAAGAGAATTTCTCCTGCTGTTTCCCACCCAGAGTTTTTCCCTCAGTGCAGGGATCTGAACAGGAAATCTTGCTGCCTCTGCTCATATAAAGTGAGCTTTTACAGGAAAGCCGCTGTCAAAGAACTGTCAGTTGGGTTTTATTAACTCATTTCCCTATTGTAAAGTTGTATACCTAATATGTGCTTCCCTACCTATATGCGTAGGCCTTGGGTACTTGGATTCAACTGGTCCTGGATAAATAAAGGGAAGCTCACTCCTGCAGACAGGAATGTGCATCTGTGTGCAATTTCTTAAGGTTTTAAACCCACCCGTCATCCCTGAAAGTCCGAACCCGTGCAGAAATGTTTATAGGTCTGCATTGAAAACAACCCCAGTGACACTAAAGACAGCTGCTATTGGGTCGAGCTTGTGCCAAAAGGCACGGGAGAAAGCTCAAACCCACCATTTTAGTTTTTCCGTGCATCCAGCCAACTTGTCCTCTCCCTGGAAAATCTTCAGATCTGCTCAAAAATGCTTGCATGAGGAAATGAAGAACAGACACACTAGCTGATTGTTGCTTTGTGTTTGGCTACAAAATAGTTTTCAAGAGCAGACTGCTTGCCTTCAGGCCTTCCCGACACTTCATCATAATTTCAAATCTACATTCCAATTTCACAATTCTGTATTATTGAATGCTGTAAATCACTGTGTCCTGTAATCCACATTCATGTGCTGTATTGTTTTTTTTTATCCGCCCTCTATTCTCTCAGGGGAAAAAATTTGAAATCCTCCCGGACGGCCTGCCCTCAGCTCGTAAACTTATCTACTACACAGGTTGTCCGATGCGCTCCCGCCACCTCCTGCAGCTGCTCAGCAACAGCCACCGGCTCTACATGAACCTGCAGCCTGTTCTCAAACAGGTCCGGCGTCTGGAAGAAAACGAAGGTATGAAAAAGTCCCCAGACTGTGGCCTTATGCTTCATCCAGTCTGTTAAATGTTAAACTCTGTCTCCGTCTGACCTCAGAGAAGAAGCAGTACAGGGAGTCGTACATCAGCGATGCTCTGGAGCTGGACATGGACCTCGACAAGCGTTCCCGCGCCAGCGGCAGCAGCGCAGGCAGCATGTCTCATCACAAACGTCTGTCTCGCCACTCCACGACCAGCCACGGCAGCTCCCACACCTCAGGCATCGAGACGGACAGCTTCCGGGCCCCGGGCCAAGCCCCGCACCGGCCCCTGCGGACTTGTAGTTCATCCACAACCAGCCACGGGAGCTCGCACACGTCCGGGATTGAGAGCAGCGGCAAAGAACGCATCCTGGACGATGATGGTGAGAGAGGATAGCTGATGGAAGTGGATTTTGGTAGAGCTGTAAGTTTGAGGTGTAATGATACAGAAAACATTCGATCCTACAGAGATTGAGATGCTCGTGGATGACCCCAAAGACTACGAGGAGCTTCATGAGATGGTTCTGGATCAGGAGCTGTGTATCCACATCACTGAGGACATGCTGACCATGTCGCCCGATCAGTCAAATGGATACTCAGGTATGATTTCTCACCACTGATGCCATTCCTTTGTGTTGTAGTCTCTGTAGAGTGCTTCTGAAACTTTAGCTTTTTTGTTTTGCCCAGGACTGATTGTGAAAGACGTCAGCTCCTCGACTTCCAGCTCCTCTGAGACTGTTGTCAAGATGAGGGGGCAGAGCATCGAGTCCCTGCCACAGGTGACTCATTTAATTCATGCGTTCATGTTAAAATATTCACACCCACATCTATATAAGGCAAAAGCCTTTATTGGTTTGCTTCATACCGTTTGATGTGTTTCTCTCCTCTCACAGACTTCTGTGTGTAGGAAGCCTCCGTCCTCAACCGACCGCCACAGCCAGTCCCTTGACGACATCCGGCTCTACCAGAAGGACTGCCTGCAGTGGGCGGAGCTCTGTCAGGACACGGCGCACAGCTACACATTTGGCTGCGCTCAGGAGTTGAGTGACGGCGGCTGCTACCAGGGCCTGGCTGACCAGCGGGCAGGCATGCTTGGGGAGCAGCACCCATTTCCCATCAAGAGAACCAACAAGTACTTTTCCCTGGACCTGACCAGCGACGAGGTCCCAGAGTTTGTGGTGTGATGGAGGAGCACGAAACGAGGCGAGCTCAGGGTGACCGTTCTGCTCCTCCGTGCCAGGTGTGAAGACGTTTCAGGCCTCAGGGAATGAGACAGGACAGAAGTATTGCAAAGTGGGTTTTCGTTCTCGCCAGCAAACAGCAGCGATGAGCAGGCTGTCCCTTCACATGCTACTTAAGACACACTACAAACGGACAGACGGATGATTCTGGCTAAAATTAGAATTTAAGGAAGGAACAGTGAGCTCAGGAGAAACTGTAACCTGGACAGTGTCAAAGGAAACAAAAGGGATCTTCTGTAAAATATTGTTATTCAAATCTATCTCCACTAACTGGTTTGAAGTCTTCTGCACGCAGACAGACATGACGAGCACATCAAAGGTTTTCTTTGGAGAACGCAAAAGTACGAATTCACTCTGAGCTATAAACCAAAGAAAAGAGATGGAAGCCGACTGACATCTATTTCTATGTCCACGTTATTCCTGCAGCGTGACGGAACATTTCAAAGTCATGTTGAGAGAGAAGACGGACCCTTAAATCCACAGCTCCTTTTTCTACTCCACTTCATTTTACCTCAACAGGAAGTGCAGTGTGCCAGCACCCCCCCCGCTTCTCAGACTGGACTCTTGTCTCATGTGAACACACACACACACACACACACACACAATGTGCCTTCATCACGCTATGCAGGTGTCAGACTCTCGCCTTGACAATCACACACTCACACCTTAGTCAATTTCAAAGATCCAAGCCATCAGATTTCAAGGCTTGCTGATGTTTCGCGCACACGTTCAGATCAAGCTTACTCTAAACATCAGAAAAGATTAAGATTTTATTCTGTAAAATCCAGCCAAACATCCTGGGAGGAATGAGGTCGACCGACTTCCTACGTGTCCTGACTTGCGTCGAGTTTGTGGCCACAAAAGTTTCCCTGTAATCCAGACACAAAATGGAGACCGGCTGGCCGCCAGCCAAAACAAAGCGCACACGTCGATGCACATGTGTAAACGTTCCTTCTGCTTCTTCTTCTGTTACACCTATTGTTTTAAACTGGAATGTGTTTTTTATTTCTCTCTGTTTGTCATACATGAATCCGTATTTTTCTATGAAGTGTGTATGTTGAACAGTCATTCAGTATTACAGTCAGATGTAAGCAACAGTATTAACGACTGAACGAGAAAGACTGGTTTTAATCTCGCACTAAGATTTGAGAGAACCGAGGTCTGTTAGCTGACAGGACGTTTTACAAGCTGGTACTGAGTCATCACCCATCAAAGAGGATGGTAAAACAAGCGCCACGCTTCCACATGTTCCAGTTTTTAAAACTTATTTTAAAATAATTCTAATTTCTTATGCTAAAATGGATTTAAAACACTGTTTGAATTATGTAGAAAAAATACTCAACATGGAGGTAGTATATTTATGTTCTGCAAACAACAAACCTGGTGGTTGTAGTGATGGCTGAAGATACTTTAAAAACATGAATTTTTCATTAAAGGGACATTTCTATCAATTCACTGTCTAGCCATGTTAGAGGAGAAAATCAGAACCACTTGTATGTCAGGTGTATATAGAGCAAAGCTTAGCATAGAGGCTAACTGTCCACTGGTAACGTCATCATCTGCCTGCCAGCTTCTATAACGCTCCTTTCACATTGGTCAAAACCCACTAAGATCTGCAGTCACCCCCTGCAGTAACCATACTTTGTATCAGCAGATGCTGTCCTGTAACACCAGAGTATTCTTTTGTTGTTTACCACTGTGTAAAAAGATAAGTGCTAATGTGTGAAACTGGTATCATTAACATGCCGAAGCTTCTTTCATGCCTTCACAGCCTTGAAGTACCTGCTTAACACGAATGACCACAGCACACGACACACTTTTTAAGTCAATAAGATGTAAATTCATGAGCTTAGGATGTTATGTTTTGGTGGCTGGTTTTGCCACATTAGCTGTCTTTATGCTAAGCTAACAAACCAATGATTAAGAAAGTGTATTTTCCGTAAGTTTACACATCACCTGCAGATGGGAGGGAATGATTTTAGTGGTTTCTTTGGCTGACACCTGTGAGGTTGACTTATCTGTAAGTGATAAACCTCAGCGTGAGCCGTATGACATGTCATTTTATTTCAATTAGTTGATTCAAAACTCAACTTTAGGGGAGTTTTCAATATTTTAAGCAGCCAGGCAGGGTAGCATCAGCTTTTCTCCTACAGTTTCTTTCTTTCTGTCTTATGAGCTTATTCATACTCATTATTGCCTAAAGTCATATTTTTTGACAGTGATGTTTCATATATTAAATCAGTATGTATTGAGGTACATAGCCATACAGTCATAACATGTGTCCTTAAAGTGTTCATGATTTGTTCTAACTCACTTTTCTGGCTTCAATATATGGTCAAACTTACACCGTGTAAGAGTCTGTATGTCTGCGTCCATAATCCTTTCTGTGAAAGGATCTCCCTGCGAGAAAGAATGGAAAGATTTTTTTGTGTGTCGCCCTGTTGTTAAAACAATACTTTGTTATAATGAAGTCTGGTCCGTGCCTTCTTGGTACTAATGCCGTCAATATCCAATAAATAGGTACATTTATCTATCACAGTTCTACTCCTGTCTGGTCATTTCACAGTTTGTTTATGGTCATGGATGTTCCATGTTGTTGTCTGATACTCAGAATGTTTGTTAAAGCACTGCTGCCCTCTGGTGGATCATATTTGTCATCTTGTAAGTATCACTCTGGCCTGAAGATGACAGTGTTGTATGATGTATGAGGCTCCAGCTGAGCTGCACTTGTCCTCAGGTCTCTCTGTGCCGCCAACCTTAATCGATCTATATTGTGTCACAGCTAAGAAAATGTGACATAAATATATTGACAACTTTAGGACTAGAATGATGAGAGAAAGTGTGAACGTAGTGCCTATGCTGGCCTCGGTTTAACTCCTCCTCCATCTGTGCCCTCATAGATCCTGGTGACACAACAGTATTGACCACAACATGTGAAGTGATGAATGCATTCCTGTCACCTAATATGTTTGTTTCCCCTGACTTAGCAAAACACAAGGTCTGATGTGACTGATCAAATCCTCTCTCTCTCTCCTCCCTCTGAGCTACTTCACAGATGTACAGGAAGTCAGTCGTGCATCATCTGCTGCCGTTACCATGGCAACGCAGAAAATGTGAAGGGTTGGGTTTGGGGGGACCCCAACAGTTAACCCCCCCAATGTCACCTGACAAACTCCTTCCCTGGACACTTGGGTCCCATATGATATGATCAGATGAAGCTATATATTCAAATGTCAGGTATTTTGATTGGCGTAAAGTCATATCGGCCTCAAAGGTTGAAAATCAGACCTAGGTTTCAGCAGTGTTCCTACATTTGAAAGGCCACATGTGTAATTATATATTATAATCAACAAGAATGAAGAGCCTGACGTACAGCTGAAGAGAAAACATGGATGCTTTCCTCCTTCTCTCTCTCTCTCTCTCTCTCTCTCTCTCTCTCTCTCCCCTCCGAGCGCCACAGCTGTACAGGAAATCAGTCATCCACCATCCACTGCTGTCGCCATGGCAACACAGAGGGGGAAATCCATTCTCTCTGTCTCTGTCACAACCAACACCCCCCTCCACCTCCTCCTCCTCCTCCCACCTTTTCTCCCTCTGCTTTCTTTTGTCTTGTTGAATTAGGTGCAGTTCAGTCTTTTTCTTTTTTCCTTTTTCTATTTTTTTAATTTAACAAATACCGAGCTGATGCTCATAATGCTTCTGCTGACTCTGCTCCTATATGTCTGCGAGTGTGTGTGTGATCATTTGATTGTTTGAGAGTATTAGGTGACAGCGTGCCTCCAGCAGCAGAGCGCTGACCTCTCCGTAAATCCCATGGGGCATTGGGACAGGACAGGCGGGGCGAGGCTCTGCTCGGGCTCGGGGCCGGCAGCTGCCTGGAGGAGGCAGATGGTCTCAAATCAGAAATGAAATCCAGCCATCACCACTCCCCTCCCTCCTCCGCCTGCATGATAGCCCCACCCCTGGTGCTGCACACACATACAGGACTGCTCCAACATCCTCCACCAATTCACCCAGACTGACACTGTCAGTGAGTGTGAGGATTACAGGCAACTTTTCAGGAACCTGTGCATGATGCTGAAAACATTTTATCATTAACATTATTATTAACCTGCAGTAAATAAAAAGCCGTGTTGGTGAAATAACGTCACCACATCTGCCGCTGTCCCCTCACAGATGGATTAACAGCACTTCTTAAACCAGCCTATTAACCTAAACAGCTTCACTGACACCAAAAGGTTCAGCGATGATCCTCCAGAGCCGATAATAAAACATAGTAATCAGATTACACATAAACAACTCTCAGGATTTATCTCCCCTCCAGTGATGGAGGGAGCAGAGTCACTGTTACTGATGCTCAACAAGCTCATGAGCACAAAGCTAAGCTAAGCTAATAGATGAAAACAGATGGAGCTAAAGGTACAGCTCCTGAGTCTGAATAAAGATTAAAAGTCACTGTCACTCCTGTTAGAGTACTGCCAGCAACATGAGAGCAGCAGAAGACTGGAAGACGCTATCTAACGCTAAAACACCTGGTGGGACATCTCACAGCTAATTAGGTTAATTAGCAGCAGGTCACTAACATGACAGGATGCAGAGCGTCCCAGAGAGGCCGACCGTGCAAACACTTCAGCAATGTGAGTAAAATAAGAAAGATGACAGATCATTTGTGGATGTGTCTCATTCACAGCCCCCCATCCTGGAGCCTATCCCAGTTATCTATGTGTAAGAGGTGGGGTACACCCTGGACAGGGCGCCGGCCCATCACAGGGCATCACCCTAACCCTAACCCTAACCCTAACCCATCACAGGGCACCACACACAGACAAGCAACCATTCACTCTCACACTCACACCTGTCACCAGTTAACCTAACAACAAGAATGTGGGAGGAGGCCTGAGTACCTGGAGAATTAATGAATGCTAAATTATTAGATTAGGGCAGCAGTGGCTCAGTGGTAGAGCAGGGTTGTCCAATAACCGGAAGGTCATCGGTTCGACCCCAGCTCCTCCCTGGTCATTGTTGTGTGTCCTTGGGCAAGGCACTTTACCCGCATTGCCTCCAGTGTACTCACTGGTGTATGAATGCGTATGAATGGATCGGCGGTGGTCGGAGAGGCCGTAGGCGCACCTTGGCAGCCACGTCTCCGTCAGTCTCCCCCTGGGGAGCTGTGGCTACCACTGGTAGCTTACCACTGCCGCTGTGTGAATGTGGTGTGAAAGAATAATGCATCTCAATGTAAGCGCTTTGAGTGCCTGCCCAACAGAGCAGAAAATATAAGACCAATGCATTATTATTATTAAATTAATGGGCAAAAAGTTGATCTCAACGCAACATAATTAACTTGATTATTAACTCTTATTTGACTTTAAATTAAATCAGATTAACATGGGTGGGACGGGCTTTCCCTGTGATCACCCGGATCCTGGTTGGCAGAGACTTCCTTCTTCTGCCTTCACAGGAACTGTGACTCACTAATTCTCCATCTTCCTCCTCCTCCTCCTCCTCTTCCTCTTGGACGTGCACTGCTACTGTAAGCTTCACAGAGAATACTGTCTGCATGAATGGAGCAGAGGAAAAAGTGACTCACAGAGAACGTGGCGTTCAGACAGTAGGGAGAAGTTGGAGTTAACCTGCAGGCGTTATCATGTGTGAGAGCAGACGCATCATAACAGTTCTCACAACCGGAAAAGTTTTTTGTTTTTTTGAGGTACCCCCCCCCCCTCCTCTAACACACATACATCGTACGTTATCACACTGATCTGGTCCTCATTAAGTGCATCCTGTGTGTGCAGCAGACTCCCTGTTCAGATGCTGCTCAGCACTGTGTTTGTTTGTTGTTGCAGCAGCTCTGTTGAAAAGCTGCTGCAGGAATCTTTCTGTTTTTCTGTTTTAATCTTCGACGGCTTCACTGAAGATTAAAAGCTTCCTCTCTGGGCGGGCACGTGTGAGTAATACAGGACGTAGTTGTTGACTTGTTTCTTTTTGTGCACGGAGCAGCAGCATGTGTACTCATCCAGACTGTCAGCTGTCCTGGTATGCATTTGTTTACTGTCCTGCTGTTTAGGGAGACAGTGAAAGCTCTTCCTGTGGAGCTCTGGGAGGCTGAGGAAGTGTGTGTCCTAACAGCAGAAATGAAGAGACGCACAAAAGAGGGAGGGAGGGTCGTTTCTTGCAGCCTGAGCATTCGGCTGAAGGGTGGAGACTCAGAGCAGCAGCAGCGAGTAGGGAGGCAGGGAGGATCTCAGCTGGAGTAGAGAGAGAGAGAGAGAGAGAGAGAGAGGAGTGTGTGTTGTGAGCGTGGATGTAATCGGCTGCCCGACGGTGTGTGTGTGACAGAGAGAGAGAGAGAGGGATCAGGGAGAACGAGTGGATACTACTCCACAGGACTGGATGTGTTTGGCATCACAGAGGAAGCAACCACGGTAGGATCTGTGTTTCTGGGCTTGTTGATTTTAATGTTTGGTGACATCTGGGTTAATCACATCCAAAACAGGGTGTGGAACAGGAGGGAGGAAGGGGGGGGGGGGGTCTTCATATCCACGCTGTGGTTCTGTCAGCGTTCTAGGGGTGAGAGTGATGCTGGTTTATTTCTTTATGGAATCCCCTCCTCCCTCTAAA
This sequence comes from Parambassis ranga, assembly GCF_900634625.1. Taxonomy (NCBI): domain Eukaryota; kingdom Metazoa; phylum Chordata; class Actinopteri; family Ambassidae; genus Parambassis; species Parambassis ranga. Next base: position 16,389,623 of record NC_041042.1, read on the forward strand.
AAGAATCACTAAAAAGCTGCTCGCTCTGGGGGAGCTGCTTGATATCCTCCACATCTATTGCCTCCTTTCATACATGTGTGAGGAGGAGGAGGAGGAGGAGGGGGGGTTGACTCCCCTTCCTCCCTTTTCTTCTTCCTCCCTCCCACAGATCTTAACAAATATGGAGCCAGAGGAATTAAGGGCGGATATTCAGAGCGGCAGAAAGCAGAGAGAGAGGAATCCCACAAGCTTCCCGTGAGGTTTTCCGGCCACTCTCAACCCTTTCACCCTCCATAACTGTGAGGAGAACGCAGTCGACCACACACAAGCTCCATGTAGTGGTTGTATCAGGCAGATGGCCGGGAGAGGAGGTGGATGAGGAGGAGCGGGGGTGGGTGTTTTTATGTTTCACAGACTGATAGCAGCGTGTATTCACAGGGAAACCAAGAAAACGTTTTTCCCTCTCATCACACACAGGCGTCGTCACGTACAGCTCACATTTAGTCATCCAGCCGAGTGTGTGTGTGTGTTACAAACACAGTACAAGTCAGAATTACGCAAGAACTCCCATCCAGGCGGCTCGTACTGTATCTCAAGCTGCTGCGAGGACAGATGCTCGACCAGAAGAGCGGCTCACAGAAGTGTCCAACCAAACCTTCAGAGCTCCTTCCAGAGGAGTGTTGGAAAGATCAGTGTTCGACATCAGAAGCTGAGGGAGTCATGGGAGGAGAAATGAGCAGCCATCCACGCCTGGCGGACCACACTTGACCCCTCCACTCCTTTAAACCAAAACAGTCCTTCCACTTCAGGCGCAGCGAGTCTCTAAAATACTGTGTGTGATCATCTTATTCTAACTATGAGCCAGACTAACCTGTCTCTCAGAGATGTAAACACACATGGGGGGGGTGGAGGGATGTGGCTGATGGCTCTGACCTTTGTACTTGCTGCACCTGTTTGCCGATAACAGTGTTGATTTTGGTTTCTAAGCTCATCCGAGCATGCTGTGGTACATCAGACAGACCTCAGTCCTCAGTTTATAATGTGACAGTCAAGACCCTGGACCAAATGTACCAGGTCCTAACTCACATACGGTCTTTAGGGATGTTTGTGTGTCCACGTCTGAAGCCTCACATGTTCCAGAACTGCCGATATCCTCAAGGTCTGCACAAACAAGTCCTTGTGGGTAAAACATGAGACAGCGGGTTGTTTTCGTGGTTTTTGGGCAAAAGATGGGCCAACCTTGATGTAAATCCTCAAGTCTGAGGTCTACAAAGGCTGTTTTGAGTCTCTTAGAGGAGGTCTAACCACATGAAGCTATGCAGCACACAAGTCTGGGAAGTCGTCCTTAGAAGCAGATGGTTGAGTAATGACATAATCTCACAAATCTCACAGGGGTTCTACCTGCAAAGTAGTCAGAGGGAAACATATCAGTCCGTCTGTAGAAATGAGTTATATTAGTCAAAAAGAGGCTGGTTGGGCTTGAGTTGTTTTTAGGACTTCTGACTCAGGTCCTTGGAGGCAAGTCAATCATTCAGTGCTGTGAATGTGAATGAGGAGCCATATTTATCTGTTCGTGACAGTTTTGGATGAGATCCTTAACATGTAGATACACACCGGTCCAAGCCGCCGACTCCTCGGAGAGTCTAAACACAAGCCTGGATGTTTGTAATATTATTAGCAGCCCTGGAGTCTGGCTGCGTTATTGGCTGATTGATTCCAGGGGAAAAGTGTGCTTACACATCCTGCTCACTCTGCACCTTTAAAGAACAGGAGAGCGTGCCATACTGTAACTGGTAACACCTGAAAGCTCTTCCAGTCTGCGCTCACGCTTCTACACATGATTCATAGAACAGGAAGAAGCTCCGCACCACGGCTGCTCTCCTTCCACAGCAGGCTGAGGAATTTTAAACAACCCTCCTCACTCACAGCCAGAAACATCCAAAGAGCATTATTTGGCTGGTGTCTGGTGTTCATTTTCCGTCCTGGTCACACTAGAAACACATGCAGTCTGCTGTTTGTTGTGTTTTGTAGTGACAGCCAGTGTCAGGCTTTGTTTCTACGCCACTGCTGTTACATAACAGGCCCATCAAAAGCCTTTAAATGCCTTAAATGTCTGAGGGAAAAGGAAACCGCTTGCTTGCTGCTGTTACAAAGGAGAAACACACCAGGCCCTCATCGTTTGATTTAATAAACATAATAGAGCACATTTGCGCTCCCTGGAGCAATAAGCCTCCTCCCTGCTGCCTCCTTGACTCCCGGGGGATACATCATTTCCTGGGCCACTGCCTTCTCTCCCCCCTCCCACCCTTCTGGGACCTAGATTAACCCCAACCACACATGTGTATTGTACACACACACACACACACACATAATGATAAGACGGTAGGATGGGCAGGGCATGCTGGGGGTGGCACAGATGTCCGGGCTAATCGAGTGATCATGGGTGGTGGTGCTCTGACCGAGAGGCAGCGATCTGGGGACGGAGGAAGAGGAAGTGTCAGAGCTGACGCCTAATTCAATAAAGGGCCAAACATTAAGACACAACTTATGTCCAATAGTTCAGCAACATTGAATAATAACGGAGCAGACGCTTGCATGTACAACTGAGGGAAGGAGGCGCTGTTTGTTTGTGGCTTTCAGGCCACATGTAAGATAAGTTAGGAGATGCTGATTTTTATACAGCTGTGCCCTGAAGCATGCTGATTAATGGTCAGTTCCTGTAAATGGCTGTTTACAGCCTAGAGTTCATTTGCTAATGAGGACGCTACCCGACCAATCAGCACTGCAAGGCACACACCACAAAAGCTGTTTTTTTTTTACTTTTGACCAATAAAACTTTCACAAGAACTAAAGTTAGTCTTTGCAGTGATTTCCTTTGAAGGTTCCTGGTGGAGTTCCTGCAGTGGACATGTGCCTATTGTTTGCTTGTTTGTGGTGCAGCAGTTCTATCGCTGGATTATTTATTGTATCTTAGATTGTGTTTAGCTCATTGGAGGGATTTTAGTGGCATCAGTCAAAGACAGAAAAGGACGCTCAGCTGTCATCTCACTGTGTGTCCCGTCACTTTGTCTTTGTGTGCAGAGTGTCCTTTCTCCTGTTCAAGGGCAGCGTTCTGTGCTTTGTTACATTCAATAGTCAATATGGTCTTGATTGTGTTCATTAATAACTCCGGAGGTCAGGTTTATGTTTCTTCTCCTTGCTGGAAGAAGGTATCACCTCTTCTCTTTTATCTTCCTGATAAACTTTATTTCCAGGTTTCTTTACCTCCTTCTCCTTCTCCTCTTCCTCCTCCTCCTCCTCTCTTTTTCTGCTCCTCCTCCTCCTCCTCTTCCTCCTCCTCCTCTTCTTCTCCTCCTCCTCTTCCTCCTCTCTCCTCCTCCTCTCTTCTTCTCTCTCCTCCTCCTCCTCCTCCTCTTCCTCCTCCTCTCTCCTCCTCCTCTCTCCTCCTCCTCCTCCTCTTCCTCCTCCTCTCTCCTCCTCCTCTCTCCTCCTCCTCCTCTCTTCTTCTCTCTCCTCCTCCTCCTCTCTTCTTCTCTCTCCTCCTCCTCCTCTTCCTCCTCCTCTCTCCTCCTCCTCTCTCCTCCTCCTCCTCTCTTCTTCTCTCTCCTCCTCCTCTCTTCTTCTCTCTCCTCCTCCTCCTCTCTTCTTCTCTCTCCTCCTCCTCCTCTTCCTCCTCCTCTCTCCTCCTCCTCCTCCTCTCTCCTGTGTATCCTCTCCTATCAGTTTACGGCTCTGTAAATCTTTCTTTAGCTGCCCTCTGCTGCCTCTTGTTTCACAGTGACATCGCAGAGTGCAGCTCATTGTCCTCTGACACAGTCACTCAGTCACAACCTTCCTCTCATGCTGCTGCTGTTATGTCTTTAAATAACAGCAGTGCATTCTGGGTAGTCTGCAGCAGGATTGTGTTTGTGGTTGTTTTACAATAACACAATAAGTGTCATAAACAATGTAGCATCCCAGTTTTTATCATTAAACCTTAGGTTAAAGGGCCAGTGCACCCAAATATCAGGAATTGACCCGATGACCATGTAGACCATGCAGCTAGAGAAATACGTGTCATGTGTGCCTATTGACATAAGAGTGAAAGTGATGCTGAGTGCCACTTCGATTCTTCTGATTGTCAACAACAGCAACAAGTGACAGACACGTTTGTTGACAGCACCATCTTCACCGTGTTAAAGTATCCTAATGCTCACGTTCTAAAGCGAGCACTACTTCCTGCGTCCCTGCAGACCCTCACAGGTTAATCACTGGCTCTCCAGGGTCCAGATGGCTGAGCCAGGGACACATTTTTAATTACCACGCTCTGATTTCACACCCTGGGCATCACAGAGGACAGAATACTCCCTGCATGGCCGCCTTCACTTCTCTCTTTGGATGGCGTAAAGAAAAAGAGACATGATAATAAGGTGTGCACTACAGAAAGAGAAAGCGGGAGAGAGAGAGAGAGTCAGCATGTGTGGGAGTACGTCGAGAGCTCGTCACTCTCGACAGGCCAGGAATTATATTTTCCTCGCCAGGATGTTTCCTGTGGAGCTTAATCACCCTTTAAGTCAGCGGCACCCAGAGTGGAGCAGCAGCTATAATCACATCTATGGAGGGCCTGGTCACGAACACAGACCCCCTGAACACCCAGAGGAAGGGCTTCAAAAACGCTCCAAATGGCAGGGGAAGGATGACAGAGGGGGTCAGATTGATTCTCTGGTGTTAGCATGCTGGGAGGTGTTTCAGTCCTGCCGCCGAACACCTGTCAGTCACAGAGGGAGGGATGGGAAGCAGAAGGCTGGGACGCAGGAGAGAAATGGATCACCGCACCCCCCCCACCTCTTTTTTTCCTCCCTCAGGATGATTTACTGGCACAGAAGCCGAGAACAATATTTCCAAAGAATTAAGATGGAGAAAAAGTTGCTTGCGCTCACTGTTTTAACGCTTTCTGTCTCCTCCTGCTTGCTGCTGACACTAACAGTTCACAGGGAGATCGCATTCAGCACCTTTTTTGCAGCATAAAAGGAGGAAATTAATGCACTTTACTGGCCAGAGGTTTGCAGATTTAACTACATTTTGCACGAGTGGTGTGATTCTAGAGGCTTTAAAGTTTAAAGCTGGGCACAGAGATTCTTCCTGGTGTGTTCATGCTGCTGTTCAGACACAATCAACAGGAGACAGTGGTGCAGTTTTCCTGGGAAACTCCCAGTGTGAATGGCAAGGCGGATGTTTCCTCATGCAAGCACATGCTCTGAACAAATAAAACTTTTACTGACACGATCACAAGTTGCAGGTCAAGTGTCAGGGAAGGGAAACTTTCCATACTTGCTGTCTATGCTGTGAGACCTACAGGCTCCTTCTGCTCAGCTTCACACAGTGCAACAGTGTAGATTCATGGCTCCAGTGACTCCTGAGTGTTGACACTGGGTCTACTCCATCCCTCTTTTTTTTGTTATTTAAACCCTTTCAGCGTTTTTTTAGAAAGACTCAGGGTTCCTGCTGAGGATTTGTTAATGGACGCCTCACTGTACGGCCGCTTTAATGTCGTGTGCGCCGTGATTTACGATGGCTGGAATTCCCTTCCTCTGCAGATCTGCTCATGCAGGGTAATTGGCCCATTTATCAAAGGCAGCAGAGGACCGAGAGATGCAGAGTCACAGATGCATTAAGAATGAATCCGGAGGACAAGAAGAAGAAAAAAAAAGAAACCAAAGCGGAGAAAGTCAGGCTCAGCAGAGACAGACGAGCAACGTAAAGCAATAGGTCGACATCGTAGAAGCATTGCAAGAGTTGACTGAAGAGACTCTCATGTAGCTTAGCTGAGCCTGAACTAAGCCGAAGACCTGAACTTAAACACGACTGTTGTGGTTTGAAGTTGAAATCTAATACAATTATGTGTGCTCGTAACGTTCAGCATGTAACCATGTCTTTATGCTAAGCTAGGCTAACCAGTGCCCCCCACCCCATGACTGTCAGGTGTTTCTCCATCAGCTGTTCTTCGTTGAGTGGAGCTGTGACTCTCAGCCTGATTTATCTGGACTGTGGGAATGGAACTGTGCAGCACATTCTGGTTCCGGCCCTCCTCGACCTCTCAGTTTTATCTCTTCCTCCCTGTTTGCAGAGAGTGTGGCCGACACAAACTGCTGACTGAAGTGCAGGCGGACGACCTGGCAGCGAGCGGAGGAGTAAGCAGACGAGGTAAGAAGAAGCACCAAGGCACACAGCAGCCACTGTCTCTGCATCACAGCACCAGGAGCCACTGATGCCACGGCACCTCATTCTGATCCTGACAGCTCCCATAACGCTGTCAACAGCTGACACGGTTAAGGTGTGCGTCCATCTGAGTGCATTATTTATCAGTGGATGTCACTGTGATCAGCACGTTGACACCACGGGTGGAGCATGGAGGATGGTATTTTTAGAGCGGATGATACAAGAGAAAACAAACCGGTAAATGTGCTCTGAGACAGAAGCCAACGCTTCCAAACGGACCTCAGACATGACTCTGTTCATTGTTGGTTCTGTTGCCTTTGAGGTACGAGCCGTTCCGGCATGGACATCTGCTACATGTCAGCGGCTCCTCTCCCCTCCCTCTGCAGATACCAAAATGTCAGGGTGGCATTTTCACACACTCCAATGATAATAAGCAGGAAAGCGACTTTAGTGGCTCTGCTGAACATGCTGGGCACCTTTTTGTAGTTTTTAGGCAGCCATATTTGACCTTTGTGTCATTTGTATTGTCCTCCTTTTACAGTTTTATCCCTGCAGTATGGTCAAAGTTCTGTATTATATACTAGTGTGCTAAAGTCAGTAGTTGCACGTGTTAGCATCTATGTCACACTTAAACACATTCGATGATAGTCACATTTGACTAGCTAATGCTACATGCTTTATTTGGACAAGTATGCTAATTTGCAATACAATAAATAAGCCTCACGGGGCAATAATTAGCATCAAACATGCTATCAGTACCAACACATGATGCTATCGACTAGCATCATTAATGTCCAGGTCGAGCAGCACAGCTATGCTAACCCGGCAAGAAAAACAAGCGGCAGTCTCTGCGGCTCACATATGAAGCTCAGGCACAAGTGTTTAAATTTGCAGTTCACCCTGCAACCACTTGGGGCTGGCTCCAAAAGTGAGTCAATCCCCGTACACTCCCATGTTAAAATGTCCAGATTTACAGCAGAAGCCTGCTTCAAACAAGTGTTTCGACCTGATTTGACAAGTCCCCCCCTTGTGATAACTGTAGTGGATGGATTTTGTTATAACTTAAATTATTATGGCCGAGACGAGGTGGGTGTCGACTCACAGACCGAGCTTCCTGCTTCCATGACCCTGTGTGGTAGCGAGTAAGACAAATAGTTTGAGTCCTGGATAAACCTTAAACCTTAAAACATAACAACAGTTGAATCCTTCCTTCACGCTGACAGAATTTTCCGTCCGTTTTAACGGAACCATCACTTCTCCCTGTCAGCTTTGTTTAAACTAGGCTATTGTAATACGTCAGTATTTCATGTAAAAACGGCAGACCTACTTTTCTACAGACATCCCAGAAACCTTAAAGGGTGCCATCTAATCCCTATCAATAGTCTGATGGCACGCTGGCCTGTTTTGACGTCTCCCCTGAGCGTTGAAACAATATTATGGCCTTGATATGAAAGACACCAAAGTCTAATCAAGCCTTCGTAGTAACTCTCTGCCCTATTTTTATTTTTTGCATCTATACCTCACTCCTTCCCATTTTAACCCCACCCTGGGCTGCTCCACTGACACCTTAACACATGATGTATTTTGACACACAAAGACCCTACAAGGTGACGCTCTCCTCTGGCTGAGAGCAGCCAGGATCCCTCTGTTGCAGGGACAGTAAAACATCCTGTTTATGTCCCGCTGTTAGGACTGTGCGGTGAGCTGCAGGCTGAGCTCCTAAATCCTCTTCAGACTGTCACTTGGTTTGTGCCGACGTTGTTCAGAGATGTTCCAGCTGGGGTCAGAGGAAATGTTTCAGTCCCTGCCTGTTAACATCCTGGTTTGTAGGTAGAAGCAGTCAAATACTGTACGTGTCAGTTTTCTTATTTTCGAATGCATAAACTAACTTAAATGGACCTTTGACCGTCGATTGATTAAATAAGTCACAATTACTAAAATTGTCAAATGTCACTGCTGCATTTGTTCACAAGCACCTTTGACACCAACAACCTGTGACCTGGAGCTTTTAATTGTTGCAGCAGTGGCTTTAATATTCATGCTTTACAGGGAGCGATTGATCACGCTCCAAGGACGGTGCTGTTCAGTCGAAGAGGTTACAGCAGACAGGGTACTCAGTGTGGACAAACATCAGGATGGAGGGAGGGAAAGGCTGGAGGCGGCCTTTAAGACTGATTTATGAGTTCATTTTGGCCTTCAATAGACGGCATGTTCATGTACATACTAAGAAATATGAGACATATTTTTCTTTCATTTTATCAATAAGACTCTATCTTTAAAGTTTCACCTGTGTTCCTTGTTTTAAGTGTAGGTTAACACCACTTTAGGCCTAAAATAAACAACAGTAACTTTAATAATTTTTTATTCTCATGAATTTCCTAGAGAAAATAAGACGGCATAATGGGAAAGGTTTGTTTGAAGCTAAGAGAGGCTTTTAATCTGCAGTGTGAGGATAACTGAGCTTCACTTTAGTCTTTATTTTAATCTTTTTGCATCAATTTATTGATTGATCGTCCTTCACAGCAGACTGAGACAGACACAGTGTCTTCATGTGTCTGAGAAGTGTCAGTGATGTCCATCATCACTCCCTGATCAGTGCGTGTGTGCGTCTGAAACCTGTAATGTCTCTTATCCATTTATCTATTTTAAACATAGGGCCGGACAGAGTGCCGCCCCCTCGCTCTCCTCCCACCGCTCAGCCTCCCCCTCACTGTCAGGGCCTGCCTAGCAACTGCCACCATAAATAATATGCCTGTATGCTGTGTGTGTGTGTCTGTGCTGTGTGTGTGTGCGTCTGTGCTGTGTGTCTGTGCTGTGTGTGTGTCTGTGCTGTGTGTGTGTGCGTCTGTGCTGTGTGTGTGTGTGTGTGTGTGTCTGTGCTGTGTGTGTGTGTGTGTGTGTGTCTGTTGTGTGTGTGTCTGTGTGTGTGTCCACAGGCATGTGATAATAAACAGTGTATCTGTTACAGCCCTCCTCCTCCTCCCTGCCTGTTACAGTGTGTTACAGTGCTCTGAGCTGAAGGCTCTGACATGTTTGAATCTCTCTCTCTCCTCCTCTGTGCAAACAGAACACACGAGACCTGACCGACAGCGCCCATGGCGAGCAATAACACAGCCAGCATCGCACAAGCCAGGAAGCTGGTGGAGCAGCTGAAGATGGAGGCCAACATCGACAGGATAAAGGTGGGCTGGAGGCCGGACCAAGAGTCCTGTTCTGAAGCTTTCTGAGACATCAGGGCAGGAAAACTACACAAGCATAATGGCAATATATGAAAACAGAATTTTATTACATTTACAAATTCAAAAATGCTGAAATAATATAACATATTTACAGTGTTTATTATGTTTAGTAGCTTTCTGCTCCCCTCAACTACTTTTTATTGCAAGCAGTGCTGTGTGCTTTTAATCTTTATGCTAAGCTAGGCTAACCCCTCATACACCTATAGATCCATAACATAAATGAACTAATAAAATAATCAAATAAAGATCTGAAGCTACAAAGCTCCTACTAAACACTTAGAACCTATAAAAGCACAGGTTTCTCCAGTCTTTCACATTTAGCCTGGCTAAGCTAACTGGTTTCCAGCTGCAGCATGTCCAGCACTGATGAATGTGTGTCTGTGTAACTGCAGGTGTCTAAAGCAGCAGCAGACTTAATGTCATACTGTGAAGCTCATGCCAAAGAGGACCCTCTGCTGTCGCCGGTGCCGGCGTCGGAGAACCCGTTCAGGGAGAAGAAGTTCTTCTGTGCCATCCTGTAAACCCGGCATGGCCCCTCAGCAGTCTGCTCCCTGTGGGGAACGAGGACGTTCAAAATACGTAGAAATCTTCTAGTAGGAGGGCGCGGCGGTCGTTGCCCCACCTCCTTTTCTTGAACGGCACCTGATGAGTGCACACATTTTAAACTAACATGTAACCACTGAGCGGGGGTGTGATTGCTTTGTTTGCGGGGGTCTGAGCTTTTAGATGACACATAAGGGATGACGGCACTGCGGAGTGTGACCACCCAGAGACCGGATGGACCACCTAGGTCAGCCTACCAGGTCTTCAGGTTGTGATGTGTACAAAAAAAATGATATATATAAAAAAAGTGAATAAAATATTCTGTGGTTCTTTTTGGGACTTCTGTTAACGGGCTGGTGGGTGGGTGGAGGTTTGAGGACAGCAGAACTACGCCCGCCACTAGACGCCACCTGATTATTGGAATGTTTTCTTTTTTTAGTTGATGTTTATTTTGTGTTTACTTTCACTTCACCTAGATATCTTTCTATAACTGTACGTGATTTATCAAGTCTCTCTCTCTCTCTTGCTCTTTTTTTTTTTTACACCTAAAGGTTAGTGAGAGCTTTTTTTAATGGGATGTTTGAAACATTTGACTCTGTGACTATTTACCTTTCTGAGAATCAGTCTCTGTGTATCAACATCTATCTGGAACATGTGATGCAGTTTGTCTCCTTCAGATATGAACCCTCTTTCTACTATTTGTATAAAATGATTAGCAAGTAAACTGTGCTGTGCTGTGAGTCCCGGATGTTCGTGTGTTTGTATCATTAACTACTGCATGAAATGGACAAACTTTCATGTGTGTGAAGCAGAGGCAGCCTCAGTAAGAAATATTAAAACAACAATAACACAGACTCAACAAGGACAAATGTAAATATGTCAACAGTGGCTTTGGTTGGAGAAATGTTCTGTTAATTAATTATAAAAAAAAAACATTATTAGTTTAATTTATAAATATCAAATTCGAATTCATCTTTAGAAATACAAAATAATTCTGTATACAACAGTTTTTTCTAGTTTAATCTGATTATCCTGACATGAAAGTTCACTTTTGAAAATATTTATTTGTATATCCTTTCTTATAAACATTAAGATCTCCTCTAGTGTATAAAATAAAGCTTTACATGTGCATTTTAAGTTTTGTAAAAATGGTTCCAGGAGTTTGTGTAAAAAAAAAAATTTATAGGAAAAGATCATTTATTGTCTGTATTGCAAGTGCTACTTAATATTTAAGTCAAATTAAAATGACAGGGTTATTCATTAACATTCATAAACATATTAATAAATTAATAACTATATAATAAAATGGTAGGGGGGAAAAAAGAACAGAAAAACACACGGAGCCCTGAGCTGTGAAGTGTAAACATTTCAGTCCCAAGTGGGATTCGAACTCACGACCTCACCGGAAGCTGCGATTCCAACACATCTGGGGACTTCCTGGCTGCAGTGTGTCATTGCTCCCAGGTTATCACGGCCGCTTTAATGAGTGAGATTAATATGTTTAATATGATTAATATGTATGTAAAATATCTACAATATACAGAGTTGAAATGTGATTCGTCCTTAATTAGGCTACTGTCGTGAAACTTGGAGCAACTTCCCAGCACGTTGAGTAAGTTCGCTGACTTACCTTCTCAGAACTGATGTATTGTGACAGCTGTGGTGGTTTGACTGCTGCTGCCGCACCTTAGCATTGCAACAGACTTAATCCCACCTCAGTTATATAACGTTTCAGCGCTGTTAGTGCTGCACATAACTAGGAAGAGAATCAAAGGAGCTGCTAGCTAGCAGTTAATGTAGAAATTAGCCATTAGCTTAGCTAGCTAGGTGTACAAGCTAGCAGCAGCAGCAGGTTGACAAGTGGCGGAACGTTCATTCCACTTCGTGTAAAACTGTAAGTAATGAAATGTTGAATAATGACATGCAATGAATGAGTTTACCGAAGCTAATAGCTATCGTTAGCTGTGTTGGCAACAAACTTTATTGATACATTAGCTAACGTTAAGCTACATGCTACCATGTTAGTTTATTTTTCCTAAAAGCAGTCCAGGTGGAGTCTGGTGAGGCTTGTAGTCCACTTTACAGACCGCGCCTCTGACTTCATGATGTTGAAACATTTGCTGTCATTAACATAATCACTCAGTGAACTAAACAATCCAGCCCAGCCAGTACAGTGTGCTAGTTAGCTCGGTAAATAGCCTCTCCTGGTTTACTTTCAGTATTTTCTCACGGATCTTAGCCACACACTTTAAACTTACTTATGCATATTTATGTATGTGTATGTGTTTTTGCCACAGAAACAACAGTTTATGAATGTTGGTGTGTAAAGTAGTTTCCTCTCTCCTTGCCTCCTCTCCTCAGTTTCCCTCTCATGGCCTCCTTACCTCCAAACAACTTCTCCTGGGTGGAGCCGGGCAAACTGGCTGGACTGGCACTGCCCAGGATGACCTGTGAGTACCAGTATCTGCTGGACAACGGCATCAAGCACCTGGTGTGTCTATGTGAAAGGAAGCCGCCCTATCATGACTCATGCCCGGAGTTACAGCTTCACCACATCAAGATAACCGACTTCACTCCTCCGTCTCCGAGTCAGATTGATAGATTTCTCTCCATAGTGGAAGAGGCCAACTCGAAGGGGGAGGTGAGATACTCACTCGGATGCTGACAGGCTGTGTGTGATGGATGGTTTTGGTTTTGTGTGCTGGCTCACAAATCCACAGAACTGTAACCTAAAACGTTTGGCTTGACATTCATGAAAAACAAATTTATTATATAACCTCAGAACGTTCACAAAAGGTTCAATAACAACGGTGCATTAATAGTTTCTGTCGTTTCTTTGATGTGTGTTTGCACAGACAGTAAACGCCTGCCTGATGACAGGCGCTGCAGCAGGATGTGGGTTGTTGTGTTACAGACGACTGAAGCTAATTGATACTGTGCTGTTTGCCGTCAGGGTGTGGCGGTTCACTGCATGCACGGTCATGGAAGAACAGGCACCATGCTGGCCTGCTACCTGGTGAAGGCCCGGAAGATGTCTGGGATCGAGGCCATCAACGAGATCCGCAGGCTGCGTAGAGGTTCGATCGAAACTCAGGATCAAGAGAAGGCTGTGGTGCAGTTTTATCAGCGCACAAAGTAACTTAAGGTAGAAGGTGTATAACTGTCAGAGGCAGCAAAGAGTTTCACATCTACACAAAGTGCCTAAATCATTTCTAAATCTGTTCTTTATTTTCTGGGACAATGCATAAAAAAGCTTACAATACTGAGCTAATAATCAGCGTAATAACCGTGGGGACGTCTAACTAAGGCAAACGTTTCCTCAGTGAATGCATCCACAGACTCTCGGACATCTTAGTACTGTTTAGAGTCAGGTTTCATTGTTGGACGTTTCTGTGTTATGAGGCTTCAAACCTTCACTCATGCACTGGACACCAGAGAGAAGAGACGCTGGCGCTCTTTGAACGAGAGCTTCTCGGGAGCCGACGCCCTTCTCAGTGTCTCCTCCTGGTTTCTGCAAACATACAAACATAACAGAACCATTACTTGAATTTTATGGGAGCACAAAGCCTGTGTGAGGTTTTTTAAAATATATTTATGGTCAGCATGTTTTAATTTTTTTTCTCAGGGATGTTCTTTCAAACACTTTGTTTGGAAGAATGAATTTGCTCGCTTGGTGTGGACATGAGTAGCTTGGTGTTAATCTGGATTAAATTTGAATGTTAAAAACTGTAAACTCACTTCTTTGATGCAATGTCGTGAACATCTTGACTCAATCCATGGAATCTTTGATCTGCCAAAAAAAAAAACATGGAGAATTAAGTGAGATGTCTGAAAAGCTGTTGAATAAATTACACTGACGGCAAAATGTTTGGTTTTCTCAGATGTGTTAATGAGGATTTTTATTACTTGTCTTTGAGGGAGGAGTTCCCGCCTGCTTTTCCAAATCATCCCCTCCAGAGCGACTCTGGTTCCAAACAGAACGATACATACAGGAGTTTTTTAAGTTTGTATTTTCAATGTTTCAACTAATTCTGTCTTGAACTGACCTGCGTCCTTTTCTCCAGCTGCTCCATCGTCACCATCGTGTCCCATTCCTCGTCTTCCTCCTCCTCCTCATCTTCTCCTCTCTGCTGAATTTCCCGCAGCCTTTTCTGAAACTGCCACTCCAGGTTGAGCTTCCGGAGTCGGTCGTTCTCCTCTGCTGTGCGCTGGCCTTTGGCCTGGAGCTCTTGCACCTCCTGCTGCAGGAGCTCCACCACCTGAAGCCTCTGCTGCTTCTCCCGGTTCTCCTGGGCCTCTCTCCTCCAGGGGTCAGACAGCTCCACAGGGTCTTTCTGCTTCGCGGGGCCTGTGCTGCTCTTCTTGTGTTGAGAGGGAGGCTCTTGGAAGGAAACATGTTTGGTTGGAGTGATGCTCACTTGAGGCTTAGCTGCTTGATCTCTCTGTGTGCTGGATCTCTGCTGCTGCACTGAAAGGCAGGGCTGACTTATCTTCTTAGCTGCGGAGGTTGGACATGCATAAATATTACTGGCTTGGCTTTGAGGATTGACTTTAAGAATTTGACTCTTCTTCACTGCCAGCAAAGAGGAGCTCTGCTGGAAGGTGGTGAGTGGCGGGTTCAGCTGTCTGTTCCCTCCTCTGGTTACGGGGATGTCGATGCGTATCGGCTGGTTTGAAGGAGTGGGTACTGAGTGTTGTGAAAAAGGGGTTCTCCACACACCAGCAAGACTTGTGCGGCTGACCTGCTGCTGCTTCACAGAGGAGCAGTTTTCAGAGAGGATGTCATGGGTGGAAACACTCGAGCGAATGGGGAAAGATGAATAGTGGCTCCCTGTTTGTTCCTTCAGAATCCATGTGTTCTGCCTTCTGTCCAGCAGAGGGCCTCCACTGTCCATGCACAGGCTCTCCTGAGAGAGGGCTTGCCGCTTTAAAAGGCAGGAAAAAAGTGATTTTTATGGCATTTACCTTGACGTGATGTACAGTTGTCCTTTATTTAGTGACAAGCAAATAGAACAAAGGATACAGACATACCATGAAGGTCTTGTTATTGGAGCTCTGCCCGTCTCTCAAAGACACTTTGAATGTTTGCTGTGGTCGACTAGATTGAAATGTGCTCCTTTCTTGGGACTTTGGAGTCGGCAGCGTCAGGTATTCCCTGTGAAATGTCTGAAAATGGACACAAATAGAATGAAAAAGTCCAAAATAAGTACATTTTTAAAAATTTGTCCTATATGGAAACACAAATCAATACAAAAATATATTTTTTTATTAGAAAATTAGTCAAATAATGGAATAATTATGAGTTTTTAAATGAAAATTATTAGAATTTGCTAGACTATTAAAAAAATGTAAGATTTTTCCAAGTGATGTGGTTTTGATTCATAATTATTGGTCTACAGGGCGAGTGTGCCATCGCCAGACATCATTTTAGATTGAATTAAAAAAAAAAAAAAAATGAGTCTCACATCAGTGCAGAGGTTGATACTGGAAACAGAAGCAACATTTCCTCCTGCAACAAGGTCAGCGGCTGCATCTCCATCCTCCAGGCACGTGTCTGTTGGAATAAGGAGAAAATATAAAAACACTGGAGCTTGTCTCGTGACTCGCCCTCCAGCCAGTAAATGTATTTCATATGAATCGGTATGTATATGTGCTATATGTGCCTTGCAGCCATATGCGTGCTCACAGCAGGCGTGCACTCACTGCTCATGTTGGGGTTGGAGCGATAGAGCTGTCTGTTTCTCTGCAGTATTTGTTGTTTCTTTCTCCCGCTGCCTCTGTGGAGCTGCTCTGAAGGACCGGGATCCAGGTCACTGTACGACATAAAGGCTGTACCGTTCTGCTGAGCGTGGCCTCTGTCTCCTAATGAGGCAGGAAAAAGACTTAATTACACACTAAAGGGCAGAAACTGAACAACAAATGTTGTACAAGGAGCCTGCCTGTGGGCCGTTCTGGAGCTGGTTCACTCAGCAGAGCGCTCAGGCCGTGATAGCTCGCTCCAAACTTTGCAACCTGTAACGTCACAACGGGGCCGGTTTGCATCATGATGGCTGCTGCCCTGAAAAAGTTCAAAAGCAGTTGGATTAGTACTGCATATGTATCTTATTTTTTAAGTTTACCATAATCATCAGCTATCTTAGCATGCTAACATTAGCTAATAAACCCACAGGCATTAAAGTTCTGGGCATATTTTGATGTGTTAATGGTGCTAGTAATTAAAATTCTTCTTAAATGAAACAAAAACAAAACTGTTGGAATTCCATCCTCAATAATTCCAACAATTATTGAGGTGATAAAATAGTAAAAGTCAGGGATCACCAACAGGTTTAATGGGCTCTTTTCTGTCGCTACCTTTCTTGGCTGACTCCAACCAGGCTGTGACCATCCACACTGAGCAGCTGATCTCCAGCGGTTAACCTGCCGTTCTGCACACAGGAGAGAACACACAGCGTGTAGTTTGTGTCTTGTCATGAGGTTTATTCTCTGTATTTTCACTGGATCAACCACAGCTCACCATTTCCGCTGGTCCTCCTGTAACAATGGATTTAATATAGATGCCAAGGTTACCCTGCCCTGCTCCCTGCAGCAGCAGAACAACAAGAATCATTCAGTGGAATATTCTGCAAATTGTTTTCAATAGATACAATCATGAAAAAAACATTTATTTACCTTGGCAGCCACAATGCTGACCCCCATCCCGCTGTTCAGAGGTTTGTTCAGAGTGATGGTCACAATTTGTGGCTGCCTGTTCGCTGCCTGTTGAGAACATTTAATTAATAAAATGTTTAAATTCATTTTAATATTAGCTAATGTGTAGAAGATAATCTGTGTTTACCAAGCGTGTCGTCTCCTCAGATGGTGCAGCTTCACTGAAGTACACGGTCCAGTCCCCCTTGGAGTTTGGTTGGGATGTCAAAGAGCAGACACCTGTGAGGGAGTGAGGGTAGGTAAGAAAATATATTATAACACATTTTTAGGGTTAAACACAATTCAAATGTTCTGAAGTGTGAGGTACCTTTCTGGCAAATGGGCTCCAAAAACTCTATAAGGCCTGGAGGGATGCCTCTGACAGTGTCACAGGAGTACCCCCCCTCTGGGAGCAGGAAGGGCAGGTGGAGGTCGAGGCTCTCCTCCAGCTGGATGTCCCGTCCTTCGCTGCGAATCAGGTTATCAGCCGAGGCTTCGGCGGCCGTCACTACGGCATCGATCAAATCCTGCAGGGAGGGTGACAGGTCAGGAAGAGGTGGACAGATCAGACAGACGTGTCATTGTGTGACCCGATGGTCGGCTTTGAGTGATAATAATTAGAACTTTATAATCTTAGGTGCTGCTCGAAGCATTCACTGGATACTTTCCCTGTTTGTCTTCTGTGGGATTCTAGTTACTTCACTGTCCTTCATACATCATTCACTCTCGTTTTCATCATCGTTAATAATTCAGACTATTTAATGTATACACCTCCTGCTACACTACAAACCTCAACCCTGTTATGAGCACCACATACCCCTAACATGAAGTACTCACTGGGGGGATGTGCGGCTCCTTTGTTGCGTACAGGTAGCCGCCAAGCAACAGCCGCAGCTGCAGTGAGTTCAACTTGAAACAGGTACTCTGGATGTCCTTCGCGTCCTGCATTGAGTACTTATTCATGGTCAGGAGCATGGTTGCCTAGAAACAGCAAAACGAGACATGTGCTCTGATGCTCAAAATGAAACCTGCGAGTTCAGAAATCCATCATTCATGTGAGAATAACAATAGCTGATTCAGCTTTAACACTCCGAGATGAAAGATTCTGAGGTGGCTTGATTGATAAGTTTGTGGCCCAGGTCCATTCTGTGTGAAAGCTGGCATCTTAAGCTCTTTATTTTTAATCTTGGGGAAGTCTAAGGACGACAGCTATCTGCGGGTTTAAATCCACATTTCTGGATAGCAGCCATCACCAACCTTTTCCTGGTGGAAGAGCACTCCTCCTGTCAGCTTTCCACTCTTAATCTGGTGGATTTTCTCCTGTAGCTGTCTCAGTTTGAAACTGAGGTAGAGCATGACTGCACAAAGACTTAACTTCCCCTCAAGGCTACAAAGTGCTCATACATTCGTGACTAAAATCAAATGCCCACAGATCGTATCCGACCTGTATGATGTGTCCCAGGTGGCAGTCAGCAGCCAGCTCCAGACCCTGCCTCTCAGCCCAGGCCTCGATGGCGGTGAGCCTCTGTCAAAGAGACGCTCCCCAGTAGTGGGACCGCAGGCCCGGAGCGCTGGCCTCGGGGCTCATGAGCTGGTTAAAGAGCCAGGCGCTGATGAAATGGAAAAGCTGGGAGAAGAGCTGGATGGTGAGGGCGGGGTTGACGCGGCAGCGGCGCAGCAGAGACATGGCGTTCATCAAGGTGTTCAGCACCATCTCTGTAACGGCCAAGCGGACATTTACATCTTCATAGTTTAAAATAATAACATCTGCAGTGAATCATCAGACATTTACCGATACCGGCCGGCAGTGGGCCGTGCTGCTCAGGGTCAATCAGGAAAGTTGGGAGATGTTTTCTGAACTCATTGTGCAGACACTTCAGCAGGGAGCTTTAAGGAGAATGAAACGGACAGTTGGACAGAAATAGCATGGTGAGGCCGGAGGTGCTCCGGGATCTGCTCGGGTTTGTCATGTGTACCTGTAGGCTTTGTGCACCAGGTGTGACAGCTCCAGCTGACTCTGCTGTGTCAGTGGGCTCAGGTCTTTGTCATGCTTCAGGAAATTCAGCAGCTCAGAGGAGTTTGCCATCCAGAAGGCGAGAGCCCCGGCGATGGCCTGCTGCCTCTGGGAGACACACACAGAAGTGTCCTGTAAGCTGCCGATCTGACGCAGTGATATGTCAGAATATGTCACTTGACTTGCCTGGATCACCTTCCGTGTCATGGCCACCATTTTGTTTGTGATCATGGTGACGTGGTGAGCGTGTCCTGAGGGTGAGGAGCTTCGCTTGCACTGGCGCTGCAGGGCGAAACGGGCCACGGCGTAGAGGATGTACGCAGGGGAGAGCTTGAAATGAACTGTGGAGCTGTTGGTGTAATTTATGACCGCAGACAGGAAGTGCTCCTCAGCTGAAACGTTGAAACAGACGCCAGCAGGGGGCAGGAGGACGTTATGAGATGGAGAGGCAGTGAGATAGCAGCCAGGATAGGAGGTGTTATAACATACTCACAGTTGTCACAGAGTTTAATTCCAATTGGTAATCCATCTGAAAAGGCAGGATGTTCTTTGTTATTGAATTCATTGTAAAGCACACGATTTGTCTCATGTTGAAGTCCACTCACCCGCTGCAGCCGGCCTCTGCTGCTGCTTCTTTTCCACGCCGTGTCCAGACACACAAACGCTGCTGTTGTTTGGCAGCTTTTCAGTTGACCTATATATTTAATTTAACAGGAGATCACGTTGTGTTTCTGGCCTGTGCTCAATCGACTTGAAAGCACTCAACAATAGGATATTTCACCTGTTCTCCTCCTCTGTAGCTGTGTCAGATCCGTTCTTCTCTTTCTTCTTTCCCTTTCTTGACAGCGTCCTCTTGAAGTTCTGGATCACGCCTCCTTTTTCCTTCTCATGACAGTTTTCCTTTTCATTGTTCCGCACACAAACAGACATGTTATTTGAAAGAAGGTGTGACTGTGGTTATTGTACTGTCGGGTGTTCGGAGTTACCTCTGAGCTGTCCTTGTCCTTCTTGAGCACAAAACGTCCCTCTCTGTTGTCTGAGTTCCAGTTTAATTGGACGACTAAAGGTTTCTCATCCAGATCCAGTTTGCGTCCTTATTCCAGGAACAAAAACATATTAAGATCATATGCTGCTGGGAAAAAAAAACACAGTTCTTTGGGCATTATACAGTCCTTACCTTTACTGGTGTGTATCTCATACAGGGAATAACTGTTTGTCAGCATTTTCATATCAGGCCTGAATTTCTCTGCAAGTGTTTCGATGACCTCACGAGTCGGAGAGTTGCTGCAAATACGCAGACACTTTGTAGCCACATTGCCTTCGACGTGATCTTCAAAGTAGAAGCGCATGACACCGTGAAACTCCAGATTCTGCCAGAAAAACAGGGAAATCTACTCTTAAAAAAATATAATCTGAGCAAATGTAACTGCACACAATCAACCAATCACCTTTAAATGTGAACTTCAGTGAGAGAGGACAAACGGGCGACAGACTCACCTCATCAGGTTGGCTGATTTCAAACAGGTCCAGTCTGTTGTTGTTCCACTGTCTGATGACTTTGGCTAGTTTCTCACGTTCTTCCTCCTCGGGCATTTTTCATTAATATTTAACCCTGTTTGGCTCCTGTTAACTCCCCGCAGTGGGAACTGTTCAATGGCAGGAAAGTTGCTCTGTGTCCATCTATTATTATTTTTATGACCCCACCCCTTCTTTGGTCTGTTATAATCACTTTGTCCTCTGCTGTGGGTTCTTAAACATAATTGCCTGCTTTATCCCCACATCCTCATCCCCTCTTCAAGCCCCCCCCCCCCCCCACCCCCCCCTCCGCTGCCCTCATTTAACAGGTCAGTGCGTCTTTGTTATGTGAGGCAAACAGTTTCCTGATCATACATGAGACAAATTATCCACATCTTTCTTTTCATTGTTTTGTGACAAAAAGTGCTCAGTTTGACTCTTAATGATACATCATGATGCTGTCAGCGTACAGAAACATCTTCTCAGACTCCCTGAGAGAGCTCTATCCTCCTTTTCGCAGCGACGCGGCTATTTACGCTTGAGGGAATCCCACTTCTCATGCATACCAGTGATTTTCAGCACAATTTATGGTTACATGTCTTCCCATTCAGTCAGCAGTATGTATGTGGGGCAGCCTTTGTTGGCTGCTCCCAAGCTTTCTGGGTACAACCTACAATGGAACAAAAGCCTTAACAAAAAACAACCCGCAGTTCAAATATACAGTATAGACAAGCTGGACAATCAATGGTATTGTTGTCTGGATGCAGGGGAGACCGTGTAGTAGTAGAAATATAATTTCTGTCCTGATGAATAATATGAGAAAAAGATACAAAATTTAGAATAACTCATCAATAATTTACTTGCACAACATTATATAATCATACATGTTTTTCCACTTTATGTACAAGAAAAACAGACATCCAGAGGTGGCCTGACTCTTCTTCACAGAGTTTATATAACAGGCCGCATTAATCAGAGAAAACCAATCATATTCTGTTCAATCACACTGTAAAAATCGGAGATGGAGTAGAAAAAAGTCTAAAGTTTTGCAGTCGTGTTTAGGTTATGTGTCCTCCATGCATGTAAAATCTCTGTTGCCTCTATATTACTTATGTCCTTGACCAATTGGACACATGTTATTAGGAATTTATTGGCAGTTGAATTGTTGTTGTTCCGTTTCTGGTTTTCCTGGTGAGCATTTTTTGCTGGTAACAGGTGGATTTTTGCCTCAATCCCAGGGTAAATCTGCTGTTAATCTATACTGACCTGAGACTTTAAATCATGAATCATTTTGTAATCCAGCTGAGCGAAGCTAACAGAAAATGATTGGTGCATTTGTTTTGGGGCTATTTTTAGCTGCAGATAGTAGGGAGTAGTAGTGCAGCGGGACGGTGCTCACTGGAGTGTTTTTTAAAAACACAGTTTTGTGACGCTGAGGGGAAAGAAAACATGGATCCTTTCACCACATGGTGGAGAAAGTGAGGTGTATCTGCTCATCTACTTCCATTTTCAGATAATCCTGCCAAGTAACAGACAAAAATATAAACATGAGCCTTTAAAAACACTCTCCCCCCCGGTGGCCATCAGCTCATCAGTCTGGATATAAATATATTTCACTGCTGACGATTAACATCGTGAGGTGTGAGGCTATAAAGACACGCACCCTTTGTTCATTTAAATTCATTTAAATTCACTAACACCTTTAGTGCAAATCTCTAGTTAGCACCTTTACACACCTCATGATAATGTAACACAAAGTCTGCAGCAGTGGCTGCTGCGGTTCTTTTTACTGCAGAAGGCTGTAAACAGAGTGTAATCTGTAGGAAGCTCTTCAGTCTTTTGTCAGATAATCAGGCCGCTTTCCTCTGCGTCCTTTCATTTTTCTGTCCTCCTGTCAGAAAACACAAAGACACAATAAAAGGCTGCGCATTAATCTGCCATCACACATCAGGTGCACCTTTCCTCCCTCTCCCAGTTTTATCATCTTTTTCATGCATTTGTCTTTAAAACAAAACCACCGGCCTCCTCTCCTCGCTTTGCACTGGTTTTTTGTCATATTGCCAACCCATGAATTTTGGGTTTCTGGTTAATCTAATAATGTGATTAAATAAAATCCATTTACCTCTTCAGATTCTCCACATCCTCCATGGTCTCAGGCAGCATTGTCTCCAGTGAGCTGTACCACACCGACGTTTGTACACTTTGTAAATTGTAGATAGTTAAATAGTGGCTACTTTAAAATGTACCATAGAGATAAAGAGGCAGCTCCTGCCAGATACTGGCCTGTCTGTAGAGCAGGAACATCAGGACCGCCGACACAGACGTGCCCAGATTTCTGTGGAATTAGACGCAACTGCACAAGTCTCAGGAAAAAGCCACATTAGCTTGTGTCCTAATACAGTGTCAGTGCTAACATCCAGCAGGGAACATCATGTTCTCCCATATTAATCAATGTGAATGATCAACATTTGAAATGCTGATAAAGACGCCCTGGAAACTTGCCCTGACCTGGATGGGTGACAATCCCCACAGAAACATCATGTGTTGTGTTTAATGTGCATCTTTCACACTGAACTGTACCTGTGGACACAGAGGGGACAACAAGGCAGGCGATGGCAGCAGTGAAGTTGGCGGTGGCCATGAGGGAGTGCCGACTCACTGGCGACCAGGAGTTGAGGTTGATAGATGACAGTGATTTGTGTTCAGCAAGATGCTAAATACAACAAAAATAACCTCTGATACAATAGTGCTGCGACTTTCATCAAACACCAACCTGGTCAGTCAAGTTCATGACATTTGTTTTGGCTTTGGCTCCGGTCCACTGCAAATCTCACAGTGCCTCAAACCGTGGAGTAGTCGCCTCATTCTCCTCCATCTCAGTCCAGCCACATTGGTTCAGATCCAGCACTCCAGCCCCAGTGATTTGGAATGAGCCCTAAGAAAACTACTCCAATAAGCACAAAGGCAAAAAGTATCAATGATAATGTGACAATCTTCCTCTGGAAAGGCCCAGAGTCTTCCTATATGCTCGATGAGTTCGTCATCTCTGATGATTATCTGAAGTCTGCAGCGTCTGAAGTCGAGACAAAGTGTTCCAGAGTGGGGATCAAAGTCCCTCCTGGGTTCAGTGGTCATCTTTTTAAGAAATGCAGCAGGCTTATCATGTCATTACATGTGTGCTGTCTGTGAGACTCCAGAGGCCCTGTTTCCTCTTTAAGTCTGCACACGCTCTTTTTCCAATTAGCAAGATATTAACTTTTTTCTCAGAGGCCATTTTTACCCCCACACACCTCCTTTCTGATTTTATTAATGAACTGAATTTATCAAACTTGGGAAAGAATTTTTACTTGACGTCATGAATGTTTTACGTAATGTCTTATAACTACAGGAGAGATAGCAGTGACATCCTGTAAGGTCCTCCAGAGGAGGAATCCTGAGTTGTCCTCTTTTGGCCTATGGGCTAGTTGCGATATTAAATGAGGGAGAGTTCACTCACTATTTTGAAAAGCTATGTTGTTCTGGTGCCTAACTTCCTGTCTGCTCGATCTGGTTGGTGCAAACAGATGCATCTTGGGCGGGACATGGCTCCAAAACAGAACCGCCGTGTATCTCTCATGTAGCTGCTACACAGCTGGTGTAAATACTCTCATTAACTAAAATCTTAAGCGTTTGACAACAGCTGTCGCTACGCATACGTTATGCTTCTGTTACATGGCCGGTGTAAATCTGGGGTTATCCAGTGCCAAACATGCTCCAGAGAACTGAGATATTCTGTAAGCCAAGTGTACTGTAATGAAGAGTGATGCAGTCTTTTCCTGTGACCTAACTGATTAGACAACCATCCTGTGATCTGATCTGTGAAGATTCTGTGGAGATTATTTGCCGTCCGGTCACTGTACATTGACCCATACGCAGAACAGTGTTTCACAGATCTGAAGGGTTTATGTTCAGTCGCTGTTTAATGTTACATTGCTCTTTTTCACATTTCACTTGGCACAAAAACTCTTTTAATGAGGTCACTCATATCCTAATCAATCAGCTGCTCCTGTGTTGCGTTTGTTTGCCTTTAATTAATGTACGTTTTGCATGAAAGAGTTTAATATTCACAGAGAGCACAAAACGTCGTTCACCGAGGGCCTGTCTATGGGACTCTGGCAGCAGTGAGAGAACAGCACCCTCCCATGTTTGTCCAAAACAAAGTCGCCTCCCAGCTGCAAAACAAAGAGTTATTCATGAATGCGACCTCTCTTCACAAGAGATAATATGTACAGCAATGTGAATGACATGTTGACATTCATCAACACTCTGAGTCATGTAATTCTCTTGTTTTTGGCTTGTTAACCTGAAACATGTCGTCTTGAATCGTTGGAAGCCCGCGCGGAAACTCCATGTTGTTGGCTACGTATTCTGCGTAGAGCAGCATGTTGCTGAAGTTCAACACTTTCCTCAGAGACGCTCCCAGCCCGAACGCAGCGTACAGCTGTAACACAGAGTTTACTCAGGCGCCATCAAACCAAAGAATCACTTTTGTGTTCTGCTGCCTAGTGTCGACCTCTGACCTTTCTCTCAGGGTCCAGCAGCATATCGTAATGACAGCCTGTGTCCTGCAGCCAGTGTGAAGCTCCCTCTTCACAGCCAAATGAAACAACCACCACTTGCAAAGAGTGTGCATCCAGGGACTTCTGCAAAGGTCGGACATTTTAACTCGATTGTTGAGACTCGATGACTCGTTTTTTTGAGCCGGCCTCAAGTGGCTACTTGAGGAACTGTGGTTTTTGTCACTTCCATGTTCAGACTTGGTCAAAAACAGAGCCTTCCATGTGGATTTTCCTCCATTTTATTGGTTACCATGGTAACAAATCCTAACCTGACAGAGAGATTTTGCATGCAAAGCTCCATAGACATATTTTTTAATGTTAAAAATTTCACCCCCTGCTGTCCTGGTGAGTACAGGCTGATTGAGATGTTAATAATTGATTGATTTACCTGGTTCCTCTCCAGATCTTTGAGGTGTAGACGGCACATCAGACAGGAGAACTGACGAATTAACACCAGAAAAGTCTTCTTACCTCTCCCAAGATACTTCTCTAATGTCACTGTTCTGCAAAACACAAAGAAAATAGCGAAGTTCTAAACGAGATATCATGTTTCCTGATAATCTTGAGGTCATATCAAACTCACTGTCCTGTTCTGGCATCGACGAGAGGCGTATCTGGTGGAATACGTTTTTTTGACGGATGGTCCCCGTCCAGTGTTTTAGCGCTCAGCTGTAATTCATCGTCCAAACGCTGCAGGAAGGCGTCCCACTGCACCTGTGTTCCATCGGCTGCCCTCAGTAAATATCAGAAGGCTCAGGCAGCGACCTGACTGCTGCTGTTGAGATTTATTTATTCCATTTCAATAACTCACCTGGAGCTGCTGAAAGTCCTGAATAGCTTCCTGCAAAGCAGCGCAGCTGGAAACATCACACAGCATCAGGCTGTTTCAGTTTATCACAGCTCTGAATAAAAGGGATGTTTACAGTACTCATGCAGAATCTGCAGTGCCGCTTACAGTCAGTGTGGTGGCCTAAAGAAGCATAGTTTATAGTCTAATGTGATTGTTTTTACATAGAATTCACTCTTACTGATCATTTTTTCGCCAAAGATCTTCTGCATCCTTTTTCCTTTTGACAGACAGGCTGTGAAATTAAAAACATGAAAGTGTAAGGCTCATTAGTCTCTGCACTTTTATATCTTATGTTTTAAAAGTAATCTGAGGACCTGCTGTACAAAGCTGCACCAGATTCAATCAGACCCAGCAGCGACTCTTTTCGCTCGATGCGGATTTTCTGCCTGATGAATTCCTGGCAAGAACCTGTGTTGACTCAGAGCACATGTAGTTAGTGTGTAACAGTCAGCATGTGTTTATTCTTTATGTGTAATGATTGACAGGCCTCCTGCTGCTCCCCGCTTCTTTGGTGCGAACCATAAACCGCCTGCCAACTGCAGAACACGCCGTCTGCAGGTCTATTTTTAAGTGCACTTGTCTGCCTACCTTCCCTGCTCTCCTTCTCAGCGAGGTCCAGCAGAGCTTTTCCATTTTCAACAAAAGCGGCGAGAGCTCTCGCGCAGGAAGCTGCAGACTGCTCTGCTCCTGCTTCGGCCATTTTGTCTATTTGAATGTGCACCAGTAATAGTTTCATGAGCATTTCTTTCAAAGTCCACTCAGGGTTTAAAGGAACATTTCACTGATTTTACCACAAGGAGCCCTGGTGTACTAGATATTATTCCCAAAGTGGGTTTTGGTTCTGTAAAATATTGTAATTGTGATATTCTTCATTTTATGTAAACATAGAAAAAAGTGATTTGTGCTTTTATTATATCTAAAAATCCAACAATTCCTGCAAACGTCATTGAGCTCATTTAGGTTAAAAATGCATTAAAGGGGTAAAAAACAGGCATTTTCTAAACAACAATAAACAACAAAAAGTGTTTGGCCTTCTGTATGAGGATCAGAACCAGGCTTTCTGTTTTTATTGCTAGAAGCAGGTTTCTTTTCACATTGGTTTTCACAAGCTTTAATCAACCGACTCCATTTCCAAATCTCTCTGGTCTTGGTATGCGTTCTCATGGACTTCCTGGGGTTCCTCTCTGTGGATGCCCTCCTCCGGCTCCGGGACATCCTCAGAGTGTCCGTTTGATTGGCTAGCACCCGTTTCTGTGGGTATGACATGAGATATTGTGAAAGAACCAGCGACCTCCTTCAGCAGGGCCTGCTCAGCCTTCAGTTTGGCCAGTTTCTCCTGCAGCGGAGTTGTGAGCGTCTCGGCGGGAGAAGGATCTGTGGTGTTTTGGACAGGGTGATCCAGTTTTGGGATTTTGGGGGCCTCCTGCTCCTCGGGGACTTCCTGCTCTGCCAGCTCAGCTGAGTACGGTTGACTGCCGGCCTGCTGCACCTTATCGTAGAGATTCTTCCTCTCTTCTTGCAAAGCCCTGCACAGACTCTCCAGCTTCTGGTTCTTGATGCTGAGAAGCTCGAACTCTTTTTCCTTGATTGCTTTCTGTAAAACATATTGAACATATCTGTTATTGAACCGATTTAAACAACAAACCCTCGTAGAAAAAGATGTTTCTTACATCTGCCACCATGTCAATGAGACTCTTGTTGCAGCCGTCAAAGCGAGTCTTCCACGACTGGCATTCTTTCTCCAGCTTTTTCATTTTCTTGGCCATCTACACCACAAAAAAAATCATGTTACACTTCACACAACCAAAGCCTCTTCTAAAAATAGTCACTCAAATATAGGCTCATACAGATTTTGAAGTGTTAGTTTTGTTTTGTTTTTCGTGTAGATGAACCATCATGCCTTCAGATGCTCCTCACTTACTTTATCCATGTCCTGTTTGAAGCCGCTGTAGACACTGTTACTCTTTGATACCGTGCCTTGGATCTCATCAAACTTCTTGGAGTACATATCAAGCTGAGGAGAAATGGTTACAGAAATATTATGCATGTCTCATGAGAAGCAAAAAAACAATCTAATTTTACCCATGAAGCTTTGCTACTCTACCTGAGACCTCATATCGTTTTCTTGCTCCTTCAACATCTTCAGTTGTGTTTTATACTCCGCCACCTGTTTTAGCATCTGTGTGAATAATAATAATATTTAGTTCCATTAAAATGAGCTTTAGGTAACTTGCATCTATAAATGTGTTGCACTCAAACACACATGCTCTTTTTCCAACTTGTGCTTCTCCTCTGCCTCCTTCATCATCAGCTGCGCCTGCGTGAGTTTGGTTTCCAGCAGCTTTTCTTTCAGGTCTCTGTGCTTGAAGACCTTTTCCAGGTTCTGGAAGAAATTCAGGTGAATTTATGAGTCATTTTCACACACAAAGCTAATTTCATTTCTCGCTCTGGGAGCTTTTTGGCTGCATAAAACTGAAATACTGTAACTAATAAATGTAAGACCTGGGTGGAATCTGGAAATAATTCATGGGCACAGATGAGTGGGGGTTTATATAATATAAGTGCAGTTCATCCAGTGTCAAGCCTGCATGTAGAAGAATATAAATGGGCTGGCCTAATGTTATGTGACTCTCAGCTCAGAGTGTGTCTCAGGATCCATACCGCCTCTCGCTGGTCGTATTGTGAAATGAGTCCCTTCAGCTTCTCTGCCAGCGCGCTGTTCTCCTGACACAGCTTGGTGTTGCGGGTGCTGTGTTCCTCGATTTGAGCCTGAATCTCGCTGAGCGTGCCCTGAAAGTGGGTGGTGATCTCCTTTCTCTTCAGGTCGTCCTCTCTGCACCTCTGCAGGGTCTCCTCCTGCAAGTCAGGGATGCATGTGAGTGCTAAAGCCACACTGCACTGCAAGATGCATTTGCATCTTTTTACAACATATGAATACTCTGACAGACTCTGGCAGCCGAGCACAAGCCTGATTACTCCTCCACAAAGTCTGGAGACAAGAAAGGATTCAATCATTATTCATTCATAGCCGGAAGAACAGTGTAAAACTGTGGCTGCGGCTGATAGTTTCAGCTTATCGAATGAGAAGGTTAGCGTGTGTTTGTGGAGATACTACACCTTAAACATCCACATCGGAAGGAAAACCTGTTTGTTAATGCATCTCACAATGTCTGATAGAAGTGTACAGCAAAATACAGCAAGATGTTTAGAAGGTGCTTTAACTAATGGCAAAATCATATGAGAAAAGTCTTTATGTATGAATGGTGTTTCAGCCTAGCATGATAGATTTTGGTATTAATTAGAATGAAGTCATTTTATTGGTTAATTTAGCTTTCTGTACTCATTTTGTAGACAGCAGTTACAGCCTGGTAGATCAGTCGGGCAGGCAGTTGGCATTAAAGCATCTATTTCCCAAAACTACACATGCACAGTGTGCACAGTAGGCCACCATCTGATGAGAAGGACCGTGCCATACTTTAACTGACAGAACTTTATATGATTGTGAGGATTTCCCCAGATATCCACCGGAGATGTAAAGCAAACTGTAAACAACGCTTCACACCGGGAGCTTTGGGTGTAGCCGTGTAAGAGGGTCAAATCCTGAGTGTTGACATAAAGGGCTGATTTTTTGGTGCCAGCTGATGTCGTCTCCTGTAGAGCACGACATATGGTGACACCACCTGGCCCTGCAGCTCAGCTCACAGCAAATGGCTCACACCAGAAACTGTTTAGTCACGTGTGGAGCAGGAACATCAGGAGCTGAAGTACCTTCAGAGTCTTGTTGTGTCTCTGCAGCTCTCTGCACAGGCCCTCCAGTTTACTGCGAGCCAGCACGGCCCGGCTGTGCTCGCTCTGCAGCTGGTCCTTCTCCTTCATCACTTGGAGCAGCTTCTTCTGTAGAACCTTCGTCTGCTTCTGATCACTTCGATGCTCCTCCAGCTGCAAACACACAAACGCAAAAATGTCCTATTTTGCCCACATGGTGGGGGGGGGAGAATATATCTTTCCCTTGGAAGCAGCTCTGCTCCTCATTCATCATCCACTCACCAGCTCGGCATGCTTTTTGATGATGGCCTCCAGTTTCTGTTCTGGAGTGTCGAGTTTGTTCAGACTTTGCATCAGCAGCATGGCTTCTTTCCCTGAGCAGCCACAGAGAATCACAAGTCAAACACCATCCTACCAGGGATCACACAGAGCTTTGGAAAAATCATCTGAGATTACAAGAAGTCTGTCGGCCCACACTGTGAGGAATCATCTTAGCATCCAGCTATAAAAGGCATGTTGAAATACTACTTTACCTGCAGATGGATACGCTTACACACCCTATGGCTCTGCTTACACACCTATCACTTTCAGTACAACTTGGACTTTTGCTGACGGAGCTGAATCAAAACAACCTCAGCTAAAATCGATAATACATTTTGAAAAAAAAGAAAGAAAGAAAGAAACACACCTAGATTTTTGAGCATCTTCTTCTCCAGTTTCTGGTCCTTGCGGGTGTCTGCCTCTTTCACGGCTGCGACCTCCTCTGTGTCCTCTGGCTCAGCTGGAACCTCAGCAGCCTGGTAGGTGCTAATGATGTCCTCCAGCTGTTGGTCCAGGTCTTCTGTCAGGTCAATGTGGCGATCCTCGGCTGGCGACGCCTCAGGACCTGTGTGTGCACTGCAGCTCTCCTGACAGGCCTCCATGTTTTAGCTGTAGGTGCAGGAAAATCATTTTATGATAAACTCTGACATGTCTGTTTCGGAGCCATTTTGTTTTTTGTTTTTAAAAGTGCATTAAGGACAACAATCAATGCGTCTGTCATGTTGGCCATTTGTCATTTTCCACTTTAGCTATCTGTCTACGTGATATTACAGCAAACTACATCACATTAGTGGTTTAGCAGGCTAACTAGCGCCCCGTGGGCTAAAACACAGTCAGCACATTGTACTCTCATGTTATATTTTACTATTATGCTTCAGAAATTTGGAAAACTGTCGCCTATTGTGGCAAAAATCTGATCAAACCCACACAATCATCACGCCTCATTGCCTGCTCGTGTCGATCTTGTGTTGTACAGGCTCACAGCAAGAGCCTGTTTACGCACATAAAATTAGTGCAGCCTTCACACTGCCTGTGCTTTCACAAGCAGAGCACATGGCACCTGTTCCAGACCCACGGGCTATTTTAAGAACTTCTTAATATGGGCACGTTATTTATTTATTTCTAATCCTCTCTTATTGATGTCAGTGTCAGTGGTTGTGTGCACAAAGGATGCATTTTTTGTTCAACTATTGATATTCAGTTTAAAAAACACAGTACTGTTACATAAGAAGCATCTGTGGTATTTTTTTTTAAAGAAGGCAGATATTCAATGGAAATTACGTAATTAAATATAAGGCTGTAGGGACATTATTTTAGAAAACAATACTTGATTATAAATAAGAAGTTCTTCTTTCCATTTTGTTAACAAATAAGGCAGGCAAGGCTCTGCTATTAACACCTTCTCATCTTTAACACACTTGGCAAACTTCAACAGCCGTCAACAGAGAAGAGAGATCTTATTAGTATGGTTAAGAGGAAGAGGCTTTAAAGTCATCTTAAACACATGATTTAAGGTTATTTTTATGCCATTGAAGTGTTAAATGTGTCTGAAAGAAGAAGAAGAAGAAGAAGAAGCAGGCTAAGGAACAAACAGGGTCTTACCAGGACCAAGGGCCAGAGGGGGAAAAGGAAGAGAGTGTCGAGGGGCTCGGACAGGCTGCCACCACAGATACAACAGCTGTGATAAGACCACCTCAAAATAAACCAGAGGAGCACAGCTCACTCAGAGCAGAGAGAGGGAGGACAGAGACACCTCCACTTTAAAAAAACAACTTGTATTGTGGCAGGACTGGTTCACACAGTGGCTGCAGAAGATCCAGAGCGGCCATTTTATGTGATGCCTTCGCCGCTTTAAACCAGCGCAGTGCTCATTTTATTTTAAGCTGGGTTGCTGTTAACAGCCATATAATTATTCTAACAAATGGGCCTGACAAGCCTGGTGACTGAGCAGCACAAAGAGAGAGAGAGAGATCTCTGATTGGCCAGAATTAGAGCAGACTTCCTCCCCAACCCAGAGAACAGCACAAAGCTTTGTTAGATCCTCAAGTAATACATGTTTAACAAATGTTCAGGTAGACACATAAAAATGTTTAATGTTGTTGGTGATCCTCTAAAAGAGATCCTCTAAAGCCTGCAGTGTCTGAGACACCTCATTTCACCGCAACTTAAGAAAAATGCATATAAACAGACAAAACACATGAAAATAAAGAAAACAAATTTCAAAGAAAACTGTGCAGCGGACAACAGGAGTGTTTTCAGGGGACCCAAAAAGTGACAGACATCTGTGCTTTGTTACTCTGAGAGTCTGCTAGGCTGTTGAAACGACTAGTGTGGGTGTATCTGGTGCCCCTTGTGGTTGTTTGGACATACTGCACGTTCAATGTGTTGGTAAAAGCCCTCCTCTTCCTCTTCCTCTTCCTCATTTCTTAACCTGGCGATAAAACAGTTGTGCACATTTACATTGTCATTTGCACAACCTGCATTTCGTAATTTGCTCTTGTTGTATTTGCAGCTTGTGTGTCATCACATCAGGGAAGCTTTTGTTTGTGGATTTGACCATGTGGGCGATCTAGACAAGTATAAAGGCTCCTGAAAGAGGCGGAGGGGTGGGTGATGGGTACACCTCTACAGGAGGCTGGGATTCTTCTTCATTTATTAACATCCTCATTGGTGGTTTAGTTTCATTTTTAAGGTTTGGCTACTACTTGCTTAGGTTTAGGCATGTTTGGGTTTAAAGCAGACCTCTTGACGACATTAAACAAGGCAAATCTTTACTGTTTCTCTTTACCAATTTTTCAGATGTTCACCCCAAACAACACGTCCCACATCACCACAGGAGGGCACCAGATACACACACACCAGCAGTTTTAAAGGTCTGGAAATACTTTTTTACACTCACAATGAGAACGGTCGGGTTTTGTCTGTTAGCATGTGTGTTTTCTTAAGTTGCGATGCATTCATGGACATATATATATATATAAAAGAGATCTTTCCCATTTTAATTATGCAGCTGTGAAATAATCAGCAACACACATCCTTGGGTTAGAAGTATATTCTTTTAAAACAATTTTGAATTTAATCTGAAAAAGTAGAGCACCAAACAATAAATTCCTCATAGCATAAAAGAGGCACTCCGACCTGACTATAACCAGTTTTGATGCAAATAGCTAAACAAACGGATTGGCTACCGAGGATTTCTTCCCTCAAGAAAAATCTTAGCTGAGAGGTAAAACGATTTGTCCTCTGTGTGTTTTACAGGGAATTTCCATAGACATGAGAGGCACAATGCAGTTCAGTAAATGTGAATACACAATAGAAAACAAAAAAAGAAAAACAACAATCTGAATATGCAAAAGCAAAATAAAAGGCTTCACTTTCCCTTCACATTTTATCAGCATTCTGCACCACCACAAATAAAGGTACACAACCATCAAATCAAAGCTACATAGTACACCTTCAGAGAGGGAAACACAAAATTAAAGCAGTGCACCTTTAAAAATTGTTTATATGTAAACATGAGTGAACAATATTATTTTTTTTTCCATTCTCAAACTGAAGTTTTTTTTTTAAAAGATGAGACACACTGTTAGCGATCAACACTGTGCTATTTTCACCCTCGTTAAACCATCGACTGCAGACATTTTACCTCTTAAAGAGATATAAACAATCCACATAAAAAGTTTTCAACACTGCAAAAATAGTTTAAATCATAAAAATACACATATATGTACAGAGAAGAAGAAGTAATGCGTTTGGTGAGTGATTACTTACATTTTGAGCTGAAGCACAGTAATAGTCAATCAACTCATGCTGATAACATCATTAGCATTACTTACAGTAAATGATATTGATTTTTTTTTCCAGTTACACTTGAAATGTTCTATTGACTGATCAGCATAGCCCCTTGGATTTGTGTGTTTCACACAATGAGAAGAACAAAAAAAACAACTGGAATGTTTCAAAGCCACGACATGTTTTACTCTTCCATTTCCCACTGACCGAGTCAGTAAAAACACCAAAGATGAAAGGATGAAAGTGCATCTTTAAAACCAAAAAAAAAAAACTAAAAAAAAATGCTTATGGTCATCTGTATAAGCGAGAAAAAAGCTGTTTAGTCAAAGATCAAAAAGCAATGCCAGCGTGGCTCACTGCATAACTGCATCACTGCTGCATAAGTACAGATATACCATATAAATAGTAGTCAAATGTTTACCAGTATCAATAAGTGCTTACGTTCTAATATATAAATACATCTTACAGTATTCATAATTACATAATTACTTCCTCTATTTTTGTGCAATAGCAAATCCCATGCATTTTTACCGAGATAAAAACCACAACATTAAGAAAAAAATGCAACATTTTTTTTAAGATTCTTTCACATAAAATCAAGCTGCATCCGTCTGTCAGCAGAACAACAAAAAAAAACAAGATAAAGGTTTCTCCTTTGAGCGCAGACACTCCTGAATACTGTCAACCTTCGGATAAAAGACGAAAAGCAAAATAAAGGCACGGACCCTTGCTGCTTGTTCAGAAGCACCAAACTGCACAAGAAGCGTCTACTTATAATTTGGTCAGACTGTTTCATAATACACATACTTTCCCCTTATAAATAGTCTTTATTTACTGCACTACTGCATCACACCTTGATATGATTACATAAACAACAGTCTATTTTCAAAGTACACACAGTAAAATACACTGTTTGTATGCATCTAAGAAGGAGTATATGTTAAGGACATTTGTACAGAATCCATAAATATAATTTATGTGCAATTGTACGCAGACTACTATGTCAGACAAAGGCATATTAGCATAATATCTTTCCATATTGCACCTGCACCCAATAAATGATTCTTCACCTCGCTAAAAAAACTTCCTGCACATTGTTTCAAAGAGCTTCCGAAGAGAGGAGCACATCAGACGGTCTTCTTCACCGTGAAGGTTTCCTGTTTAGAAGAAACTGTCTGTTGCATGTGCAAGATCAGAGGAAGTGTTATTATATTGCCTCTAATGGGATAAACATGAGGTTATGTGCCTAAAGGGCCGAGGATTAAAAAGGTCGCAGGTGTAGCAGAGGGGCGTCTGTTCCTGGATTGAATCACAGAGACAAAAAAATGGGGCTTTAATGAGGGTCCTCTGTGGTGATCTTCAGCGAGGCGATGGCTTTCAAGCATGTCTGGACGCTCTCCTCCTGTCTGCTGTCCATGACGCCAGGTTCGAGGCTTTTCTCCTGATGGAAGGACAGCTGGCTCTGGCCTCTGATGTCCTCTCCGCCTGTGTCAGGTCCGTGGACAGAACCCTCCCTGCTGCTGCATCGCTGGCCCTCACTGCTCTGGGGGCTCGGCACTGAAGAAGGGCTGACATCAGTGCTGGAGGAAGGCGGCGAGTGCAACATCTGGAGCCCTCCGACAGGAACGACGGGGAGCAAACTGTGGGCCTGCTGCTGGGAGTGAAGAGGGAGGTGGCTTAGGATGTTCTGGTGATGAGAACTGGCAGCGGCAGTCAGAGTGGAAGCCGAGCTGCTCCTTTGATCCTGAAGCGACAGATTGGCAGCGTTAGCAACACACTCAACACCGCCAACTTTTCATGTGAAGATATATTGAGAAATGTTAGCATCATTAACTAAAAAGAAAAAGAACCTCTCCAAGTACAGAATATTCCTTTAAATCTGGAACACCTCCTCAGAATTGGCTGCAATAAGACCATGATCATCTCCTGACTCACCATAACCCTTT
Organism: Parambassis ranga; assembly: GCF_900634625.1. NCBI lineage: Eukaryota > Metazoa > Chordata > Actinopteri > Ambassidae > Parambassis > Parambassis ranga. The sequence goes on from NC_041042.1 coordinate 16,425,070, forward strand.
TTTACTCACTTTCTTTTCAGGCAATGCATAGTTACCTTTAGCCACTACTTACTAAGGATCAAGCAAAAGTTAAAGGGACTATTTCACAATGTATTGAGGCAAACGTCATCTTAAACAGGGGCTTGTGTGCTTGGTAACCCCCACCTATGCTTTAATTGTATTTCATGTCATTTTGCCACTGGCCTTACTTCAAAAGGACACAAACACACACAAACAGAAGTAAAGAGCAGAACTGGAAACTTCGTACCATTTCCATTTCAAAGGCTCCTTGCTGTTGAGCCATCTCCATCTTTGCTTGGTGTCTGGTTTTATCACCGCTGCCTTTATGTTGGTGCGAGCCTCTGCGTGGTGAAACAGCCCTCAGCACAACCCTCTGCCTGCCTCTGACTGAAGACTCTCGCTTCCCAGGTAGCTCTGTTCCAGGAGACATGGGTCGTTCGATGGAGACTGGAGAAGGGTGTTGAATAGGCGTGAAGCCGGGTGATCCAGGCCTCAGTGGAGAGGTATCCCACCTGGGAGAAGAGCGACCTCGCGGGGAGAGTTCTCGCCTCGGGGACGGGTAACGCAGGCGTGAAGGGGAGGGCTCCCGGATAGGAGACTCCCAGCCAGGAGAAAGCAGACATGAGGAATATGGGTCAAACAGGAAGCTGGACTGGTCTGGAGAGAGCATTGTTAGTGAGTCTTCATCCACAGACTTCTCCCTCTGCTCAGTTGTGAAGACAGGTCGATGATCTGAGCCCCCACGCCTGCTGGATGACTGCTGACGGACATCCACTCCAGGCAGAGAGGCGAGCGAGCAGCCGTGGATGGCAGCCGTGGCTGTAACCGACAAAGAGGTAACTCCACACGTTTGAGGACTCGTGCTCCTTGAACGCAGCTTTGGGGTGGAGTCACCCTCATATTCATCATCCTCATCCTCATCTTCATCAATTTCGTCAACTTCTTCATCCATACCATCAGAATCTTCAGCATCTGAGAACTGATGTTTGGTTGTCACGGCTACCTCTGCCTTGGACTCCGGTTGGATGTCGTCCACTTTGAAAGACAAACACATCAGTTCAGATTTATTGCTCTGTGGCAGCCTGGCAAGATTAATACATGTCATCATCCTACCGTGTTCCTGTATCTCTGTGTCATCCATTGACACTGACACTCCCAGCTCAAGACATTTCTTCATGTGTGCCTTTGACTTCATATGTTTAGTCAGGTTTCCTGTTTAAAAAAAAAAAAGGTCACAAAGCTCATTCCTATACCTCAGACTGGAACTGGAGAAAAAAATGTTTTTTTAATGCTCACCTTTAGTTTTAAAAGCAAAGTTGCACACCCTGCAGATGTACGGTCGCACGTCTGTATGAGTCCGGATGTGTTTTTTCAGCATGCTTGGCTTCTTACAGCGGATACCACACTCTTCACAGATGTATTTCCCCCGGCCTCGACCCCTCACATACACATAGTCTTCATTGGACTTGTACCTAAAAAAGAAATAGAATATTTTCCAATAAATCACACACGTCCTAAATAGGGAAGAAGAGCACACCAGCAGCTTAAAATAACTTCTGTATTTCCAGTCAGCAGAAATGACAAGTGTTACGATAAGTAATATCTTGACTGACCCTCCCTCGAAGATCTTAATTCGTGTTGGCACTGTTTGGGTCGTGGAAGCCTCCCTCTCTTTCCACTCCTCCTTGGCAGTCTTCACTCTGCAGCTGATGTCTTTCACCTTCTTCCCGTAGGTGATGTCCACCTCTTTGGGCTCCGGTTTCCTTTGCAGCTGAATCAGATGAACAAACATTGTGTTAACATCCATTCTAAGTGGACACCGTATCGATGGTGTAACACGATGCGTCCGATATTGTGTGTCACACATGGCATTACACAGCATGTTTTGCAAACATGAATTATTCTGCTGCTGCTGCAGAGAGGGAAGACCATAATGCACATAACTCTGTGGTAATATATCCTTTTTATCCAGAGATAAGCATCCTGCTAAGACCACTTTCATTTTTTGTATCATTTTATTAAAATCATAATCATCAGCAGGCAAATGCTTTTTTCAGACACTTGCCAAGGGAACTTTCTGCCAAATTAAGCGTGTGTTTTGCCAAATTCTGGGTAATAAGGCCCTTGAAACTTTCTCTTAACTCATGCAAACATTTATTAGTTACAGCACCAAGGTGAAATACTACCCCGTTCAAGGATGTATTTAGTAATTTATACGTGATATTAGCAATCTGTCGTAACTAGGCTCAATACTTTTCTCACCTGCTCCACGGTCTGCCTCCACAGGATGAGGGATGACACCAGCTTCCCTGTGCCAGGTTGACACATGGCAGCCACAGTGTATATAACCTTGTCTCCCCTTTGCTTGGATTGCAGCTGGGCCAGAGCGGCGCTGGTGCTCAATTCAAGAGGGTTGGGGTTGTGGGAACTCACACACCAGGTGGCGTACACGGAGGAGAAAGGGGCGCTGTTGTGAGAGCAGCTCGGCTTGGTGTAGTTGAGATAACACCAGCTTACACCTGTCGTTGTGCGAAGACTTGGAAACTGAGATAACAGCCTCGAATGCTCGGTGTCTGAGATCAGGATGTCTGGACTGGTAACCAGCTGTGCCACCATGTCCATCTGCACTCGTTTCTCCATGCCAGCTTCTTTCACGTCACTGGCTGGTATGACGGTGTAAGGAGGGGAGCTTGTATCCAAGGAGCTGCTTTCCATAGCTGTCTCAATGCCATGGTCAGTGGCCTCGGTCACTTTTTGCTGAAGTGTGATAAATTTATTCCTGCGTGAGTCATCCTGAGCATGAGGTGTTGATGCACCCTGCACCTCTGACCTGTGCCCCTTCTCCTCACTCAAATTACATTTTCCCAACTCCACAGCACTCAGCTCCTCCACAATCTGCCCAAACATTCTCTCCTCCTTCACACGTTTCTGTTGTTTGACCTCCATGAACAGATCCATGCTGCTGGCAGGAGACAGCATCCGCTTGTTTGCACCACCACTGGAGGCATTAGTGGTGGAGATAGTTCTGGAGGTCAGAGAGAGAGGGATGCCTGTCTTGAGCTTAGCTGATGACAAATCAAGGGCTTCGATGTTAAGGGTGTGCGATGAAGGTGGTTTTGGATATTTAGCATTTCCAGCCAGTCGGGACGTTTGATTCTGAAAGACGGACGTAGCAGAGCTAATGCTATCATACTGATTGTCAAATATCTGTGACACTGAGGTGTATGTGATACTGCCATAGGACGGCACATGAGTTTGGATTCTTACAGGAACCAAAAGGCTCGGATGTGACAGCTGAGGAAATGTATTTCCAGTGGAAAATATCGGCTGCGGCAGAAGGGTAGCCGCAGTGAAAGGAGGGGAAGTGCAGCTGAGGTACTGTGGAAACACTTGTGATGTGACTTGTGTTGCCTCAGTATCCATATTCAGTGACTCCTGTCGCACTAAGTTCCCCCTCCTCCTCTCCTTCACAGCAATGATGTCCACGTGTCTAACTTTAGATGTTGGAGAAAGGCTCCCATAGTCAAATGATATGCTGCGTAACTCTGGGAACTCCTTGCGCAAGTTACACGGCGCCTGCTCAGAGGAGGAGCGTCTCATTTCATGTTGTTGACGCTGGTTGAGCATGGAGAGGGAGTGCCCACTCCCTGGCACAGCTAAGAGCTCAAGTGGTTTGCCAAATTCATCCTGCCTGGCTGGGGAGACTGACTTTAAACTCTCTTCTCTGTCAAAGGAGAAGGTGGAGCTATAAGATAAGTTGCTGTCTTGGCTCGGGCTGCGGGAGAGACTGGTGCAGGCAGACTCAAAGCTAGATTCACCGGAGGAGTGCTCGATATCAGCCAGGCGTAGCCTTTTCTTCTTTGGAGGGAGCTTCTCTGGAGGGAATTGTGCTAAAGTTTCACTCCTCTGAGGCCACTGAAACTCCTCCACGTGCTTCTCTGGCTCCTTCACCTGCACCTCTGGAGCTTTTTCTGGACTGTCAGGCTCTACCGTTACCCTAATTTCAGGGACTTGTATATTGGGTTGCCGCACAAGTTTAGGCCCTATTTGAACCGACTGCCTCAATCTGCTGTCACTCCGCTCCAGATCATATGATTCACTCACCTCCATAGCTTGATATGAAGAGACACTGTCCTGCCTCTGCCCATATTTGTAAGACTCAGTCTGATCAGAGTGAGGCCTGTTCAGTGAGTTTGTGTGCTGGATAACTGAAATTACATTCCCTAAAGTTTTTCGACCAGACATTTCAGGGCTTATTGATATGTCCATGTCACACCTGTCCATCTGTCCTCTCCCTAAAGCCATCATGCCCGCTGCAGCTTGTTTTAAATCATAATCTTTGCCTGAATCAAACATCTCTTCACACTGTTCATGATGGCCCTCATAGTGCCCTGCCAAATCCTCCTCTTCCCTCTTCTCTTTCCGACGCTTCCGCGTTGCCAGTTCCATCGCATGCTTCTGATGGCTCATACTCGGCACCACAGAGGGGTAATTTTCCATTTCCAATCCTGAGGGTGAAACGCTGCTCTCGCTCATCTTTCCATGACTGTCACTGTCTGTGTGGCCATCATGCGCCGATAGTTCAAAAGCAGCTTGCCGCCTGAGTCTCCTCATGCCCCCGGTGCTCGCTCTCTCATCAAACGAGTGGCTGCCTCTGAGAGCTTGAGGCATAGTCAGGCAGACCACCGAGGACGTTGGCATTGAGTTGCTTCGGATCAGAGGCCCCATGTCAGCGTCTAACTGCGGCTCTTTCAACTCTTCCCTTGTGAACGACTTTGTGTTTATTTTAATCGACTCAACAGTGTCCTTTTCTTGTGTGAAAACACGGGACACACCTTTCTCTGAGTGTCTCCCAGTGTGTTCACTCGAGTCTGTGCTACAAGCTACAAAGGCTGTTGACTGTTTAGGGCTTGGTCGATAACACTTTCCAAACATGATTTCCTGATAGGACTTTGCATTGGTGTTTGGGGGGCCAGTCTGGTGCTCAGCGCTCTCAGAGCGCGAGAAGTAGCCAGAGTCCGTGCTGCCCTTGCTGGACTGGCTTGGGAGTGACAGATTGTGGTCAGAGTCACTGCTTCTTTTTTCAGACAGCCGGAGTGCGAGCCTCTGTTTGATAGTGCAAGATTGAATTGCACGACTAGCCTCGGCAGCAGCAGGAGGTGCATTGATTTCTTGGGGCTGGGATGAACCATCCTGAGCTGACATTGACGTGGCTCCCTTTTTCTGAGCAATGAGATTTAGTACTTTTACAGCAGTGTTATCTGATCCCTCCATTGGAGAGTCCAGCAGTAGCAGCGGGTCATTAAGATTGTCCTCGTCCGTGTCCGTGCTTTGCTCAGCATCAGAGAATAACTCTCCTTCTCCTTCAAAGGACCCCTGTTCTGTGTTGGCATTGTAAGAACCAAGTTCTGAGAATGGCACCGTTCCAGCTTTGAGCGAGTGAGCATGGGACTTTCTGTGTTTGTATAAATTGCTCTTGGTTTTGAATGAGAATCCACAGGGGACACAGGGATAGGGCCGTTCCCCGGTGTGTGAGCGAATATGTTTCTTGAGCACGCTGGGTTTGGCACACGCCCTTCCACAATAATCACAAACATACTTCCCAGGCTTTTGCGGTTTCTGTTCCACCTTGCACTCTGACAACTGATCCATCCCTGACTGGGAACCCTGTTGGTGGACTTCAGGTGAACTGGGGGACTTCCGGTGAGATGCAGGTCCCGGGGACTGTGCGGAAACTTTCTGCCTGCCGACAGAAAGCGTCTTTGTGGACTGCAGCGGATATGAAGACACCTCATAGTCTTGATGGCTTGTGGACTTGGTTTGGGAGTGCTGATCTTCTAATTGCAGTGATTTCCCTGAGTCTGACATTTCTTTGAAACCACACGTGTCTCTACTCTGAGCTTCCTCTAGCTGTTGGTGCCACCCTTTGCCTTCCAATTCGACCGACGGCCTCCTCCTAGTCTGTGCAGCGTCTGATGTGCATTTTTTCTGTGTGACATTTCTGTCTTGACCCTCGACAGAGCTTTTCACCCCTGCAGTAGTTTCAAGTGACTCCATGAATCCAATGTCACTTCCTTTGCGATCGATTGACTTTCAAGGACAAAATGAGTTATGTGACTGAAGTGATATTAACATACATGTGAGTTGCAGGGAAGGGTCATCTGAAAGAAATGAGAGAGAAAGGGAAATTAGATAACTTTAATAAATAAAGACTGAGTTAAAACACGCTGCTCGAGCTATCCGCAGCTCCAAATAAAACAGGGAAATAAAAGTCATAATGAGCTCCATCACAGCAGGAATGGAAAAAAATTACATTTACAATGGTACCTCATGTCAACTCTGGCAGATACCCCAAATTTCCTGAAGCGCTTTGAGCGTGTAGAGGTATTTAAAGTGCATGCCAGCACTGTGGTATGTGTGTCATGAATGGTTGACCATGTGTTTATTTTGAGTGTGTGTAAGTGTGCTGAATAGAAAACAAAAAAGTTCAAAATTAGCTTTTAGTGAGAGTGTGTGTATTGAAAAAGCCAGAAATCAACATGTATTTTTGCACATGGCAGTAACAGCAACATGACATTTGCATGGCAGAAAATATAAAGATGTTATGTTAATGCACTTGTAGTCCTGTCAGGTTGTGATGGAGTATCATGCACCTTTCTCATGCCTTTAAAAGGATGGAAAATTTCATCCAATCCTGTCTGAGTTACTATCATCTCCGCTCTGGACCACATACTGTGGGTAAACAGTCTCATGCCTGTCGTTGAAGTAACCTGATTTCGTCGCTACACTTGCTTTGCTTCATACCGTGGGGATGGGTATCTGAGGGCACGTCGTTTCCATCTTCTCAGTATCAAATGCTGTGTCCTCCCTAACGAGGTTATGTAAGATTATCTGGTTCAAACCCTCTGAGTTCCCCTTAATTAGGACATCCTCCGACTCTCACTCTCTTTCTCTCACTCCCCTTCCTTTCTTTCTTTGTTAGCGCACCGCTCGCTGCTCAGGCACAAACCAGAGGGTATGAATCCAAGGTGACTCTCGAGATGCCGAGAGATGCTTGAAAGCAGCTGTGTGAATGATAATCTCCCCTTCTTTTCTTTCTTTTTTTTTTTAAACATTCTTTTGCAAATGCACTGTCCCTCTTTTTATGGTTCAGCAGCTCTGCTTTCAAGACAAAATAGAAGGGCTTCTTCCAGAAAAAAAATAATAATGAAAGCATATGAAGGATGGTGAAGGAGGAGAGAGAGAGAGAGAGAGAGAGAGAGAAGGGAAGGGGGAACCAGGGGGTGGGCTCAGATTGGAATGATCCATGTTTCAACGGGGAGGTTTACAGAGGTAAACTAAGCGGGGTGCCTGGGGGTAACAAAAATTCAGAGGCCTGGTAGGGAGCTCCCTTTCAAGGTCGATCTGACCTCATTGCTTAGTTTCCATCCTCTGTGAGCCACAGGAGGAGGGAAGGGGAATGTGGGTGCAGAGTGACAATGAGATAAGACCCTCAGTAACAATGCATACCTTTGAACTGAGCATGACAGAGAGGCAGCAGTCTTATTGACAAGTCCCTCAACAGATTCAGAGTTTTTTTTTGTATGGTTTCGTCTCACTCTTGGCAACAAGCACTAACCTATAGGAAAATATATGACACAGCAGCCATGACGTGTAACAACAGCAGGCAGGTGGGCGGCAGTAGGTGTGTTTCAGGCTGATTGTGGGCTGACTGGTACAGTATGTCCGCATGGATGGAAACTTTATGGAGGCATCTTATCTGAACGGAAGACACATCCCTAACACTGCTTTCCACACACACACATAGATAGAGAGAGGACAATGAGCAAACAAATGCTTGACCATGGAGAGCATCGTTATGCCACTGCATTACATCATTAGAGGCTAAGTTGGCCATTAAAGGGAACAGGCATGAAGTCTCACGCTGACAACAAATCCATAAATATCATAAGGAGATGGCTGGATGGCTCTGTGGTGCTCTAACAGCAACATAGCATGCAGAATGAATCAACAGCTCACGGTGTGATCAGAATGACATGAAGCACACACGGTGTGATGGGAGGGAGGAAAAAAAAAAAACCTTGGCTCGTACAGCAGTTGACATTCAGATATCAAATATAATCCTCATACAAACCTGACATTTTAATAGTCCCCTGTCCCATATCGACAGTCACATGTGACATTCCTCATGCTGCACAGTCCTTCTCTCCATTCTCCTCATGCCTGGGCAACAATAATGATTGAAATTAGCAAGGTAGAGTCCCATCAGTCATGAAGCTGCTGGCCGACTGGGTGTACATTAGAAGATCTATTGATGCGAGCTAGTCACCAGAGAAAATACCCAACCGTGACGTGCGGACCCAGGCACAAAAATAGCAAAGGGGCCCTGGGAGGGATTACACAACAGCCCACGTTTAAGGACGCTTTTCCTCCCTCCCTCTCTCTCTCTCTCTCTCTCTCTCTCTCTCTCTCCTTCTTTCCCTCTTCCTCACTCTCTCACTGTGTTTCATCAAAGCACAGAGGCAGCTGCCTCAATCCACACACACAAAGTGGGGAGCCGGCTGTCATGATCAGCCTCAGATTTAACCTGAACTTCATTCAGGTTGGATCCTAAATTTAAAAAAAAAAATAAAAATGTTGGACAGAGCGTAAGGGGAAAGCGACAAGCGCCCTGAAAGGATGTAATCACATGGTGAGGCTGCTCTGAATGTACATTTCCTACACATTCAGAGAGCAGCTCAATGAAAGGCAGCATGTGGCTGGATGCTGCAAAAAAAACAGAAAAAGAAAAAAGAGAGAGAGATGAATTCTGAAGTGAGACACCCACAGCCTGTTCAGAGCCAGTTCTTCCCATCACGACAGGATTTGCTTTGTGAATGGAGAGAGTCGTGATGAGGGTGTCATTAGCATGGCAAGAAAAAAAAACCTGGGACAATGCTGCAGATTATTTGCAGCTGTGAGCCTCATCCTGTGAATCAGATGTAGCATGGTGCTGTTACAGCCAGGGAAATCTAAAGACTTCCTCTGAAAAATTAGATAAGATAGGAACATAAAGCTGCAGACTGTATTGTCATATTATGTAGGTTAACATGGTAATTCATCTGGTGGTTTGATTTAATTTATATTAGGGTTAGGTGATATTGGCAAAAAAATGAATCACGATTAATTGTGGCATTTAGCCGATAACGATTAATTTGACGATTAATTGATGACATGTTTTTGACTCAATCGCCACATTGTTCTAAAATGATACTGACAAATCATCAGGCAAGTTAACTCCTTCATTCTAACAGGTTAAGCTGGTAAGTAGTGATTAGGCACCAACCAGCCATGTTTGAAATATGTATTGATAACAGATGCACAAACTGCTTCAAAATAATAATGAAGCAAACATTTAAAGTAACTTTGTCCTTCAAATGTTCTTATCTTCAGGTCACAGAGCATATCAACGTTAAAATTAAACAGGACAAATAAGTTCAGAAAAGTCACATCAGTGATTATTTCAAGTTAAAAAAAAATGTGTTTGTGCAAATTAACCTGTGACTGGAATATGTCCCACAGCAGAAAAAAACATTACAAACAAGCCGGACAGTTCCATATTTAAATGTATGTCTGTGCAAATTAACCTGTTACATTCTTCCAGCACTTAGTTCGGTCGTAAGGAGCACAAAGACTAAACGTATCGTTGATTCTCGGCTGAGTGGAATTCTTTCCAATATCTGCTGGAGACTTCACCGTTGTAATGTTTTTTCTATGTTGTTGTGGAGTCAATAAATAAATATCAGGAGGCAGCTTCTCCAGTCGGAGTTTATTCTGTTGATACGAGCAAACCATCGGTTACTATGGCAACAACTAACACTCCACGCGTCACACCTAATGCATGTCGCGTACGCATGCGCGGCACTATTATACTACAGCTGTAACCGGCGTTGTGGCCTCGTTGCGCTTTGTTCGGCTTTCTTCATGCTCCGGCTTATGGTGACAGACGTTGAACCTCTGTTAGGAACGTGCTGCTCGGCATCATTTAACTGAACACCACTTCCTTCCGCCATTATTGTTACTGTGGGCTCACATGTGCGTGCTTGCGGGTGATGGTGAGAGTACGTCGCACACAAAAATGCGTCATCATTTCGAGGCACTAATCGCAGTAATCGATAAGTGGCAAATATTAATCGGTGAGAGTTTTTCTGACGATTAATTGCACACGATACGATTTTACGCGAGCCTAATTCATATGGCATTGTTTTTGTGTTTCGTATTACTCTGGCTGCATCTCTTCATGTTCAGAGGGGTGTGGACTCAACCTGAAGGTAACCTAAAATGTTCCCGTCTGCTCAACGGGACCAGTTGTCCTTGTAAAATGTATTTAATGTGATGAATTTGTACGTTTTAAGAAGATCTTTACTTAAAACCCCTTACCCTGTTTTTACTGTCGCTTAACCATGGGCAAAACCAAAACAGCCCGTGGTGTCAGGGGGAGTGAACGTCTGCTATGTCCACTGTTCTGAACCAACCCCCTCAGTCTTTGCTTAGACTTTTGTGGCTGTATCAGTCCAATGTTAAGATGACGAACGATACGATCAATCTGTGTTTTCCTCTTGTGGTCACATGATAGGAAATGGTGTAGAAGCTTGTTGAAGATGTTATAAATGTGATTAAAAGGTTTGTTTTAACACAAAATCCTAATATTTTCTTAATCCCGTAATTTGACATGTGTCTCCACTTACTCCCTGCACTTTTCTTAGGAAATATTGTTTAGTCTATTTTAGTTTCACCTGGAATCTTTTGATCACTCTACAAGTTGCAGCTACATCAAGATGTCTCATATGAGTTCCTTTTAATGACTTATTGATAGTGATTAATTATCATTGGATTAATCAGTCATTTGTGTGAAACTTTGGCCTTTCAATACAATATAATTTACACAACTATAAATACTTTGACCCGCTCTGACCATCCTCCTCGGTTTCACCCTGTGCCACTGGGTGAGAACAACTGGGCGCCTCTATGAATAGGAGTCCTTGGCTTTGGGCTTGCACCAACTGTGCCTACTGTGGCTGAGACACATTTAACAGAGGTCCCACTCTTAGCACCGGGCTTACACAGCAGAACACGGCCTTTAAACTTATGCAATGACTTACAGCTGAACTTCACCTCAGAGTTCCAAATCCTACCCAGGCTTGTGTTTCCTGTGCAGAGAACTGTAATTTCACAGTACATTTCTTCTTCGAGCCCGCTGTGTGCCAGAGAAACAGTGAATGCAGAGATTGTGTATTGACAGAGTTGCTCCACAGTATGGAATTGCAGAGAGCTATTATTAGATATCGCCTCTAACAAGCCAAAGATGAAGTTGAAGCTAACTAACTGCACTGCAGCTGAGATCCATTATGCTGTATTCAGTATCTGGAGGAGCGGCACTAAAATGGCTGATACTCAATGTGCAGTGAAGGTCAAGTCGCCCGCCTCTATAAATATAATGGTCTGTCCCCCAGGATGTTCCACACTGCTTTGGCATTTCCACTACCTAAAGCTACGCCGCAGTTCTGCTGACCAGCTCGAATCCGCCATACATTTGCATGTGATTGAATGCCGCACATGTACCTGGACCTCAAACAATGATATCAGATGAGAGGAGAGAGAGGGAGAGAGAGAGAGTGTGAGTGAATGAGGTGGAAGGAGGGAATGAGGTTTTCCTCCCTAGTGGCCATCATATGTCTGACTGAGTCGGGGGTGTCGATGGTGGGGTGGGGGTGGGGGTTCATTCATTCAGAAAAACTTCACTTTCCTGACTGATGGCTTCATTTATCTGTCAGCCTCTGCAGCTCGTACTTTTATATGCCATTATCACAGCAGTACCTAAAAAAAAAGAAAGAATCTGGCATGATTGTGCGTTTCCATGGCAACCACACCAACGTCTGTAACATTTTCACCGTTTCCTGTCTACATATGTAATTACTGCCTCACATTACAGCACAAAGACTGCAGAAGAAATGAGCTGAGAAATGAAACTGATTCAGGGGTTTTTCACACTAAAGCTGGATAATTTGGCTGGATATTATTTTCTTCTGTATTTATCACATTTATCTAAATTAAATAGATGCTTTAAGCAATAAGATTAAATCTAAGATTTTGAGATCATTTTTTTTCAATTTGATTGTTTTTTTTAACAATTTTCTTACTATTTTTCATATTTTTGAGCCATTTATAAAGTTGGTTTGGTCAAAAAACAGGACCAGTTCTTAATTTGGACATCCTTAAATGAGCCTGAATTCACCCTCTTTTTTTAAATTACATATTTGTGTGCTAATAATACAAATATACAAAGATTAGTCCTGCCTTCAAATGTCAGTGCTTGATATTTAACCTCTCGGCTGACTGTCATTGTACAAACACTGACTGAATAATCCCCACTGTGTGCCAGGCCTGTTTTGCATGTACATGTGCATCATCACAGCGTTCTGTTTGTTTGTTTTCAGGGGATCAGCTCTGCCATGTGCGGGTCCCAGGCAGGCTGAGAGGGGATCGCCTGCTGCTGCTGCTGCTGTTTGCACGGACGTGAGAACCCCTTGCAAACCCCCCTATCTGCACGTCATGGAACATTTGCAGAGCAGGGACCTCCCACCTTAAAGGCGTGCAACACACACAGAGAGAGCAGACACAACAGTGAGATGTGCCCTGCACAAGGACTCGCCAGCTCAGGTGACAAACACACCTACAGCCGCTGCGAGGCGGCGCTGGAGTGGGGGGGAGACATGTTGCGCGTCATGGCCGCGGTGCGGAGGGTGCGGGAAAAGGAGGCTTCACGGTCACCGCTACAGCGACATTACAGCGATATTTCTGTGGTGCATACGAAGGGAGAGTTGTTGTCCTGGGTCGTCTGTGCGCAGCAGGGGTGCACGGACCGGTTTTGCACCGTTAGGACGCTACTAAACGTTCCCACAAGGCTGTTATATATATATTCGTGCAGCAGGGGGCGCCAGAGAGGCGCAACATAAGGAGAGCCAGAAAACTGATGAGAAAATAGAATTATTTCTGCAACAGTGCAGCAGCAGAGGGTTTATTTAACAGTCGCACGCACAAACTCCAACAACCAGTGCAATGTTTACCCAAAAAGCAAAAGAATGTGAAAAAATACAGAAATCTCCACAAACAATCTCACATGTGTGCTGGATTAAAGATTAATACACACATTAAACGTTTCTCAGAAACAATCATGTAAAAAATGCATTCCTGATTTATTTAGAGAGGTTTTTGTCCTCAGGACAGAGACAAGTCATGTCCAGGGATTTAAAATCATGACAGACAGGTCTGTCTTGTGGTCCAGCTGCTCCGTCATTCCTTCTTCATGTGATGTGGCTTTCCCTCCCTTTAACTGGCACCTGTCAGCCTCAGTGTCCAGGCCCACAGGCATGGCATCTGGCTGAAGGACAGCTGGGGCAGGGAGACCTGCAGTCCGCTGGGTTCTACAGGCTTCCACTGCAGCGACCCGTGACCGAGCAGCTCCACCTGTTAAAAAGCAACACAAGGATGATAAAAACAGAGAAAAGAAAACAGCGCTCTGAGGAGCAGCTCCCCTGACAGTGTGGTTATTGGACATTCTAGCAGGGTTAGACCAGTTTGCTGATATATTGATCCTTTAATTAAATAGCTGATGTGGTGGAGGTTCCTCTAAGACCACAGCGATACTGAAACACTTTGTAAACACATGTAAACGTTTTACTGGATTTCCATCCATCCATCTTCTGTTAACTGGCTTGTCCTGCAGTGCAGGATCACGGGGGGCTGGAGCCTATCCCAGCTAGCTTTGGGTGAGAGGGTACACCCTGGATGGGTCACCAGTTCATCGCAGGGCAACACAGAGACAGACAACCATTCACACTCACACCTGTAGGAGCTAACTCAGCAAATGATCATACTTTGTTTACATCAAACTGGAGATGAATTCTGGAGTGGCTCTGAGCTTACCCGGGTCTGTCCTGGTGTCACCACTGGTTCATTCAGAATCACTGATCCATTTTTCGGCCACTCAAGTAAAATGGCAAAGACGGCTTTTTCCTGCGGGCTGGAAGTGTACCTGTGTGATGATTAGTATTATTGATTTTATGTGAGCACAGTATCTGAAAGCTAGATTCACCAGTTGTCTCTCCAATCAGTAACTACACACACACTGTAGATAACATGCTTCTTCTTAACAACAGAGAGATGTGGGTGGATGCAGAAAACCCACCACACATTTGGAGTGACGCTGTCGTTCTGAGCCCGCCATGCTGTGGTGCTGTAGATGGCCTCCCCATTCACCTTCAGCCACTGACCCATCTGCCTCAGACGCTCCTCAAAGATCGGAGCTATTCTTCCATCGTGGGTCGGCCCAACATTCATCAGCAGGTTTCCTCCGCAGGACACGGTCTCTACCAGTGTCTGACACACACACACACAGAGTAAGCAATTATAAATTGTAGTGTTTGTATCTTAAAAATATGGAAGGAGTTGACTGCTGCCTGTTTCTAAAGGTCAGAAAGGATCAGCTCTCACCGCCACAAGCTGCTCGATGGTGAGGTAGTCTCTGAGAGGAGCGTTGCGTCTGTAGCCCCAGGACTTTGTGTCGATGGTCATGCAGTTTTCCCACTTGTGTTTGAGCAGGTGTCCTGGCTGGTAGCGGTCGGTACAGGTGTAATATCCACCGTGGGTGCAGATGCAGCCAGAACCCCACCGATCATTTGTCACCACTGTGTCTCGCACTGGACTGTCAGGAAACAAAGATCCATCCGTTCATTTATTTTACAGACATGAGAGGTGAGGAGATAAATAACGTATATGCCTGTTCACCTGTCATTATAGAGCCAGGCTAAGAAGCCTGTGCTGTTCCAGTACTCAGAAGGAGCATCTCCGTCCCCATCAGACCACAGCACCTCTGGTTTGTACTTGACAACAAGCTCATAAAGCTCAGGCAGCGTTTTACGAGTTGGAAAGTAGTTGGTTTTAAATACATTGGCAGCATCCTGGTTAAAGAGTGGGTTAAACCACTCAAACAGAGAGTGATACAGCCCCAGACGAAGCTCGCTGTGAGCACGTAGAGCACTCGCCACTTCTTCCACCAGATCTCTTTTTGGTCCAATGTCCACAGCGTTCCAGTTCCAGGAGGTCTTCGAGCCCCAGAGTGTGAAACCTGACAAAGAGACAGAACAACCCAGCTCCTCATACTGATACTGACACAGTGAAGCTCTCAGTGCTCGGCTCGTACCTTCATGGTGTTTTGTAGTCAGGACGATGTATTTTGCTCCTGACGAGGCGAAGATGTCCGTCCATTCTTTGGCATCAAAGAACTCTGCCGTGAACTTTGGTGCAAAGTCCTGATACTTGAAGTCTGGAGGATAATTCTTCTGCATGAAGTCCACATACGGCTTCAGTTTCTCCTTCTGCCAGTACCACCTGGAACAGAAAAGGCAGAACTGGAAGATACATACACACAGAAAACAATCACAGTATTTCACCTACATGGCAAAAGTTTAATTATTAATGAAGCTGAAGGAAGGACTTTACCAGAACCACTCGCTGCCAAAGCTCGGTACTGAAAACACTCCCCAGTGGATAAAGATGCCGAACTTGGCCTGATCGTACCACTCTGGCAGCGGTCTGGAGTCCAGAGATTCCCAGTTTGGTTTGTACTGGGCTCTGCTGGTTCCAATCAGCACCAGAGCGACTAAAGACGGAACGGCCAAAGCTCCCATTTCAAATCACTTGACCGGATTTAATATCATATCACATGATGAAGCGTAAAGTTGACGGAAATGAGTGCATGACAGCAAAGACGCACAGAAACAAGCGGTGTAAGAGCCGCACGACCAAAACAGACGGCAACTTCCGCGTAAAACACGGGACACGTTCGATTTGTGTCCAGGGATCCACAGTTTCGTGCAACAAGCACAGTTTAGAGGACTCCGCCCTCCCGGGCTGCGCTGAATTCTGAATCTCGCGCCTCGACGAATGTGCGCATGCGCACCCCGTTTTTCTTTCAGGAAGTGGGTTAATGTTTTGGTCTGGAGCGCTACGACGTCCACATGCAGGGCTACATCGACTGTCACTGTCACATCTCTGCGAGGGATTTTGACCAGGTGTGGCGGCACTTTGCAGAAACCTAAACATATGTTTTATCTTTTAAACACATTATGAGACGTTAACGTGTTTCTGTTGTGTTGTTAGGACTTGGAGGAGGTGGTTGAGAATTCAAAAAAGGTGAGCATTAATCTGGAAGTTTACAGGCAGACAGTGCGTGTTTTAAGCTTTAAATTTGTTGCGCTGTTGTTGTCCAGGCTGGATTGTTGGGAATATTAGCTGTGGCTGAGCATGCTGGAGAATTTGAGAAGATTATTCAGTTGTCACAAAGGTAAACATTTCTATCACTGAAGCTGCATTGTGTTACAGCCTCCATATAAGTGACAATTATTTTTTTTCTCAGGTTTCCAGGTTTTATTTTCCCCTGCTTAGGAGTCCACCCAGTCCAAGAGGCTTCTCCAGAGAAACAGAGAGGTGCTTCTCTTCAGGTACAAGCTCCAGCTGATGCACCCATACAGAGTGGCTGATACATGTGTGTCCTCAGGTAGAAGGAGGTCCTCCCCTGTTAACTGGAGCATGCATATTCCTGCTTTGTAGAGGTCAGGGTCTTTGACTTTAAGAAGCTGACCTAATTATCACGGTCAAAAACTGCAGGTGAAGTCTGATGACTTCACACATTATGCTTAATCATGTGTTGTGGCAAGTTTTCGGTCATACATCTTAATACGTCTTCAGCCACTTCTTCGTGTAGGCAGCTTAAGTTTTCTGACTCGTACCTGTGTAGCCCAATTATCCACACTGAATACTAACTCACCAACCAACTGGTTGTCTTTTATCTTCTTTTATTCTTGGTTGTAGTCTTCATTAAAGGCTTGTCAGTATTTTAAAAAATGTGGCGATATGAATTACAGAAAACATTCATGGACAGGCAATAACACACAGACCACGGTCAAAAAGCTATATGCCTTCCAGCTGCACACACGTCGGCTCTCCTTCGTTCTGAGTATTCCAAAATTTTACATGCACATTATAGGATCCAAGCTTAGCCAATAGAAATGCAGCATTAACATTAGTGTCTCATTTTTTTGTGTTTTCAATTAGAACAGGTCTTAAATATAATTAAACATACATCAAACATATTTACATCCAAACATTATTAACTAAAATTGTTTACCTATAATCTGGCTTTAACAACATGTTTATCAGCCACACCTCATATATTGCCACACATGCGTTTTCCTGCTTTTCTGTGCATCTATAACCAACTACCTTCTGTGTGATTGTGTTTGTTCTGCAGGATCTTGATGCTGCTCTGCCCATTATAGAGAAATACAAAGACCAACTTGTTGCCATAGGAGAGGTAAAGGTTCAGGAGGCTTAATGTAGACATTGTATTCACAGTTAAAATCTTGTTTCCTCTTGTAGGTTGGTTTGGATTTTACCCCCAGATATGTTAACAGTGACACAGATAAGGAGTCTCAAAGGCAGGTCCTCATCCGTCAGGCTCAGATTGCCAAAGAGCTGGATCTTCCTCTGTGAGTGTAGGAATTATGTTGTTGTTTGTAAAAGAATTGACTGTGCTGAAAGACAAAACCAACACACCCACTGGCCTAAAAATGTCTGAATGTTTTGTGTCCATTCAGAAATGTCCATTCAAGATCTGCAGGAAGACCTACTATCCACCTCCTGAGGGAGCAAGGTGGACCACTAAGTTTATATGTCACACCTCAGTGAGCTTTTTGAGTGCAGTGAAGTAAACTGCAGTTCCTCTCTGTTGTCACTAGGTGTCGAAAAAGCACTTCTTCATGCTTTTGATGGGAAACCAGCTGTTGCTATGGAGGGAGTGAAGGCTGGATATTTTTTTTCTCTTCCACCGTCCATCATACGGAGTGAGCAGGTACAGCCGATCGGTGGAGTGTGTCAGACTCTTCGGCACATATATGCAGTAAAATTCTTGTATGTCCTCAGTAAAAACTGCATTTGTTGACTTTGTTTTCATTGGTTGACTGTATCACGCTGATCGTTAATGATTAATGGAGGCGTCTTTGTGTATTTTGCACCAAGAAGCAGAAGCTTGTGAAGCAGTTACCGTTAGAGAACATCTGTCTTGAAACCGATTCACCCGTTCTTGGTCCAGAAAAGCAGGTGAACTTTAAATATGTATCAGTTTATTTTTTTTATTATAAATGTTTTATTTATGTCCAGATAATTGCTGTTTTGCTTCCTGATTGCAGGTGAGAAATGAGCCAAAAAACATCTGCGTCTCTGCTGAGTACATCAGTAAAATCAAAGGAGTGTCGCTGGAGAAGGTGATGGAGGTGACGACGCAAAACGCCCTGCGACTCTTCCCCAAGCTGAAGGCTGCCATCAGGCTCTAAGGATTTAGGAAGGAAATGTCATTGGTTGACTTCTTAAATAAAGAAAAAATGACAACTTAACACACATTGTGTATTTTTCCAAGTAAAACAACTAAAACATCCAGAATTTCCTCATCTCTGTCGTGTAATGTAAACAACAGCTAACTGACATCAGCTTATAATCATGTAGCTTTAAATATCAGCTGATGTTTGGATCAGTCAGTTCACAGCTGCATGTGGCACTGATGCTTTCAGGGGCTCCTTGTTACTGCTCTGTGAACTGTTTGAGAAACAGACGTCTGTGTGTGGAGAAAACTGCTGCTATCTCATTACTGTAATGGACAGGAAGTCATGTCTGTGAGTGTTTCTAAGAGTCTCACAGACTGAGGGCAGATCACATCACACTGTTTGGCAGAGACAAAGCTGAGGAGGGCCTAAACATGACTACATGCTGAGGTCAGCAGTTTCAGACTTCCTCTAACTCCTTCCTGGTCATAATGAGAACGAAAAACATACAGATACATCAAATAAAGTCCTTTCACACGTAATATAATCAAGTGTATTTCTGGATATTTTATTTAAAAAATGTTTTTTTTTTTTTTTTTTTGCGTCCGACTTTGAGGGTCAGCTCCTGAACGCCCCCCGTGCTGAGTTCAGGGACCGCCCAGAGCGGACACGTCAGCGCTCCCACGCTGACAGCTCTCCATCGACTGACAGTTTGTCGGACCAGTGCGCGGTTTGTTGATAGCGGGAGCCAGCGGCGGAGCTTTGCTTCATTGGCCCGGTGCTGGTTAAACGTCTCCCCCCGGGCCGTCCTTCGCCGCCTCGCTGGAGTCGATGTTTTGAGAGGGAATTGTGTCAAGTTAAATTAAGGTTGAACGGCGGCTTGTGCTGCAGTTTGCACAATGCTGGCTGCTCTGCATGCTCACTGAGCTCAGAGGGTTTGTGTTGCGAAGCTGCTGTCGGTGAGTGGAACTTTGAATTAACTTCTTTTTTAATGTTTTAAAGACTTTTCACTGGTTTGTTTTGGACATTTTTCACATTTTTTGTTTGTTGCTTCTCATGTGTCCATCATAACCACTGACCTCCTGCCATTCTCCACAGGACGTTACCATGACAGGTGACACGGTGGTCTGGAGGGGGCTGACATGGGTGAAGCAGGCGGCCAGCAGGGCTCCACCGGGCGGCCTGACTGCCACCGGGAACCAGAGGCTGGTTAACTTCCATCACATGGCCACATCAGCAAGGGTGAGCAGTCAGCCGTGATTTGGCCATCATCATCATGCCTCAGATCACGTTTCACAAACATGCCACCCAGATACCTGCTCTGTGTGTTTCTGTCCGCATCAACAACAGCAGCTTCAGGTACATGAACATTACAGATGTTCATGTACCTCTGTGTGCACACAGGGCTCTGAAAGACCTCAGTCTGGGTCTAAACGGCATCTTTAGGCAGGATTGATCCCTGTTTTACTTTTTGTTCTTTAAAATCACCACAATCTTCACCTGAAGAGATGAGGAAAGAGAACTTTGCTCATTTAGGTTCTACCAAAATGTCTAAATTCTGCTTATTTCCGGCTTCTTCAGTGTGGACATTTGCACATTTGCTGTCACTTGAAATTATTTTTGTGGTTTTTCATCCAGGATACGTTCAACAAACACAAAGAGGTCCACAGGGTGACCCGGTTTCACACATATTCGACTATGAGCGCGTGCTTCAGCGCCTGCTTCATTGGAAGTGGCGATCAGAGAACCTGCGGTGGAAGATCTAAACGTCTGAGGTGCCACAGGGACTGGTCCGGTCCGCTGTTCTCTGCACACACCAGGCTCTTCAACCAGGACAACTCCACCGTGGGGCGGCTGACGTCGGAGGATATCAGTAAAGCAAGGAGCAAGAAAACCGAATTCAAGCAGCATAAGCAAGTGGTATGCTCTCGCCGTGTGTTTACTAAAGTCATCATCAGGATGTTGGAGGACTCAAGTCAACTTGTTAAAGTTCAGTTTTTATTTCAGCTCAGTGAAAAAGCCAGAGAGAGGAAGGTGCCCGTCACTCGGATAGGAAGGCTGGTGAACTTTGGAGGTAGGTTTAGGACGCTCCGCCGCTCGGTGTGTGTGGAGGTGTGTGTGTTGTTGAACAGTGTGAGTGTAAAGGTTTGATTGAATCCTCAGGGTGTCATCACAAAAGCACAAAAACAAACAGCACATGGCTGAGGTCACAATCTGTTTGTATTCGGGTCAAAGTGCATCAGAGTTTGTTTGGAAGTTTCCTGATATTCAGAGGTTACCGGGCATGGACGGATGGACGGATGGGAGCCTCTGAGGGACACTGAAGCCTCTGAAACTCAGAGGATGAACGTCAGTCTCGGCTTTGTGTTTACAGTGTGAACTCCTGCATTGATTACCTTTGTGTGTCTTCGCCAGCTGCAAAAGGACACAAAACAGGTCTTTCGTCTTCTTTAATGTGATTATTTCTGGTCGTCGGACATTTCCTTTTTTTCTCTTAGATTTACTGTATGAGTCCTAAATGGACCCTGACATTTTATTAGGTAACTTGACTATTTCTGACAGAAGTTGTGCAAACAAGTTGTGCAAATGATTTTGGCTGTGCTGGCACTTCCTCCAGAGCAGCAAGGGCTCATGGGAGACTAAGAAGTCCCTCTGCAGGACATCGGTATGACCATGGTTATGTAATCCAGTGAAAAGTCGGTGCTGCTGTTTGTTTTTTACAAACAGACCTGCTGTTTGGTTTGACCGCTTGGTCTTACAGTGAGGCTTCAGCTTGGATGTCGTTCAGGACCTCGGTCATCCAGGGTGTCATGACTGGAATTACAGAGTATCAGTAGCTGAGAGAATGTGTCCGTAACACGCCCGAGATCGTAGCTAATATAAAAACATGTCGGCGATGTCTCCTCATCAAAGGGCAGCACACTTCCAGTCATATCACTCCTTTCTGTCGCTCTTGTTTGGCCTTAAGTTGACCTCTGAAGGGTTCAGGAAATCAGACCCACCTCTGCCTGCTGATTGCTGTTATCACGTCCTGTTATCACGACTAATCTTCTAATATGGAAATCTCTTTGCAGGTCTTGCAGTCGGACTTGGCATCGGAGCGATCGCAGAGATGGCCAAGAAGACCTTCAAACCCAAACAAGGTGAGCAGATGATGGCGTTTGGATGAATGGTTCAGCGTTACGATGGTCAAAGAGTGATTGTTCATGCTGATTGAAGCAGAGTTACTCAGCAGAGCTTGAAACTTGAAATGAATGTGGAAATAATCATGAAGTTTGAGGATCAGACGTGTCAAGAAATGTAACTAAATGTAGTTGAATGGCTTGTTCAAGGAAACCTTATCTTATGCTGCGTTCAAGACCGTTGGAGATCAGAATTTCCCACCTAAACCTCACAATATCTGACGTGTAAGCCCTCCAGGTGTTGATTCAGTTGTATCCATAGGAACTTTCGTACAGTTTTATGTTTTAAAACATCACTTCCTGCCCTGTCTGTAAACATGTGTACAGATTGACTGATGTGTGTGTGTGTTCTCTTAGGAAACAGCAAAGCCATATTGGATTCGAGCACCTTCCTCTCTGAAGCCAACGCTGAAAGAATCGTGCGGACGCTTTGCAAAGTTCGCGGTGCCGCTCTGAAGCTTGGACAGATGCTCAGTATTCAAGGTAATCAAGCATCAATACATGAATAAATGAATGTTTTAGTGACTCTCTTAACGTGACACAAGGACATCTGGACGTCTCTCACACCGCTGAGGCATGTGTCAGTGTGCAAACACAGGTTCAGCTTTTATCACACAAATAACAAATTTATTATCTGACACTTCAACCTCACAACAAGACTTCAGCATGTTTATGATTCAGACTCGCTGGCTAATGGCGAAATGTCATCCCCGAAAATAAACCTGCGACCAGCTGAACACAATAAGTGCCATTCCAGCTGAGCTATTGTGGGCAGCAGAGTCTGACCTGACACCGCTGTGTGTTTAAACGCCACGCTTACAGTAACGGTGTTGTTTTGCTCCCAGCCTCCGCCCGGGGCCTCTCATGTATTATCATTCTAGCAGAGTCACAGAGTTAAGCGTTTGTTTTCTACAGATAAATCCTCCGCAAACTTTTCAGGAACACACAAGGTCGTTTACCAGCGATTGTTTTGAAGGTGTTTTACATTGTTTTTTTTCCTTTTGACATCATAACGTTTAGTATAAGTTTTGACAGTTTTGGTTGAACAATGGAAATCAAATGAAGACCTTGTCATTGTTTTTGCACATCAAGCTGCTGTGGGTCATGTTTTTAACTGAGTGTGAGTGTTCCTTTGCCTTTAAGCGCTTTGTTTTGGTGTGCAGCCCCCATATTATTTGTTTTTGGTTCATTCTTAACAGTGTTGTATTTCACTCATCTCTGAGCGGTGTTCTGGTAGCAGCTCTCTGGCTGGCAGGTTGCTGATTGTGTAGCTTTACCTTTAGCCGCATTTAGACCGGCTGTGGACCTATGATTAGCGCACACCTGGTTCTCTTTGGGCACTCAGACCAATGCACCAATATATCTGGGCAGAGTTTTTATTTCAGTGCTGACACATTTGCATCATTTGTGGGCCTACATGCAATGTTAGCAATTATCTGGTATCTGGTTTGTAGCAAATATTCCGTTAATTGAAGTTTTAATGAAGATAATTTTGGAGATTTTACATGTGTAGGTCCTTTAAACACTGACAGAAGCTTTTAAAACAAATAAAAATGCACCTTTTTCCAGTTCAAATGATGATTTATTTAGTGTGTGTGTTTAACTGCACTGTACTCTTCCTAATTTCTTCCAGATGACGCCTTTATAAACCCTCAGCTGGCCAAAATCTTTGAGCGTGTTCGTCAGAGTGCAGACTTCATGCCCACCAAGCAGATGATGGTACAGTAAGAACAAACAGTTCAATCAGTGACCACATTTCCTCTGTGAATCACTCATCGTTTCTCCTCCTCTCTGTCTGTCTCTCTCTCTGCAGAAAGCTATCAGCAGCGACCTCGGCCCAAACTGGAGGGACAAGCTGGAGTACTTTGAGGAGAAGCCTTTTGCGGCCGCCTCCATCGGTCAGGTGCATTTAGCGAGGCTGAAGGACGGCAGAGAGGTAGCCATGAAAATCCAGGTGAGTTTGTGTGCGCACAGATAAAGCGCTGACGTCGGCTGTGACATCATTTCACAATCCAGTCTTTTCCCCTCAGTACCCCGGAGTTGCAAAAAGTATCGACAGCGATGTGAATAATATCATGACCGCTCTGAGTTTAAGCAACGCGCTGCCTGAAGGTAACATTGTTGAAGGTTTTTTATCTTTCCAATGCTAACAGCTGCTATTGTCTGATGTCTTTGACCTCCACTATAGTCAATATACTGTTCTTGTCCCCTCCCACAGGTCTGTTTCCTGAGCACCTTATTGAGGTCATGAGCCGTGAGCTGGCGCTGGAGTGTGATTACGTAAGGGAGGCAAAGTGTGCCAGAAAGTTCCAGTGAGTCCCTTCACATTCATTTTTACTCTTTTACTTGAAGTCTAAACAGCACGGAGCCAGACGCTGTTCCCAGACATTTCTTCTTAGTCCAGCCCAGGGACTGATTATATCTTCTCCTTTAGGGGCCCCAGTTTTGAGCTGTGGATTCACAGGATAATTGTGAGGTCCAGTTTGAGGTTTTGGGTCTGAGGTAGTAATCTTGCTTTTGTTTTGTATTCACTTCTGGTGCCAAGTCAGCTGTTTTTTTGTTTTGTTTTTTGTTTTTTTTTTCAGCCCATTTCCCAGAATTCACCTGCGACTCAAACCGTCCGTACGTGTTTTTGTGTCTCGGACATTCTAGTAATGAAGTTGTTGTCACCATTCGAGCCACTATTTGTGTTGCTGGTCCAGTCATGGTGGCATCGCAGCTCATTCTTACTACAAAGTATTTTCTTTTGTTTAATTCCAAACCTCTGCTGGTGTATTGACAACAAGGAAACCATGTGTCATGATGTAAATCCAAATATTATCAAATGCTCATTGTGATGAATGCAGACATCTGTATCCAGAAATCCAGTGGAGCTACCTGAACCAGCACCGAGCAGACAGGCTGTCAACTGAAATGTTACAAATTTCTCTCACATTAAGTTAACTTTTCCTCCTCATATGATAACCAGCACGTCTGCCATGTCATCGTATAATATCCCGTAGACAGTATGTAAGCATGGAAAGAGTGTCTGTGACATCACTCGAAGGTTTCTGAAGAGTCTGGAGTCTCGGAGGCTCCGACCGTCGGCACATTGGCGGTCTGCCTAACTCCTAATACAGGCAAAGAGGAGCCGAGGCGGGCAGGCAGGCAGTCACGGAAGCAGGCAGCTCGTGCAGTCACAGCCATAATCATGCTTCAATTTAGGTCTTCATATAATTAACTGAAACTTAAAAAAGAAGTTTTTTCAATTGAGACCAAAACATGTTTTAAACTACACTGTAAACATGTTTATTTCTGCTGTAAAGTTGGGCATTTTAATATGGGGATGGACCAGCATCCAGAGAACTTTTAACACTTCCACAGACTTTGTGGATCATAGTGTGCTCGCAGACTAACACAAGAGGACAAAAAAGTAGCACAAACAGGTATCATCAGTGATGTTGATGGACAGGCTGTCAAAGTGGCTACAGCTCTGTGTAAACAACTGGTGGGAAGCTGGGGTTTGTCCTTAACCTAGCATGGATCTCTTTCCTTTCATGCCACTTATAAAGGGCTCTCTCTCCAGCATGAGGCCTGGTCTCTGCTGCTAGCTGGACCTTCATGCTGGTGTGTTATTGGGTGCTTTTTATGCAGCAGTAATGTCTGGCAAGTGTCTATGATGTCTATGTGAAGACAGTCGGTCAAACTGAAGCAGTGTTTACGATCTGAACAGCTGCTCCTTTTGCAGAGAGATACTACAACTATATTTTTTACAAATGCCCCCTTTAACAGTGCCTCCTCTGACATGTCCTTGCTGCTTCGTCCTTGTTTGTGTGTCAGAGAGCTGCTGAAGGATCACCCTTTCTTCTACGTGCCTGATGTGATTGACGAGCTGAGCAGCCAGCACGTCCTCACCACAACGCTGGTGCCCGGTTTCCCCCTGGACCAGGCCACAGACCTCTCTCAGGAGCTCAGGAATGAGGTACTCTACATCACTTACAGTGCAGAGTTAACACCTGCGCTATTCAAGACATGCCAACTTTAAATCCCGGAGACATGTCAGCACTTCAGCATGTCTGTACTCAACACACAATTACACATGTAATAACGGCAGCCTGTCTCCTTTTCTTCCTCCAGATTTGTGAGCAAATCTTGATTTTATGTCTGAGGGAACTTTTTGAGTTCAGATACATGCAGACGGATCCAAACTGGTCCAACTTCTTCTTTGATCCTCAGAATCACAAGGTCAGTTTCCATCAGAGTGACACACAATTATATATCATGTCCCCTGAGCAGTTTTCTGATTTCATGTCTTCAGGTTGCACTGTTGGACTTTGGAGCTACGCGAGGGTTTGACAAGAGCTTCACTGACACCTACATCGAGGTGAGAACAACACACACGTTTATTATTATAACGACCCAGTATGAAGGCTCAGAGGCTAGAAAAACTCACCTGTGTGTTTCCCGCATCAGGTAATAAAAGCAGCTGCAGAAAAGGACAGAGAAGGAGTCCTGCAGAGATCCAGAGAAATGAAGTTCCTCACAGGATACGAATCAAAGGTGACAAACATCTTTCTCGTGCTCTAACAATAATGTTGGTGGCTTCCACATTCAAGTTCTTTCCCTCATTGGTCTAACGTTTCCTTCAAAGCCTGTTGTTTTTCTGCCGTCCTCTTACAGACGATGGAGAGCGCCCACGTGGACGCCGTGATGATCCTCGGGGAAGCCTTCTCGTCCTCGGAGGCCTTCGACTTCGGAACTCAGAGCACGACCGAGCGCATCCACAGCCTCATCCCGGTGATGCTGAGGGAGCGACTGACGCCGCCTCCGGAGGAAACCTACTCCCTCCACAGGAAGATGGGCGGCTCCTTCCTCATCTGCTCCAAACTCAAAGCTAAAATCGCCTGCAAGAACATGTTCCAGGAGGCCTACGGGAACTACTGGAAAGACAGACACCCCGGGTCGACACACTGAGGACAGCTTTCCCACACAGCATGGTTCTGGTGGTATGTTGAACAATTTAACTCTCACATTCTTATCTGCAGAGATACTTTTAGGCTACAGGGACCACAGAGCGTCCTGCTGTTACCTAGTGTTGTGTTTTTGTTTTTTGTTTTTTTTTTACTGCCAATTAAGAACTTAAGAATTTTTGTTCAACCAGGACTTCCATCCGGACTTTACCTTCCAAAATAATGTGTATTATTTGTACTTATTTCTTTGAATGAATTTGTTGTGCTGAATGTACAACCTGATAATTATGTGCCTGTGTGGTCTGAAGAAGTGTACTTACTTATTTACTCCAACCAGGATGGCCAGTTGGAATAAATTGACATTGATGCTGCAAAAAATCAAATTAAGGAAATGTGTTGGAAAGACTTTTCTGAAGTGAAGTTAATCTGACAGAGCGTTTAAAAGATGTTGGAGAATACATTTTAATGTTAGAAACAAATACAGGCTCAAATAATTACATAAATAAATATCAATTCTTTGGCAATTTGTCGTGCCAATTAACTTAAGCTTTTTCAGTATCGGACGGAGAAGTAGCTGCACTGTGACCAGTGTAGCAGCATGAGTAAATACTTACAAACACACACCACCAGCTGTTTACATGTCGAGGAATAACACTTCAGAAAGTAGCCGGATCCTTTCACCTTTTTATATAAAAGCCGATATTTGTGAATCAGTCTAAACTCTGTGTCCGCGCTCAATCCGGCTTAATCCGACTTAATCTGGCTTGTTTGCTGTCCTCCAAACCACTAGGTGGCGCCTCGTAATATACAAAGTCCGTTCAGGCCGAAAACTATCCGGATATATCCAGATATGGCCCGAATCCCGCTCTAGCCGGATTGATTTCCCCAGTGTGAACGGGGTCTTAGATGCTACAACAGAGGCGGTCTTACAGTTTGGATTTCAAAAACTTGTTTTCACATTTTTTCACCATAGCTCGGTTTATTTGCAAAATGTGTCAGACTTCTTCCTGACTCGGTTAAGAAGGAGCAACCAGTGCTTTCCTGCCTTAATGTCGTAGCAGCCATCTTACTGATGACTGTCAGCAGACGTCCTGCCACGCTCCACCTGAACCGTGATGCTGGAGAAGCCAAACTCTGAGCGCAGGAGCTTTGTTGTCCTCCTGAGGATAAGCTGCGAATCTGCATCTTCCTCTGAGTAGACAAAGAGACAAGCTCGATTATCTGTGTCTGATTCTTTTTCTTTACTCTGAGATCAGGAGGATTGATTTAACTTCTACCTGTGGCCACGTGGACTGAAAGCAGAATGTGAGTCATGTTGAGGCTCCACATGTGCAGACTGTGAACAGCAGTGACTCCTCTCACAGACAGCAGCAGCTCTCTCACGGCA
Source organism: Parambassis ranga (assembly GCF_900634625.1). Taxonomy (NCBI): domain Eukaryota; kingdom Metazoa; phylum Chordata; class Actinopteri; family Ambassidae; genus Parambassis; species Parambassis ranga. The sequence continues at coordinate 16,453,004 of NC_041042.1, forward strand.
CTGTTGCTTAGGTTCTGAGGTGAAGCTGCAGAAATCAGACAGACTGCATAAATAACTCATGTCATTAACGTCCCCACAACCAGAAGGAAGTGTGTTTACCTTCCATCAGTATCCTAAAAACATCCTTTGTAAGAAGAAGTGTCGTCCCAACGACGACAGCGGAGAACAGGAGCGTGCAAATAGGATCTGCTACTTTATATTGAGGCTGTGAGGGATGCATGAATGTGATTAGTGGAAGGTCCTGCAGAAACGTTGACCGGTTTCTGCTGACACTGACCCAGACGTGAATGATGGCGGCAGCCAGCAGGACGCCGACACTCTGGAGCAGATCTCCCACCACGTGAATGAAAGCTGCCTTCACACTTGCGTTGCTGTGACTGTGCCCGTCCGTCTGACTGTGTTTGTCCACCTGCTGCTGGCTGGAGGGAAACCTGTGGCTGTGGCCATGTGAGGTGCCAGACTGGTGCAGGATCAGGACCATCCTAAAAGTAAAGAGTGTTTTCAGAGGGGAGCACCGCGTACTGACCTCTAAAACAGACAGAAGTAATCTCAGAAGACTCACAGGACGTTGACCCCCACAGCACAACCTGAGGTTAGGAGCATAATCTGGCTCTCGATCTCATAGTCTCCATCACGGATCCTCTGTATGGCCGTTAAGACGAGAACTGCAGTCACAGCCCAGATCGACACAACGGACAGGAGAACACCTAGGATCTCTGAAGACACAGAAAATCCAGCACAGTCAGGACACGAGCTCCGTTTCACTGAAACCAGCTTAAGCTGCTGTGAGGAAACCTGCTCGATGCCATCCAAAGCTCATGGTTTCTGTTGGTGGCCTGCCTGAGATCCACAGGGAGAAGATGCTGACCGTGATGCTGCCAAAGTCCGTCAGAAGATGAGCTGCATCCGTCATGATGGCGAGACTGTGGGCGGCGTATCCACCTGCAGAGGAGACGGATCGCTTCAGACTGCCAGAGGAAGAGGGTGTGCATGTAGCGTAAAAAGTCAAGAGGAACTCGTGTAGCTTACCAATCACCTCTCCGGTCATGAACACGAGGCTGACGGCGGCAGCAATGAGGAGTTTCCTCCTGGCCCGATGTCTTGTGTCACTTTCTGTCCCCAACATCGTCCCCGTCTCCCAGCAGAGCCACTCAGGCACGTCCACACCGGAGGCTTCATCACTGAACTCCAAGTCTGAGCACATGTGTCTGCTGTCCGGAGGACTGGTCCTCACAGCAGACAAAACAGAACCGTCAAAAAATATCTGCATCATCTACGCACATGTGAGGTGCAGTACATACCCTGTAAGCGGCTCCATCTGTGCCTCAATAAGAGGTTGTTTCTCTGAATCCATTGAAAGCTTCATACGCTCATGTGGCTTAACATCAGCAGCTTCCTAAAACTGTGGACAACTCACCACCTGCTCCAACACTCCTTATCTGTCAGAGGTGGAGCACGACAGGAGCCAATGGCAGAGCGCAGACGTGTGGCTCACAGACATGAAAACCAGTGAAGCTCGAGGGCATTTACAGAAGTTTATTTCAGAAAAATATTCACTTTACACAGTTTGAACAGTGGAACAAACAGAAACATGTGGGAATGGAATAAAATATTAAAAACATGTTGCTAAATTAACACCTCTGTTACATACAGATGACCCAAAATATAAACATATAAACACGAGTGACACCTATTAGGCTTTATCTCAATATATCATTTAAAATATAGCTCTGAATTTACAAAATAATCATGGCACACAGTGGAAAAGATTTGACAAAGTTGGTTTTAGTGTCCAAGTGTACAAACAATTAGAACAATCTGTGCGATGCTTAAAAGGTGCCTCTCCACCACCTTGTGTGCTTCTGTGCAGCAAGCTAACCAACAGCACCACCTTCAGAGTTAGAGAAGACGGAGGACATGCTCATACTGTGTGTATGTCAGAATGGAGCTGGAGCCAGGAGGCGGTTAGCGTAGGGAAGGCAGGGAAGCCGTCGAGAATTAACCCTTGGCTAATCATTTTCTTCTGCTAATCACCTGCTAGCTTCAGTTCCACCCTAAATGCCGCCTTCATGACCTAGTACTGTTATTGTCCATGTTGTTTCGTTAATCATGATCATGTCAAATACTGTTAAGATCTAAGATTTTAAATATACAGTCTGGTTTGGTCACAGCGTCCAGCTGACCTTGAGGAATCTCGGTCTTGGTCCACCCTGACTGTAAGCCCTTTATTTCATGTCCACAGTGCACATAGAGTGGTTGGCCTATAAGAGTCTGGAAAACCTGATTAAGTTTATTAAAAATATATATAGTATTAAATATATAATATTAAAACATTTCTGAACTTTGCACTGTTCTCAGAGGATTTTCACTGTGAACTTGTGAGTTTAAAGTGCACCTGAAAAACTCAGACTTTGATCTGCATGGCTTTTATGTCATTTATATTCCCAAAATTCAGAAACAAGTTTAAAAAAATAAATATGAGAGTGGATCAAAGATAAAAACTATGACACAATCACATCGCTGCTCGATTCATGTAAACATATAAACCTCTGAGATGACTGTGTTTGAGGGAAGACGTTCAAACACAAAAAACTGCATTTATACTCATCATCCACTCTGCTGCTGCTGCTGCTGCTGCTGCTGCTGCTGGTGATGATGATGATGAGATGTGGTCCAGAATCCGGCGCTCTCAGGACTGCCACAGCTCAATCACTCTGTCATTCCTTCCTCAGCTGATTCCTCAGTTACCTGAGTGGCTGAGGAATCAGCTGAGGACGGCCGATGAGGCCCTGAAGTGTTGTTGGCTGCTTGAGGCTGAATTACAATGGGTACATCCTCACCTGCAGAGGAAGCAGAAAATGTAACGTATTAGAGGACAGCTTCTGTTTCTACCGTTTACACCTCAGCAAGAGGACACAGAGACAAGATGTCTCCATTTCTTCATCTTAGGTTAGCGTGTTTGAATGCAAACCAGCCTGATGATGGCGCCAGACAACCACTCAAAGGATGAAACTCCATTATAAATATCTGAACTAGTGATTGAAGACAGCTCATAAAAAGCCATGAAGCTTAAAGGGATTTATTATTCTGGTTATGGAGGAATCATAAAATTATAATGTATAATAATGTATGAAGTGTAGCATTTATGGCGCCCATTAGCCTCTCCTTACTGATAACATAATGTTGTAAACACAGGTAGTGTTGCCAGCTATAGGAACATGCTTGCTCATGCAGTTTAAAAAACAATACAATCATTCAGCACTGACAAATATGACAAGAGAAGAAATGCCACATCAACACAAAGGCTTCACACGCACAATAAGCAGCACGAAAAGCTTTAAAAATCAACACTGATTGCATTTTTCCCACCAAAATCAATCCAGACATAAGCATGTGATTTGATTTGTGTTGAAAGCTGCTGAAGCTTTGGGACCTGAGTCGAGCAGCACGGGGCAGCAGTGAGCTGAACACAGGTGAACGTTACCTGAAGAAGGACCCGACGTTATATTGGCATCACTAGAGCTCGGCTGAATAACTATAACATGGCCTCCTGCTGTAAAAAAAGAATTCTGCACTGAGAAAAGCTCACAATGCTTCCTCACAAGATGTGAACATAGCTTAGCATAAACAACGTATTTGTACTCTGACAGTACTATGTCAGAAATCACTCTTTAATTAGGATAAAACAACACACTCGTTATCATCAGCCACAGCAGACTGGGTGGTTTCATGTAAGGTGACTTTCCCCAGGAAGTGAGACATCACAGTGTATCAGTAAGACTCAGACACACTAAGCTTTTATCTCTTTGTCAAACTTTGATTCGTCATAACCACAAACTTGCAAACAGAATATTTGCCGTGTGTTCATTATAAAGACCACAGCTGAGTATGTTTTATGTTCAATCATCAGAACAGCCGCGTCTCTTACCTGCTTCCTGTTCCCTGATCTCCGCCTCCAGGTCCTCAGGGTCTATGTGGATGATGTTTTCCTCGTCCTCTTGTGTTTTGCACTTCCCACAGCAGAAGCAGCAGCAGCAGAAACAGCAGCAGCAGGTGAAAATACTGCAGCAGACCAACAGGGTCTAAAGGAAAGGGGGAGAATCAGTATACAGTTCCAATCCACGTCTGAACGCACATTCAAACACTACGTACCTTAAACCAGCACTTGGACATGAGGAAATAATATTTGACACCTTCATCCCCAAACTGCTCGGCCGCGTACAGACCCATGGATCCATACTCGTCATAGATTTTACGCTTGTTCTCATCGCTGAGGATGGAGTTAGCATTGTTGAGCTCCTTAAATTTCTCAGCAGCCTCTGGGTTGTCTGGGTTCTTGTCAGGGTGATGTCTTAATGCCAGCTTCCTGGGAGGAAAAAAAGTGTGTGAGGGTCACAGCTCAGATCCATCAGATTCTGTTAATCAGATCGTTTCTATTACACAAGAAATCTGAACGACTGAACGCAGGATAACAGGAATTAAAAGATATTTACGCCCACACATGTTCTGTTACTGTCCACAAAGACAGAGGAGAGGAAGTACGCAGGTTTAACCCTTTTCTTGTTTCGTTTCGGACAACATTAATCCAGGATATTTTTGAAAATGTAAAACTAAGCATGAGCATGTATGGAAGTTTGAGCAGCACCATATCTTGACGACATCAGCTGGTGACAAGGAGCACCAGTTCCTTGTCGTCAGGTGTGTTATCTGATAAAGGGTTAAGGTTGGTTTATGTTCAGGTTTGTACAGAGGAGTCCTGCTGTGTAGTCAAGGATTTTCATAAGTGATAAAATATGGATAATTAAAAGGATTTCTGTAAAATTACTTCGGGGTTGATGGCACCTTTGGAAACTGTCTCATTTAATTGTTATCACTGTAACCCTTAAGAGTTAAATCTGGGGGAAAACTGTTAATATTAACCATTTATTTTGGCTCTGAATGAATAAACACACCTGTAGGCCTTTTTGATTTCCTCTGCAGATGCTCCTTTCTCCAGGCCCAGGACTGTGTACAGGCTGTCTCCTGTGGTTGACAGCTTCCTCTGAGTTCTGTGTGCATTCTCCATTTTTCAAGATCTGGCGACTGTGACACAAAAAAACACAAATATTCCGCATCAGTTCCGGACAGATTCACTGCGGGCAGACGCGTCTGTGGATGTAAAGTTCGTCCAGGAAGTAAAAACTGCTGACAGCTCTAAATACTAGTTCTACTTCTGAGTGTATGACCAGATAACCAGGTTTGTTTCATTCTAAACCTTCCTTCTGCGTGATCTCGCTGCTCTACCTGCTAGCCGACGCAATAAAACTTTACGAAACTTTTAACGAAAAAGTTTAATCTTACTTACGGGACGAATAAAAATTGTTGTTTTCCGTCGATTCATAGAGTCCGTACGTGTTCCGGTGTCCAACCTGAAGTTTACTCGATGAGACGAAGCTGGAAATTCGGTTTCTTGTGTTTAAACGTTTGTCCTCATGACCGGGAGAGAAGTTCTGAGGAGCCGCAGGAGCGAACCCGGAAGTCCGAGAAAGCAAAGAATCCTGGGTAAAAAATAAAAGGTTTCAGGAAGTAAATAATAAAATAAAATAAAATAAAATCTCGCCGTCTTGGGACAAATTAAATGTGTAATCTTATCATATTCATTAAAAATATTGTGCTTTTTCTTTTTCAAGTATTTCTGGTTTTAATTTAAAACGGATTCCACAGCTCTTTTTTACCACAGGTTTATTGTAATATGTAACAAAAGTTAAGTTGTAAATGACCTTTAATTTTGTAATTATTATTGGGTATTATTGGTTTTTATTTAAGTGCAGATATAAAGCTTTATTTGTGTGTGTTTTTTGTTTTGTTAGAACCTGGCTGAGGCCACAAGCTCTTATGTTGTTTTGCAGTGTTTTGTTAAACAAAGGACAAAATAGTCCAGAATAAAGAAAAAAACATGTGGGTCATATGAAGCTCTCTGGTTCCCCTAATGACCGTCTTCCACCCTGTCTCTTTAAAGAGGTTTATCCAGCCGTAGCTCCAGATGTGCTCAACGATTAACAGCAGTCTCACAAATGGTACTGTCCCTTGGTTTTAAGCAGGCCGTGGTACAGCCTCTAATCCAGAAGCCTGGTCTTGACATTTCTGTCCTCTCAAATTTTAGACCAATTTCCAAAAACAGATTTTAGAAAAAGTCAAAAGTCAGTTGAATGTGTTTTTAGATGAACATAAAATGTTCGAGGTTTTAAAACCCAGCACAGAAACTGCACTACTACAAGTTTTTAATGATATTCTTTTAGCCACACTCGACCTCACAGTGGACCATGATGACATCCACCTGTCCCGACTAAAAGACTATGTTGGAATCCAAGGCAGTGCGTTAGAGTTCAGGTCATACCTGATGGAGAAGTGTTAAAGGTAGGGTAGGAGATTTCATTCTGATGCACTTTTTGTTAAATTAGTGTAACTTCTCTTTACAATCCGATAGCAACCGATTAGTTCGGCAGTTTCGCTTTAAAATGAAGAATATGAATCATCTGTGGAACCTATAAAACACTAAAAACATCAGCCAATCCTCCGGGTGGACCCTGCACGGAGTATTGGCTGGTTGTCACTCTCTTCCTGCTCTGCGCGCACCAGAGAGGTACGTGCATGATGGCCGAAGTCATGGACCGCAGCTCGTCTTCAGGTGATGTGCGTCCATGTGATTGGGAGGCGTGGCTTCGGGGTGAGTTTTCAAAATCTCCTACCCTACCTTTAACGTCTGTGTGGGGTCTGCTGAGTCCTCTGCTGCCCCTCTCATCTGTGGAGTGGCCCAAGGCTCTATTTTGACCCTACTCCTCTTCTCCCTATACCTCCTCCCTCTTGGGTCCATTCTCTGCAAACATGGTGTCTCCTTCCACATGCCCTTAAAACGAAAGCAAACTTATTCTGTTCAACAACTTTTAGATTGTGTTGAGGAAATTAAATCCTGGCTGTCAGCAAATCTGCTACATTTTAATGACACTAAGACAGAGGCCATACCGTTTGGACCCAGTGGTGCCTCTGCTGCTGATGTAGATTTGGGTGTCCTGACACAACATCAAAAGTCCACTGTGACAAATCTTGGTGTAAAATTGGATCCAATCTGAAACTTGATGCTCAGATCAGTGCAGTTTTTAAAGCGAGCTCTTTTTAACTGAGACAACTGGCCAAAGCCAAACCGTTCCTTTCTCGGCACTTTGAGATTTTTATTCATGCTTTTATTACGAATCGGTTAGATTATTGCAATGCAATTTATTTTGGGCTCAGCCAGGCTTCACTTGCAGGACTGCAGCTTGTACAGAATGCTGCTGCACGGCTTTTAAGTGGTACTAAGAAACCAGAGCACATTACTCCGATTTTAAAGTCATTGCACTGGCTCACGATGCATTTCGTATTGATTTTAGAATTCTATTTGTTTTTAAATCCCTTCATGGTCTCGCCCCTCAGTACATGTCAGACATGCTCCAGCTCTACCGCCCTGCTCGCTCTCTCAGGTCAGCTGACCAGTCTCTCTTGGTCGGCCCTAAAACACAGAGAAAACTCAGGGGGGACCGCTCCTTCTCTGTCGCGGGTCCTAAACTGTGGAACGAACTGCCTCTGCACCTTAGACAGAGGGATTCTTATATGGTTTATAAGTCATCACTTAAAACACATCTTTGTACTTCTGCTTTTAACTCAGTTTGAGTTGTTGACTTGTATTTGTTTTATTGTTCTTACCCCTGACTGTTTTACTGTACTGTTTTATATTCCTGTGTTTTATCAAATTGATATTTATTTTAGAGTTGGAGTTGGAAATAAGTAAAACATCAGTTTTGGAGTTGGGGCCTTGATTCAGCTGGGATTCTACACTCAATTTAGATACTATCATGTTTCTGCTGCATCCTCCAGCATATTGAGATTACAAAATACACACTAAGCTGTCAGTAATCACTACAGAAAACAGTACAAAGTAATTTTATTGGCTCACATCAGAAGGAC